>NC_090928.1:669422879-669730819 GCF_040938575.1 Ambystoma mexicanum
CCTCCCCATTCCCATCTAGCCCTATGGGGGCTCAAATGGGAATGGGGACGTACCGGCTCCGGGTCCCGCGAAAGGGGAATTACCGGGCCCGCCGAGGTCGGAATGGCCCGGTAATTCCTCTTTCACGGGACCCGAAGCCGGACCCGAGTTGGGTACCTCCAAACTTGTAATGAGGCCCAATGACTCAACATACCTTTCTTTTTTGACAGTTAAGTGCCATCAGATAACTTTCCTGATAACTGTACTCAATTGCAAGGCAAGTACAAAATATGTGCTCGCGCTTGAGGACTAAAACTAGGCAATTGGAAACACGCTTGCCTTTTAAATAATACACCATCATTCATGTCTATAAAAACAGCAGTTGCTTAGTCCAGCATTGGCCTCCTCATATCACCAGTTACTGTTTCTTCATTAAACAAAGCATTGGTTTCTCTGCATTTGTCTTCTTGGAAACCCCAATTTGATTAATACACTTTATGCCAGAGATCTCGTTTACATATAGAAATGACACGACTACTAGTTACAACACTAACTGAACCACCTTTCGGACACTCATATGCAATTCCCTTATCGGTAGAAAAGTAGAAATGGATGATGTCTTTACTGGTTTTCTATGAACTACTGTAGCCAAAATGAAGTCTGCACATACCTGGCTCCTTAATAAAAATCAAATAAGATGATGGGGCCTTTTTACACACAGAGGGCCACAGACAGCAGTGCTGCAGGAGCCTTTATAAACTGGTGTCCAATCTTCCACATGATAGGAAGTCAAGAAAAATATATGCTTTTCTGGGCATAGTTAATTTGTCAATTAAATAAATTACTAAAATCAAGAAAGCCATATTGTCTTTTGGGAATATGGTCGAAGTGTCGCATATTTTGGTGTAACTTTTCAAGTCAAATATTCCTTGTTTATTTCTTCTTCTTTGCCCATTGCTGAAAGCATAACCTCGTCTTCTTGCATAGGTAAAATTGGGAATGTTTTGGGGTCTGAAACAGCATTACACTTTTGAAATTTGTGGTTCCAGACATCATTATATCTAACTTCTCAATCGAAACATCAATTAAAATGGGTGGTGTAATAGCCATTTCCTGTTGTGATGTATAGGGAACAAAGACAGTGTCACAAGTTAATCTACATGATGCTCTCTTTGTGATGATGAACAGTGAAAATGATGCTGCCAAGATGATGATGATCTGTGCCGACAACGAGATGAAAACTAATGTTAAGACCTGGAATGATGGGAAAAGCTTGATAAAGATGCATGCAAATGTGACCGACAGCAAGGCATCTACCATGGACTCTGCCAGCTGTGGTGATCTCTACTTATGAGGAATTGCGGGGAGATATTGTCATCGAAGGACATTGAGGTGCTACCGACACAATTGACAGGCTATGGCTCAGTGATGAGTATCGAGGTAACAATGGGACTTCTTTAGTATTAAAAAACAAATGGGTAACTCCATCAATGAGGACTGTGGCAACGGTCACTTCTTACCCAGCAATGGGATTCTTGATGTCGGTGCTGAAATGACAGTTGAACTTGAATCCCTGAAGGTTCTGAGGCAGGTCTTGCATCCCAGAACATTGAGCAATGATTGACGTTGTGATTTAGATCTCTCAACTAGGTTTAGCCCCTGGTTCACTTGCACTTTTCAAATTTTTCACCATGAAAAACCTTCTTTTGGGACTCTTCTGAAGATTTAGCAGCCTTCCATTTCTTCTCAGAGCTTTGAATGTTTAGCATAGTCCCTAACAATTCCTGTATGTCATTCACTGGCACAAAGTGCAACCCTTCTAATCAAAATTACAGCAGAGTAGGACTTCAGTAATGTGTGGTCTGCTGCGCTGAGAGCTCAATGCTCAAGCCTATCACAAAATGTGTCATTCCTCTATGCACTAGCCCCCTAACACATTCTGTCAGCTTAATTCTGTAAAAAAGGCTTCAAAGCCTATGAAAATCCTGACAATTCTATTTTGTCAAATAACACTGAAATGTATTAGCTCCTTTAAGAAACAACTGAAATAAGAATCTGACCTCTAGCCGAGAGGTATAGGTGCACACAAATGTATATTCCACACATTGTTTTAATATCTAAAAGTTTCTTTTTGAATTTCCGGGAGTTTCTGGCTTGAGAAATGGGAATATTTAAAGTAGGTATATTTATAGAAGACCCAATACTGAATAATTGTGTTTACTTTGCCATCAGTGTACTTTCCCACCAATCTTTCTATAGGGTGTAACATTTGCACTCACACGTTTTCCAAATTGGTCTGTGATCATCAATTGGCTATAAAATCCCTTTTGGTAATTTTTAGATATTAGCCCAGTCCTTTGTTTATACAAATAGTACAACAATTTAATTGTATGGTTCATGACTATTATGGATGCATTAATGGCTGACTGGAAGCAACCACACACCCAGACCAGAATGCAGAGCCACATATTGTGCTGATAAATCCAACTGATTTCAGAATTTATTTTAGGGTATTGGCAATTTACAAGTTGTGTTACCCACAGTTGAGTTACTGTTTTATTGTTCCAAATTACACGAAGGAATCCCAGTGTATTCTCTACACTTCTTACATTGACAACTTCTTTCTAATTACTTATTTTAAAATATCTAAATCTTTAGCTATAAACGTGGGTCTTGTTCAAACTCTGTGTGATTAATTTGTTTTTAGTAAAACGCAGATCTAAGAAATAAGTCAAGGTACAATGACAAAGTACAGATTTTACATTATATCAAATGAGAGTCAGTTATGAAGTATGTAAATGGTTGAAAGTAGGTTTTAGGGAGAAGTTATCAATGGCATACTGCCTGATGGGTGTGAAGCACCATATACAATAAAGCTCTGCATGCTTAGTTATTGGGGCCCCTAATATTAAACCCCTGCCTAAATTATGTATAGATGAATGTGATGAGCAAATGTTCCATCATTGCTGATAAAGAACCAAGTAGGATTAGAAGTACAAAGCAGTATCCATTAATATAGCAACATGTTTTAGCATTGGAAGATGTTTAATGTGAACAAATGCAAGTGCAAAGTAAATTGGGTGACACACAGTTTGTCTCCAGTAATGGGCCCATGAGAACTCAAAACAACAGGCTCACCTTTAATGCAGGAAGACAGCCTGCAGCTTTCGAAGGATGTTGTATTTAATGCTATATGAAAGAGGAATTAAATATATGGCTAGACAACTCCAGGGCACAGAGCCCTAGTCAGCCCCATTTAGAATGGTAGTGTGCATTTTAGGCACTGTGCATTGAAAGGCATGTTAATCAAACAGGACAGGACATCAGATGATTTAAAGTAATAAGAGTCTTATATTATGATGAATCTCAATCATAGATATTTTTATCATATAACCACAGAACAATAGTGAGAATGTGTGGCCATCCACTAAAGCTGGAAGAAAAAAGTGGTTAACCTTGTCTAAAGAGCACTTTATGATGGTATGAATAATCACACAATGTAATTTGCTCCCCTTTTAAATTATATTTGCAGCCTCCATCAATTTTGTCAACTCCAGTTTGGATTAAGCTTTACACTGATGAGCCCTACGTGTATGCTACAAATGGTATCAGCAGCTCGTACTTTAAGTGATTGCTCAGATCATAATGGAATATTGGACTTCCATTTTATTAACAAGATTGGTAAAGCTGCTTATTTTCTAACTGTTCATCCACTAAATAACTGTGCAGATGATACAAAATTGAAGAAAGTGCTTTGTGCCTACTTTGTGATATTAAAAACGAAACAACCATGCATCCACCAATGTCAAGTTGTCTTTATCCCAGAATGCAATCAAGGGCTAACATTAAGCTATTATTAGTCACATTTTATTATTATTGATGTTGTGGCTTTCCATTGACACATTTTGGGAACAGAGAATGCCATAGTCTATGTCAATTGGGGGCTCCTTATATCATCACTTCTGAATAGGCTCTCTTGCTTACATTATGCAAGCACTACATTTCCAGTTGCCCATCACTATAAGCAGCTGAGATCAGAGGCTGTGAACATGGCAGCCGGTGCGGTGGGGGAGGCGGATGTTGTTCATCAACAACTTCTGAGTTACGTACTTCATCTGAGGGACTTTAACATATTGAAAAAAGGTCCCTCCGAGGACACGTGGGGAAATGAGAGGCATATTCTTTTCTATGAGAGTCTCCCTTAAATGAATGCTTACCAGGAATAAAAAAATGGATGCCATCTCCATATTTGCAGCTTAATTGCTCCTCTGAAGTAAAAAAGTTAAATGTATCCTTGAGAAAGCTGATTTGAAAACACTAATAAAATAAAACCCCAGCTTCCCTTTTGAGAACGGCAAAAGATCATTACTGTATTCCTAATATGTTTGTGGAAGATTATCACAGGGCCATAGGATAAAGGTACCCCATCAAGTTTTATGGGACTCTGGAATGGGAATTAACGTTAATCTCATAAATGGTGGAGATGCCACTGTTATCATTGGTGGTAAGGGTAATTCAGTTTTGCGGTATCAGCACTACTTACACCACCAAACTTTCAATGAGGACCTATATGTGTTCCTTCTGTATTCTTTATTAAAGTGTTCAGCCTGCTTAGGACCGTTCGATTAATTTTACTCACCTTACAATGCATTTATTTTGTAGAATACTCCACATAGCGTGTTAGCTCATATGATTAGCATGATTAGTTTTGATCTGATGGGTTAAAAAGCTGCTTTACAAGTGTCCACAATCAGTCAATCAATCCACTAATTAATAAATCAATTATTTTTTGACTATTTATTGTGCTGTCTGTCAGTGCAAACTACATGTATTTCCTATTGCTAGTGGCTGGATTAAGTAAAAGGCTTATGGCCCTTATCCGTGTGAGGCATGCCACAGGATGTGGGTCACCTGCCACAGTCAGCAGCCTGAAAATTAATAGTTACTCACTGTAGTGACTAAAGTACTCTTAGTTCATAGTTCCCTTTCCTCCATACTGTATGGGCGTCCCACGCGAGGGATGGGAGACAGAACCTATTTTCACCAGACAAATCTTCTTCCCCTTTAAATTTCGAGGCACGGGGGCCTGACTCGGCCCACCGGCACCACTCCTCAGTCCCCATTGACGCGTCGACAATATTCAGAACTGCCCAATGACACCAGTATAATTAGGGGTGAGGATGGTGGGACGTGTGGAGGAAAGGGGACCATGGACTAAAAGTATGTTAGTCACTACAGTGGGTAACTATTAATTACTCTTAAGTCCCGTCCCCTTTCCTCCATACTGTATGAGCGATTACAACTGAAAGTAGCCACAGGGTCGAGAGGAGACCCTCCTTAAGAAAACAGGTTTCTTAGAACCGCCTGCCAGAAAGCCGCCTCTGACCTAGAGGTGGCGTCCAAACAGTAGTGCTTACAGAAAGCCGAAGTGGTGACCCAGGTAGCCGCGCTGATGATGACCTGCCATGGCACATGCCGTTGGAATGCGATGGCCGTGGCTTTGGCTCTGACCGAATGGGCATGCAAGTTAGCTGACACCGGCTTGTGCTGCTGCTCATAAGCCTCCTTGATGACCGTGACCATCCACCTTGCTATGGAGGCCTTAGAAGTCTGATAACCGGGCCATGACCCATCGAAAGTGACAAACAGGGCGTCCGACTTGCATAAGTCCTTGGTCCTGTCCATGTAGTATTTCAGAACACGTCTGACATCCAGACAGTGTAAGACCCTCTGAGGCTCATCCATGGGGTCGACGAAGAATGTGGGTAGGACCATCTACTCGTTGAGATGGTAGGAGGAGGTCACCTTGGGTAGGAACGCAGGGTGTGTCCGCAGGACCACCTTGTCCTTGTGAAAAGTGGTGTAGGGCTCTGATGCCACCAGAGCCTGCATCTCGCTGACTCTGCGAGCAGGGGTGATGCCCACGAGTAGAGCTGTCTTTATGGTGACCAGCGTGATGTCTGCAGACGCCATTGGCTTGAACGTTTTGTGCGCCAAGGCGCCCAACACAACATTGAGGTCCCACGCAGGGTGTGGTTTCTTTATAGGCAGGTAGAGTCTGTGGAGGCACGCCAGATGTCGCTTGACCACTGGGTTGGAAGAGGAGAAGAGGCCCTCGGAATTCCTGAGAGCCCCTATGGCTGCCAGATAAGTACGGCATGTGTCCACCTGTACGCCGGAGTGGGCGTGGTGTGCTGAGAAGGAGAGCACGTCATCCAAGGTGCACTTTAGGGTCGGCCCAATGACAGAATCTAGACCATTTACTTGTATATTGGCTCCTAGTATCCTTGCTTCTAGCGCCCTGGGTGATCTCTAGGTTAGCTTGAGAGAGGTTCAAGTGTTTCAATGTGACCTGCTCAGGAGCAACACTGCGAGGGCTAGTTTGTGAGGAGCGGGGTGGAGTGCCCTGCCCCCCTGCTGGGCCCAGTGGGAGGTGAATGGGTGGCCTGTCCGATAGGCTAAGTAGCTCGGAGAACCACGGTCTCGCCAGCCACCACAGAGCTATCAAAATGATGCTGAGGTGACGAGATTCCTTTATCTTGCAGATCACCCTGTGGACCAGGGGTGTGGGTGGGAAGGCGTATGCCGGCATGTAATTCCACCGTATTTGGAATGCGTCGCCCAGGGAGCCGGAGCCCTGCCCCTTCCAGGAGGCAAACTGCTGGCATTTCCTGTTGTCCCGGGAGGCAAAAAGATCCACTTGAGGATGCCCCCACCTGAGGAAGATCTCCTTCAGTGCCGGGTCATTCAATTGCCACTCTTAATTGTCTGCCCCCAGTCTGCTGAGCCTGCAGGTTGGACTCCCCCGGGAGGTGGACTGCGGTGAGGTAGATGTTGTTCTCCAGTGCCCACTCCCACATGCAGACGGCTAGATTGCACAGTAGAGGGGATCTGGTACCCCCCTGCTTTTTGACATAGTACATGCTGGTGGAGTTGTCTGTCTGGATAAGAACTGCCTTGCCCTCGATGAGAGGGAGAAAGGCCTCGAGAGCCAGCCATATGGCCTTCAATTCCAGCCAATTGATGTGGGACTCCTGCTCCTGCCGAGTCCAGACTCTATGGGCGCTGTGGCTGTCCAGAGTGGCGCCCAGCCCTCTAGGGAGGAGTCCGTAGCAATTGTGACCTGAGATGGCGGCTGCCGGAAAGGCTTACCTGCCACAGGTTGAATTCCATGGACCACCAATTAGGTCCGGGTGGAGAAAGGGAGGAATGTCAATTGGCTCTGCTTGGGAGCCCTTCTCCTGATTCCTTGAGGCTGCAAAGTGCAGCTGTAATCTCCCCAGCTTGAGTCCTATGTGGGGTACGGCGAACAGGACAGTCGCTATTATACCCAACAAATGTTGGTACCACCAGGCCGAGGTCACTGCCCTGGAGAGGAAGGGAGAGGTGGCTTTCTTGATGGCCGCTATCTTGTCCTCCAAGGGAAAGACTATCTCAGAGCTTGTGTCCCAGATAAGGCACAGGAAGGTCAGGGTCTGCGTGGGCTCCAGCGGAGACTTCTTGAGATTGATAGTTAACCCCTGGTCACAGAGTGTATTCATCAGTGCAGAGGAGGTTTGGTGAACCGCTTTCTGAGATGTAGCCCGGACGAGCCAGTCGTCCAGGTATGGGTAGACCTGGTGGCCCTGGGCCCTGAGGAGGGCTGCCGCTGCATTCATCAACCCGGTAAACACCCTGGGGGCTGAGTTGAGGCCAAAGGGTAGTACCTTGTATTGGAAATGGCAGCCCATGATCTTGAACCGCAGTAAGGAACAGTGTGGCTGCCAAATCGGGACGTGTAGGTACTCGTCCTTCAGATCCAGGGAGCACATCCAGGGAGCACATCCAGTCTCCCCTGTCCAGTGTTTCCACAATAAGTGCTGGCATAACCATCTGGAATTCTTGCAGAGGAAGGGAGAGGTTGAGGGTGGAAAGGTCCAACACAACTCTCAGGCCAGCCTGGTTCTTTTGTATGGCAAAAATCCTGGAATAAAAGCCCAAGCCTTGCTGGGAGGTTGGGACTTCTTCCACAGCCTGGCTCTCGACGAGTGACCGGATCTCCGCCAACAGAGTTGCTGTCCCAATCTGTCGGAGAGGAGGGGAGGATAGGAAGGTACCGGTAGGCTGTACCCCGTGGAGGCTACAGAGAGGATCCAAGGGTCCCAAAAATTCTGGCACCAAAATTGCACGTGAAAGGCAAGCCTGCCCCCCACTGGAGACACATGGACCCGAAGGGACGTGTCATCCCTTCTTTCCCTCTGAGGCTGTTGCAGAGGATTGGAAAAAGCCCACCACCACTTTTTGTTGTTTCCTCCGATGTTGACTCAGAGAACGGTCAGGTTGCCTGGGCCTTCATTCTTGAAAGCCCCAGAACCCGCCAAAGGCCCGCCCCTTGTTGGAGCGTTGCTGTGACTGGGTGTAGGCCTCGAGCGTGGCCTTCGTAAGAATAGATAAAGACTTTGCCGTTTGCGAGCTGCTGTTCTTTTTATCCAATTCTTCATCCGTGGTGGAGTGAAAGAGGTCACTACCCTCGAATGGAAGGTCCAATATGCGTTCCTGGACATCGAGGTTAAACTTAGTAGCCCAGAGCCAGGCAGTCCTTCTCATGTCTGTGGCGATGCAGATGGCCCGGCCAGAGGTATGGATGTGGGCCATGGTGGACTCCATGATGTCCTGCGCTACCAGCCTGGCTTCTCTTAGGCCCGCCTTGAAGCGCGTTTGGCTCTGCGCTGGAAGTTCTGGGAGGAAGTCCACAATGTCCCACCAGAGCCTTTGGTTAACGGCTGCCAGCATGGCATCCGCGTTGGCTTGATGCAGGTACAAGGAGGCATTGGAGTACAGTTTTTTCCCGTACGCCTCCAAGATCTTCACCTCTTGCCTAGCAGCGTCGAGGACGAGGTGGCCGAGGACGACTGAGGCTCAGAGTAGAGTGACACTGCAGCGATCACGCAAGAATGCGGTTGAGGATGCGTGGAAAGCAAGAGTGTATCCCCCTCCATCTGCCTATACTTGGTGTCGAGGCAGCGATTGACAGGTTGGGCCAAGTGCAGCTTCAGCCACCCCTTCTTGGCCAGGGCAACTACGTCTTTCTGCATTGGGATCCCTGTTCTGGTAGGGGGTTTTAGGGTGACTTCTGCCAAGACTCCCTCCTCAGGCTGCTCTAACTCGGGCTGAGGAAGGCCCAAATATTCTGCCAAACCTGCAAGGCGTTCGTGGAAGGCCTTGGCTGAAGATGGCATGTCGGAGTCCTCCTCCTCGTCAGTATCTACCAGAGTGCTCGGAGGGTCTGGAACTGGTGGATGGGTGCTGGGCGCTGCGGGCTGCGGTGTGGATACCGGTGCCAGTGGCTGCTGAGGAGGCTGTTGTGGAGCCACCTGTAATGTGGGAGGCAGGGGAGCCGGAATCGGAGGAGCCGGCTGGGCAGCAGTGGCTGCGCTGGGGCCTGTGGCACCGGAGCCATAGGAGAAATGACTATGGATGCCGGTGGGGTGACCTGGAGGATGCCCCCATCTGGAGAGTTCGCATCAGCCCTAGGAACCTTTCAAAGAACCTGTCTTCAGAGGCTGTAGAGGTGGCAAGTGATATTGACAGCATGGCTAAGGACAACTGGGGCCGGGGCACACGGTGCAGGAGAAACCTGCCCTACTGATGGATAAACTGTAGGCCACGCATCATGACTCTTTCCTCCACCCGCTCCACAAGAGGGGGTATCGGATGAGTGGCCATCTCGCCTGGCGCAGAGGCCATTTTGTCGAGCTGCGTGCCACGTGCCAAAGTCGTAATGCCTGTGCAAGACACTTGGTGTTGGAACAAAAGGACTATCCTGCACCTCAGGCCGTGACCTGGAAGGCGTTTTCCCTTGGCAGAGCTGCCGGTAGTGCTGCATGAAGGTGGTACTACGGCCCCCTTGGGAGTAACACCGGTAAAAGAACCTTGCAGTCCCTCAGCACTGACCCTGGAAGGATCCAGAAACCCCTCGTCCGTGAGGCCGGTAGCTGGACTAGCCTCGGTACATGTGCTGGTGCTAGAACCCAAAACTGGTTGGGCGCTTCCTTGGGAAGGAGTCACCTTTACGGGGTGCAATGGTGAATAGAGGCCTTTCCTTCAGCCTCGAGCGATGTTTGTCCTTTAGGTCCTCCGGAGGTGACTTCTGAAAGAGCTCCCTCCACCTAGCTAGCCTGTTCTTCCGTGCCCGTGGAGTCAGTGAATCGCACACGGAACAACCTTTGCAGCCGTGGTCGGGGCCAAGGCAGCAGAGGCCAAGGGCATGGGGGTCCACATGCGCCTGGGAGGAGCGTGGTGTCGGAGGACCAAGTACCTAATTGAAAAAAAAAGACAAAGCTAGAAGAATACATGGGGAAGAGCGCGTGGTATCACATGGCCAAAGCCAAACCCAGAAATGCTGGTGAATGCGGGCCGATCCTGTCGACGTGAAAAAAGAGACTGGGGAGTGGCACAGGTGGGCGGAGTCAGGCGAGCGCATGCTCCCAGGGCCACGCGCCTCTAAATTTAAAGGGGAAGAAGATTTTTCTGGTGAAAAAGGTTCCGTCTCCCATCCCTCGCGAGGGACGCCCATACAGTATGGAGGAAAGGGGACAGGACGTAACAGTATTACAGTACATAATGGGCGTTCCGCTCTAAAGACGAAGCAAATACACCTTCTTAGTGCTGCGTCCCGTTTTAGAGGCCTAGCTCACACTCTATTTTGCCTGGCCTCCGCAGAGCCTCATGCAATTGCACAGAGATCATGCTGCAGGCTGCAATGATCATTTGTGGCGAGTTTGATGTGAAAATGTACACACCAACAATACCCAGTTTGTGGTTAAAGTTGGTGGTTTAGAAGCAGAGGAGCTGCTAACCCTGGTCCTGGGATATAAGATTGTCTTGCTTATGCCTAGGAATGGATGTGTAAAAGGCAAATGTCTTGCTAGTTCTGGTATCCTATTCCTCTCACCCCGTTAGCGGCTCCCATGATCTGGTATTGGTGGTAAGGAACTAGATTTTTTTTTGACAACACTTCTTCTTTTGACCTCTAAATTACTTGGTGGTGTACATATGCCCTGTCCATCTTAGTCTACTCAATATCATCCCACAACCTCTATCCTCCAGTGTAGAGGCCACATTGATTATAGCAGTCATTCATGTGAGGGTGTCCAGTCATTTTTTCGAATACAAAAGTTTCAAAAGGCAAACTTTCGAATTTCTTTTCTCCGAAATGCCATTCTTTCGAATGACAATTTGTTTGAAAAAATGTGAAAGTTTGCCTTTTGAAACTTGGGTTAGGGTTGGGGCTTGTGTTAGGGTTGCGGGTGGGAGGGTGCCGTGAGGGTTGGGAGGATAGAAGGGGGGAAACCACCCCCAATATACGTTAAATGGAGCTGTCCAGTGCTGAAATTACAGCACTGGACAGCTCCATGTAACGTTTCAAAGTTAAAAAAAAACATTTAAATGCCAATATGCACAAACACTTTGAAACGTTACATGGAGCTGTCCAGTGCTGAAATTACAAGACTGGACAGCTCCATCTAACGTTTCAACGTTACCAAAAAAAACCATTGAAATGCTACTTTTAACATGTACAAGTGCATTTCAATTGAAACCAATCCATGGCTATTGTCAAAGGATTGGTTTAGAAAGAAATGCACTTTGCATGTTAAGTATAGCATGTCGCAGCTTTTGTTTTCGAAACTTTTGTTTTTCGAATCTTTTGATTCGAAACTATGACTATAAACCCATTTGAGACTTGATCATAATAATGCAATGTAAGGATCATTCTAAGAGCCTCAGAGGGACTCCAAAGAGTGCATGACAGTGGAGGCAGTCTTAAAAGCCACAGGCATTTTCTGTGCCATATATATTTGACCTTCATTGGTTTGCCCGTTGGGGATCATTTACTTTTTCATGTGCTTTGTATCATACACAAGGATAAATGAGGTACATCCGGACTACTTTCACAAATGCTTCACCATATACACACTCTTAATCATGACCTTAGGTCAGTGTCTTCAGTCTCCTTTTAACTCACAAACACATACACAATACAGAAGGGTGTTGCTGGCCTTTAGCATGTCCTTCTGGGCATTTGAAATAAAAAAGCTGCCTATAGTTGCTTCTGTAAAAAGGGAAAACGCCTCTGTTAAAAAATAATTCTGCTAATATCCATTATTCAGCATCTGGATTGTGCCGGGTTGTTTGCGTTGTAAAGTAGCTTTGAAAACATACTAGAGAAATATCATCATCATCAAACAAGTTTATTCGGAAATATAAAAAATTCCATTAAACGACATAAATTACACATTTCCAACATTACAAAGGCACCAATTGTATGAAAGACAGATAAAAATGGGTACCAAAGATTACAAATCACAGTCAACCATAATAAAAACAACTGACACTTGTTTTCCAGTCATGAGGGCACATTTTAAATATTGTACATTATGATCAACCCCTTTTCCCCATACACAATTCATTATAAAAATTGGTGGCACTAACTACCCCCACCTTGCAATTTCAAAAGGCTCTTTCTAAAATACATAGCTCTTTTTAAAAAAGTCAACAATGCCCAAGATGTAAAAACGGACTCGGCACTCAGGAGAAACTCTAGAGCGACCTTATGTAAACGAATCTCCGTTTTCTTGAGAGCGGGGACCAAGGTCATTCTCCTGATACCCGTATATCCTGTGCAAAAAAACAACAAATGCACGAGGTCCTCACGCTTGTGACCACAGACTGGGCAGCCGGCATCACTGGGAAAATGTTTCCAATTACATGTGTTTCCCTGTAGCCGAAGGCAATCAAAGCGGGCCCTCGTGATCAACCACCTTTCTGTTTTAAAAATGCTCCTAATCAAATATGGTTGGATTCCAGAGAGATTACTAATACTGCAATGAAAAGAATCATATTTCTGGGTGTAACCCAGGAGAATTTTTCTCCTGGCTGCAATTTCTCCCAGTTTAGCCTTATAGGCTGCCCCCTCAAGCTTAGTAATTAAGGTTTCAGGTGGAAACAGGGCACTTAGGTTGGCTTCCCCCAATTTGGCAGAAACATAGGCTAGCCATGGGATTTTTTTCCATCCTGATCTGCTCAGCACAGTGCGTAAGATATAATGGCACAAAGTTGCATGTTCGTTAACCCACAGCCGAATCCAAAAAAGTAAAGGTGCCATCGACCACTGATCCTCCCAAAACTCTGCCCCCAATTCTCTATGAACAGCTAAACCGGGGGCGCTGGTCGGTAGCCCCAACAAGTTTCTAAAAAATTTGTTTTCTTTACCTTGGATTTCAGCTGCGTTTTGGAAACCCCAAATAGCTGCACCATACAGAGTGGTTGCCAAAACTTGTGCACCATAAATTTTTAGAATCACGTCAAGAGGCTGTGCTCTGCTTCTTGATGCAAACCTAAAAAGCCCCCCTATCTGTTGGCTCATCTTTGCCGATTGCTTTTCCACATGTGCCCTTCCATTTAGGGCCTCTGAGAAACTAATCCCAAGATAGTCAAACACCTTGACTCTAGGGATTGTTTCCCCAACGCATAGCATAGGTTTCATTGGTGCTGAACGTTTCCTTCCAACACATGCCATGACTGCTGACTTTTTAGTATTGATTTTTAGGCCCAAGTTGTTCATAAAGGTTGCATAGGCGTCGATCAGGACCTGTAAAGCCCTTGGTGTTCTGGCTATTAGGACTGTGTCGTCTGCATAGGCCAGGACCGGAAAGCCCCTAGCCCCCAAAACCAAATAGTCTGCCCTTACATCAGTGAGGTCCCGCGAGAGACCATTGATATATAGGCAAAAGCAAATGGGAGCAAGCACACACCCCTGCCTTACACCGCATCCCACCCGGAAGCAAGCTGTACAGTGCCCACCCGGCCCACTACGTACACAAGCCTCGTTATCTGTGTGGAGGTCAACCAAAGCCTGCAGGATCTCCCCCGGGCACCCCAAGGACCCAAGCACTGCCCAGAGCTTAGCTCTATCCACTTTATCAAAGGCAGTGCTTAGGTCCATGAAGGCCAGATAAACTGACTCGCCCAATCTAAATACTGAGTTGGCCACCAAAATGTAAAGATTAAGGCTCTGTTCAATAGTGCCTACACCAGGACGGAATCCAAATTGGATGTCTGACAAGATTGACTGTGCCCCAATCCAGTTTTCAATTCGTGCTAACAAAATTCTCCCAAATACTTTAAAGGAAGAGTCTAGCAAAGAGATAGGCCTATATGCGCCTGGGCTAGAAATGTCTCCTTTTTTAAATATTGGAAAGATTATGGCCTTTTTCCAGGACGGGGGATACTCCCCTAGCTTTAAGCAAGCATTAAAAACCACCGTTAAAAGCGGTGCCCACAATGCAATAGGGTCCTGAAACAGGTCCGAAGGGATCATATCTGGCCCCGGGGCTCGGTTAAGAGCTTGGAGCTTTATGGCCTTTACCGTCTCCTCCACCTCAAATTTCAAGCAGACATCTGCCCGATCTAAAATATCCTGTCCACCCTCTAAGCCAAATAAATTCCCAAAATGGGATAGCCAAGCCCCTTCCTCCACATAAGTACCACTTCCCTCATTGAAACCACATTCCTGAGGGCCACTTTTTACATATGCCCAAAAGGCCTTCTGGTCCCCCCTTCGAGCCACATCCAGAAAACCTTCCCATGCTGCCCTTTCCAACTCATTTTTCCTCCTCTTTAGTTCCATTTTGTAGGTCTTCCTAGCTTGGGCAATCATAGGTCTGCTACTGGATGGATCCTTTAGGGTTGATAGTAAAGTTTTCTTGGCCCCTTTACAAGCTTCATCAATCCAACCTCTGTTTGTTTCCTTACCCTTTGGCCTTGTTGTTATCGAGAATTTGTTAGTAAGGGCAACCGTCAATTCCACAAATTTCTTTACTGTTACCCCCGGCGGTGAGCAATCATCCAAAATATTCATCACAAGGGATATGTTGTCAGTGATGGCTTTATGGTGTAAGTCCCCCCTTTGAATTTTCTCCCATTTGATTCTTCTGGTACCAATAGGTATACCCATAGAGGGGGTAGGGGCTATTACCTGCGAAACCCCCTCCCCCATCAAACCCTTCAGCTTCAGGCAAATGGGTAAGTGGTCACTATGTGGGTCAGCCAATACTTCAAAACTTACAGCTGATTTCCAAAGGTTTATAGAGATGCAAAAATAGTCGATTGTGGAGCTTCCAAGATGGTTATTGAAGGTCACTGCACCCGGTATGTCTGGAGCCAGACGGCCATTCACTATGCGAAAGCCCCACTCCAACAGCCATAAACTTAGCTGTAAACCTTTGGGACAAACTCTCCCATCTCGCATGCATCTGGGCGGGATATTCTCTATCTGGTCCTCCCAAGGGTCGAGAATATCCGAGTCAATCCCCCCTCCCATTTTAATATTGAAATCGCCCCCCCAAATATAAAACATACTTTTGTTCCTGCCCCTGGACAATAGATCTTCCATAAACTTTTTGACTTTAGTTAGCCTGTCCAGGTCAGAGATATGGGGGCTGTTATAAAAGTTGATTATACATAAAGTAGTTCCCTTGCGAGTAGTTAGGAATAACACTTGCAAGAAATCTAGCCCTGTCTGTAATCGCTCAATCGTACATTCAAGAGAGGTCTTTATTAGTATACATAAACCACCATATTGTCTTCCTCTCGGTTTTTTATTAGCTGGAATATCAAAGGAAACAAAACCATCGAGGTGCGGGGTTTCTATTGCCCATGTTTCCTGAAGTAGGACTACTGAATTAGCTTGCAGAAGCTCCATCACCGGGGCCAACTTCAATTTACTGAATGAGCCTGCTATGTTCCAAGACAGCATGCGCAGGTGAGGCCTTTCTTCTGCGCAAGCCTCCCGGGGTGCAGGCAAAGGTTGCACCGATACAGTTCCCACTGCCTCCTCCAATTGTCAATCTACATCCTCACAGGATGTCAAGATCTCAAATTGGTTATCCAGGGGCAGGGGAGCTGAAATGTTCCTTCCCGGGACAATACTCTGGCCCTTATTCGCCCGGACCACACTCCAGCTACCTACCGGGTTATTAATGGGGGGCTGCCCACCCAAGGTATTGTCATTCCCTACAAACCCACCTCGCCTCAAACTTCTAGTGGGTTGATTATGCACCAATTGCCCCCCTTTGCGTGCATAAAAGTAATCCAAAGGGAGCAATTTGCTAAACAATTGATTACCATTGGGCTTGAGGCCTCGGGCCAGATTAGTGTTCAAAAGATAGTCCATAATCTGGGGGTCAGATAGGGTAATTACCACACAATCCCCACTCAGATTCTTTGGCATATTCCCCACCCAACCCACTCGCCTGGCCATACGAATGAGTTTAGGATCTATCTTTGGCCCTATCACATTGGTGTTGATCCAGTGGGATGCTTTATTGATCAATGAGAGAGTTGATTCAAAATTTCCAGATGGAAGCCCAGGCAATCCTGTAATAATCCCCACAAGAGGGGTTGCTTCCGGGGGGAGATTTAAAATGGTTATGCTCCCCTGCCCCAACCCCAAATCTTGTGACTTAGGCCTATCATCCGGTTTGCCCTTCAATCCATCCAGCTCAGGCTCTCTTGCCTCTTTCTGTGCCTCGGTGGCTACTTCCACTTCCCCTATGACGATGACATCAGATGCCTTCCCCTGTAAATCTAAACCCCTTCCGCTATTAGAAGTATTAACGTTATCCGGAGGGGTTAATAATGTACTTTGGCAAGTCCTATCCACTTTTCCCAGCTCCTCCACAGCAATGACCAGGGTGCCCAACTTCTGGGAGACCACTCTGATGGAGTCGTCCATTATGGCCAAGGTGTTTAATACCCCTTCTTTGAGTCCCTTCAAAGAATTCAATAGTAATTGTAGGGGTTTAAGTTTTTCATCCAGAAGGGCCTCTAGCCATCCTTTATCTCCTTCACTAGCTATAGAGCTATCCAGAGACCCAAGATCCAAAATCTCTAGCTCTTTGTTAATGGGTCTGGGGGCCTCCTCCCTTAAATACTGGGGTTGCGACGTCAGCGGGGGCATCCCTGCACCATCTACCACCGCTTTAGTTATGGCCCCAGTCAGCCTAGAACTTACGCTGGCGACTACCTCTTCCTCTCCTAACTCCCCTGGACCTACAAGACCACTCCCATTCCGCTGTGGGCTTACCACTCTGGGGGCACACTCCACTGCATTCATGCAGTTCACAATTTTGCTGGCCATGACATCCATATAAGAGTCCAGCGATCTTTGAGAAGAGTTAGCGACTCTATTCACTGTAGATTTGACAGATTTCGGAGGTTTATTCGTTTTTGCTATAGCTCCATTTTTTTGTTTTTTTGCACCATTTCCTATTGCCCCCCCCTCCCCTGCTTTACGCTTCCCCATATGGGCGGATTATAAATGCCACTGAATCCGCACAAGCGTTTTGGGGAATGAAGGGTGAATGAAACAGCCACTCACACTCACCCTCACAGGCTCAAACTCCAGGTGGGGGGTTAAACACCAAATGCAGGAGGAGTGGGGGAGAGAAAAAATCTCGCAGCCCCCACACAACCACCTGCCAAGAAAAGAGGTGGAGATAGGGTATGAATAAGATACAAATAAAATATAGAGAATAAAAAGGTAGGTTAAGACAGTGTACAAAAGATTAATAGCCACCTATTAAAAAGGCCCTCCTAATATGGCAGCAGCATCAGTCACAGCGACAGCAGATGGCCGACATATAGTTAAAAAAAATAAAGAAAAAAAAAAAAAAAAAAAAAGATAAACTGGTATATATAAAAATACTTTAAAACACTTTAAATATTCAAAGTGAAAATTAATTGACCGTAGGTCCAATGTCCAGTGTCCAAAGTCCAAGGTTCTTTATCCTATGGGCCTTATACTGCCATAATCTACCATAGTCAAACAGAGATGCGACCCATGCAATGACTATGATTTGAAAGTTCAATAGCCCGAAAGAGAAAACCATTAACTTCGTGGAAGGCACATCCAGACGTATGCTCCCGCCCTCTGTGAGCCGTAAGAAGCCAAGGCCGTTAAGAAGCCACTGATCTGGAGGGGCGGGGGAACGCCCGACAGCTTAAGGAGCTGCCGTAGTCCGTCTCTCCCCCCCCCGCCCTCCAGCTACACAAGAAAAAAAAAAAAAAAAAAAAAACGGCTTCACCTCGCAAGTGAGCTCGAGGGCTCGAATGCCGAACGTACCTCACACCAGTAATGACGGCAGGAGAAAACCGTCGGTTAGAGCCTTCGTGGACTCCACGCAGTTTAGGGTACCCGCATCCAGGTACTCGCAGGGCGCAGGGCGCAGGGCGCAGGGACTGACAATACTCAGTTACCGTAATTAGTTCACGTCTAGAGCGTATGGAGCTTAAAGGACGTAAAGGACTCCGCTGCGCTCCGCTTCCCCCGGGCTTCTTATTGAGGCAGCTCCGCCTTCTCCTTCACACAAATAGGTTAACCCCTTGTGGTAACAGGGGCACGAATGCACTGAGGACGTAAAGGACTCAGCTGGGACTATAAATATATACAAATCAACATACGTACATACACACTGCCTGAACATGCATTAGATTAAGCAGAAATAAAACATGTTGATTTCAGATGACAAGCATCATTAAAATGCATCAGGACACATTTAAAAAGCATACAGTTAACATACTAAAGCTTTACGTGAGCTGTCAGAGGGTTCAAAGTTGCACTTGGGCGCACTCCGCAATGCCAAGCTAAATCACCTGTGAGCATATCTCTCAAAACCTAAAAGAGCAACACCATATGATAAACAGCAGGCACATATGTCTTCTTTGTATTTCCAGGGCTCCAGGTACCGTAAAGGAAACGCAAGATATTTGTTAAAAAGTAACTTCACAACCAAACCACTAGTTATTTCTGTTGTTGTTATGGGATCAAATATTTACATACAACAGAACCGTTTAAAGAATGTTTGGGATTTTCCCTTAGCCAATCACACTTCTCCCCCTATTTCTCAAAACTAGCCTTTTTTTTAAACAAAAATAATCCCTCTACTGCCATTTCACAAGGTTCTTAAGCGGCAAAAATCTAACTTTTCTTTTCACAACATAATGGGCAGAAAAAGGGGTTGGCACCGTTAATTCAGTTTTAAAAAAACCTAAATCCAAGTTGTGATACCTTTTATTGGACTAACTGATAAAAGGTATCGAAACTTGGATTTTGTTTAATAGAATGGAAAATACAGTAGATCGTTGGCTGTGGTGCAAAATACTAAAAAGATTCCCCTGACAACGTTAAAGGAATATAATGATCAGCTGAAAGCAATACAACATACAAAGACCATCACAGATGACATTTAAATATAAGCTTGAAGTCAAGTAACACACATACACAGTTATAGTTGTAGACAGATATCTTAAACACTCATCAGCCGAATCTGGATTCAGGAAATGGACATTGATAAGCATGTTCAAACACAGCCATATTCATACCAAAGCGTCTGATTATCCTCAGACATCACAAACTGTGCCACACATTCATTTGTATTTACACACTCCAAAGAGGAAAGTTCACTACTGATCCCTACAGTGTTCTGTAGAGAATGATCAGCAGCTGTCTGTGGCCCTGGTTTGTGATTTGTCTCAGCTTTGTTTTGGAAATCACAGTCTTTTTCTGTTTCTTTTGAGTTAGTCCTTTGTGGTATCCCACTGATATTGCTGACTAATTCAGTGTTGAGGGATACGAAAGGAGGACACATGTGAGGTGCAGCACATGGCCTGCAGTCACTTCTTAATTTCTCATCTGCTTCACTGAACATCAATGTGCATGTAAAGGCACCTGTGACATGTGGGTCTCCAGTCATTAGATCATTTGACCCAACTGATTCACAATCACAATGCTCCATTTCAACAACATTACAGGAATCATTATCTGACTCGCATCCACAGGATGCAGTCTGAACCACACTGCATGCAACTTGTTCAACAGGGGAATGTTTAGGACACACTATATCAACAAGAAAATTAGGGGATTGCTTGTCTGCCGAGTACTCACTGGAGGCTGAAGGAAAGCTTGTATCAGCTGTAGTTGGAGAGATATCAATCGACACTGGTGGCCTAATGTCCTTGGATAAAAAATCATGAATACTTGTCCTTCGAGTAGACCCTTCTGCTGTGGAAATGACGCTGCTTGCACGTGGCAGGGTTGCATAGGGGTTACTATTTTTGGATTGTCTCTGTGGGTACATTGTATCTACTTGTTCCATTTCTGGCACAACGTTTCCTGGAGTACAAGATGAACTCAGAGTTGGAGAGCTTGTTATCTTGGCATCCTCTCGCTTTCGGGGGCTTGGTCTTACGCACTGTTCGGGTTTGGGAGGCCTTCTGTCAGTGGATGGGACAACACCACAGCTTGTTGGCAGTTTCAATGGCTTTTCCTTCATTACTAATTCAGCTGATTTTGACAAATTTTTCATTACTTCATCTAACAGATTTTCTTGACTTGCAGACTGCAATTGGGAAAAATAACAATTCATAAGTTATAACAAACGTAGAATGTATTTACATACAGCATACTGTAAAATAGGCCTGTGGTGTGTATGTGATTTGGTAAATGTTTATTTTGAGCTTTCTTTAGAGTGACTTGGCTTGAGATTAACATTTTAAGAAGAATGTAAATGTGATTGAAAGTCAAATGTTTCCCACTACTTTTGTTTTCATGTATGTGCCTTTAGACATAGTTGATCACTTCAATCAAACTGCATTTACAAGTTTCAAAGTAATCAAAGATACAACACAAAATCACAAGAAGTTCCAATTTACAAATAAAAATAACAGTGCTCACAAGAGAAATACATTTAGACCAAAGTCCTGACATTTGCTTCCTCTTCAAAAACTGATTTAGATTTATCCACAACACAGATCAGAAATAAATGTATTTATGAAGGTCTTTTTTCCAGCAGACAGCAAGGTAGTTGCCATTGTCAAAGGTTGTCATAGTTCTGTAGAGGTGGACGTCAGGAAAAATGTTTAAACAAAGAAGCGTGCCATCATGATGTAGGTGGTACATGTGGTTCTGCCTCTTGCAGGGGTGCCCAATTGTAAAATTATAGTAGATGCATATATCTGCTGTGCTTTATATACCACCAACTTAACTGAAGAAACATGGTGCTGTACAATCAGGAGATACAGTGATATGGTATAATAATGTGGATACATTTAGAAGGATAGAATATTAATGCTAAGCTTGGAAGGACAAGGAGATAGGGGAGTCAGAATGATATAAATTAGGGATGAAAAGGTTGTCCCAGTCTTGATTAATGTGTTGATCACTCCGCAGGTGTACTTCCATTGATAATATATTCCTATAGGTTTCATATGGTCTAACCTGTTCTCAAGAGAACGATTAAGGTTAAGCAGATCCGGATATAATGTATTGATATTAAGTCTCCAATCCCATAACCCAGGTGGGATTGGGGTGACCCTGTGGCCTGCAGCCACCACCGGCTCTGTGGTGCTTGGCCCAGCAGAGGTACACAAAGGAACCCCCTCCCACCCCCTCCCCCCCCCAGGCTTCCCATTCCAAGTTCAGCCTCAAGTTAACTTGCAATCCCAGAACCCCTAAAATACCTTGGGTTGGGGTTGGTTGGCCTCAAGATTCTTAAATTCCTAATATTTCTGAAGCTTATGGTACAGTGGAGGGGAATGATAAATGTTGCACTGCCTTACATTCAGGTTAAGGAGAACAAGATCAACTAGTTTGCACAGTGGTCCATACCAGGATTCCCCGACATGCAGGAATAGTTAAGGTGAAACGTATAGCCTGCCACACCCCTGGGGAGAATATGGCCTTGAACTCCCAAGCTCTAAACACCCCATCATCTATTGGGACCGCCCATCTGTTCCTGTAATGACTCCTCCATTTAAAGTCAGAAGGTTGATGTTAGCCATACTGACAGTTATGCTGTTTATATTTAAAGCACCATCCCTCCTAAAATGCCACCTGAACCAGTTTTGGACACTTTACAACAGGAAAGGTCTGGATTCAAAGGGAATAATTATTTTGATCAACAAATGGGCTTGCTGCAACGGGTTCTCACAAGATAATGGGGATTCAAGGACATGGTTTGAGCTTTTGTAATGCGCTTTCCTGAACCAGTGCTCACAAGTCTACTTTGCTGCAATTTGCAGAAGGCAGTCCAGACACAGAAAGTAGACACTTGTCAAATTCTGGGAAACAGTGCGAATCTCCACAGAGAAGCCTGATATGTGAAAGCCAAACAGATGAGATCAAGATGTCCTCCCCCCACATTGACACCTCGGGCCATGGACCTACATAACCACCATGCGGTGCAGCATATGTCATCAGCTCTGCTCGACACCTCTATGCCAGCACCAGATATGACGTTGGGGCCAGTATATATCGAGGCACCATGCCCCATGACCTCAGCTCCACCTTCTTCCCTATAACTCAGCCACTGAGGACCAGCAGAACCGATAATGTGTACAAGCTAACCGGCAAGAAGGGCAGTTTGGGAGGGAGATGAGGAATTCAAGGGAGGAACATCCATCAGAAAGAAAAGTACTGAGAGCTAAGTAATTTGTTCTTCTAATAGATTCCTTCCTCCGGTGGATTCCTCATCTATCATAGAATTCCCCAGCAGTACGTGGATCTGAAGGAGGGAGAAGAGCGAGAGAACACCACCTAGACCAGAACAAACTTGAGAACTGCTCTGCCGAAGTGAGTATCCTGTCCTGACAGGAATTCCAAGTAGTAATGTTTGTCAAATATGTGCAAAGAAGTCCATGTCACCGCCTGCCACATGTCCAAGACAGGGACCCCACCCTCTAAAGGGCAGATGTGGCAGTCAGTCCCCTGGTCGAATGTGCTCAGAGACCCTCGGACACATCTTTACCAGCAAGATCGTAGCATTTTGACATGGTCTGTTAGCCACAGCCCTGCCATCAACGAAAAAACCCACAAAAAGGTGGATCAAGCTGCTGGAGTTCGGATGAACACCCACCTCTGTGATTGGGAGAGAAGATCCGTATCCGTTCTCAACGGGAGGCACAAGGGAGGGTAAATGGACATTTCCAGAAGTACTCTAGCACTTTATGTTGACACTGTAGGTGATACGGTTCATCTGAGCAGTTCCCAAGAAGAATGTCTCCTTCAGAACTTCCCAGCAGAGCTCCCACAAGTGGGAAGCTGAAGTCTGCCTGCTGAACTCATCAGCTGTGACGTTCTTTGACTCTGCCAGATGTCACATTCTTTTCTGCACAGAAACAAGGACCCTACATCACTTTGCTTTTTGAAGTAATGCATGGCCATCCTGTTGTCAATCAGGACCAACACACATTTACCTTGTACAGAGGGGAGGAAGGTAACTTGGGCCAGCCTGATCACCCTCAATTTCAGCAAGTTGATGGTTTTCCGAGACTCTGAGAGGGACCACAGTCCACTCACTGGCAGATCTTGCAAGTAAGCAGACCAGCCTTTTAAGAAAGCATGTGTGACTGCTGCCAGTTGGGGCAAGAAGTTGTAGGAGGAATGCCCCCTTCAGTAGGTTGGCTCTCAGGGACCACCACACAAGGTCATGAAACACATTCTTCGTGGCCTGCAAAAGGTCTGACACATTTCCTTGACATTGAGACCATGGACTACAGAGTAGCTGCAAAAGCGACATGCCCAACACAGCCTCCATCACTACCAGGATGTGCTAGGCCATGTGGCCCATTAAACGCAGGAACGTCCGAGGCCAAAACTTGCTCTTGGCATTGGAAGACATGCACCATCTGCAGAATGTTCGCCACTCGGTCCTCGGGCGGGAAGACCCTGGCCAGCTGAGTGTGCAGGACTGCAGCAATACATTAGATGGACTGAGTTTGCAAAACTTTAGACTTTTAAAAAAACATTTTTTTATGGTTTATCACAAACCTTTAAAATACATTTTCCCATTCACATGCAATTTATTTCAACTTGTGATTACGCTCCAGATGGTCATACTATGTTCTACTATTTCTGGCGATTTTTGTGGCATCTACACTCAGTAGAGCTTCATGCAAATTACATGTGATTTTCAAATTGACAATGAAAGTAGTTGCTATTTACAGGCCCTCATCCAAGGTTTGGAAGCGCAACAAGATTTCTCCAATCGGAAAAGTCAGTGCTAAAGTTAGGGACCTGTCAGTCTCGTCAAACATTAGCTGCCACCAATCTTCGGCGCTTAACGTAGGACGCTTCAAAATGAAACTTCTCAAGTGTTTCATTCTCTCGTGACGAATTGCCGGACAAAATAACGTCAGATGTTTCAACGTTTCTTCATTGGATTTACACAATCTGCATTGATCAATCATATTATTGTTCCCTGACCAGGTACTTGTTCTTTCTTTCGTTTTAAACACATTAATCGAAACTTCATGTAAGTTCAAGTTCATGCAAGTCTGGAAATAATTTCCAAAAGTTTTTAATTTCATTAAGGGCTCTTTTGTCATAGGCAACACTTTCCATTATGCAATGAGCTCTTCTTTGTTCACAGGTCATACACCAATCACGTCTCCATAGCGTTTTTTTGGCAAGCTCTCGGTTTGAATGTAGTGTGTCTATGTTGATGTCAAGTTCAGACATTAGGTCTCTGCATCGGTTTGCCCATAGCGTGAAGACCGGGTTCTGGTTGAGAGGGCCTGTATTTTGCAAGAACTTGAATTGTAGAGGTGTTTCTTTTATGGTCGTTTTCCTGTACAAGGAAAGCATGTTACAACACACTCGAGCTTTGATCAATGTTAAGCTAGGTTTGTGTCGGATACAAGGTGTAGGCGTTCCTTTAGGTAGATTCAACACTCTAGACCAAAAGATGTTCTCAAGAGCACTCAACAATTCCTGACGGCCACCTAATGCACATTCAGGACCAAAGATTAGTGCAGGGACCACCTTTTGTTTATAAAAGGCCAAAGCTGGCCTCAGGGAGTATCTGCCGTATCTTTTATTTAGTGCGGCTGCCTGCATTGTCAATTGGTAAAAAAATGTTTTGGTTCCTTCAACACATGCAGTGCCGTTTATGTTGGAATTAATTTGCATTCCCAAGTATCGTGTGTTCATCGTGATGTTTAATGACGTTTTGTCCAAATGCCATCGCAAGTTTGGCTGTTGAAGCTGTCTTGTGCCACTCAGATTTTCAAGTACAAGTATTTCTCATTTTGCGGTGTTAATACCATCGGTTCTCACGTATTGCCCCAGTGTGGTCAATTTTCTTTGGAGGCCAATTGGAGTTGAATCTAGAAGTATTAGGTCATCCACGTACAAGAGACGACTTATGTGAGATCCATTTATTTTAGGCGAGAAGGATGTAGTACTTTCAATGGTTTGATCGATGTCGGAAATGAACAAATTGAAGATGATGGAGGCTAAAGGGCATCCCTGTTTTACTCCACACTGTGTCCGGATGGGATTAGATAGTTTTCCAGAGCGGTCCAATCGGATTCTTATTTCCGTGTTCGTGTGAAGTTCCTTTATAGCCAAAAAAAGACTTGCAGGACATTTCCACATGATCATTTTTTTACCATAATATCTCCCGATCAATGCTATCAAAAGCATGTGATAGGTCAATTATGGCCAAGTAGATCTTAGTTCTTGTTCTTATGGCATCCATCTTCAATATGTTGACAATTAAGAGGTTTATACTGCACCCCTCTCCTTTGACGAAACCTGTTTGTCTCTGTTCGATGTGCTTGCTCATGGAAGTCCAAGCTAAAAGCTTGCATTGTAGTAATGATAATGATGTGTTATTTATATAGCGCCTTAATCCATAGCGTAGCGTGGTGTAGATCTTGCTCAGCACATCCAGAAGGGCAATTGGGCGATAGTCTTTTGGATTTGCCCTATTTCCCTTTTTGAATACTAGCACGATAATTGCACTTTTCCAGGATGTTGGTGTCACACGCGCCCTAGCGATGTTCTTGAAGAGAGAGTAGCAGAAGTCTGCCCAGGCCTGTGGATTTTCGTTTAATGTGAAATTGGTTAGGCCATCTGGGCCAGGTGCACAGGACGTGCTTATTCTGTTGATGATTTCTAGAATTTCAGATCTCTGAAATAGCAAGTCCCACGTGTCTGGTGTGGGAAATGAGGGGTCTACAGAGGTTCCCTTCTTCTTGTAAAGCAGATCATAGTGACTCATCCAATCTTTCTCAGTCACCATGTTTGTTTGGAGTGCAGTCTGTGAGCCCTCTTGTTCATTGATCAGTGTCCAAAACCCGCGTGTATTTTTGTTTCGCATTTTTGACATTAATTCTGCATCATGTTGTAATATGATGGATCTATGAGATTTGAGCCAGTTTTTGTATGACTGTTTTATCTTTTTGATATTAGCTGCGTCTTGAATTGAATGTGGTTTTCCACATGCTCTGATTTTTGATGGCATCTTGCGTTTTTGTTTAATTATATCAAGATCAAATGCGTGTTTATTACTGAATACATGATTTTTCAAGCCTTGCTTCTTGTCCATAAAGTTTTCAAGTAGGTGTTGGTATTCCAATTGGCCATGGTCGTTCTGATAAGCGTTACTGATGGTTTTGACGTCATGTTCGGTCAATCTGAATCTAATTCTACTCGATGTGACCGCTATTTCGTGCTTCCATATCTTATCAGAACCGTTCTGTAGGCCATACATGCTTAGTAGTACCAGATTGTGGTCGCTTTCCAGTTTTGGGACTATATGTAACGATTTGACACCCATGTGCAACACTTCAGAAACGAAAAAGTAATCTAGCGTTGACTCTTGCAACTGTCTCTTCCAGGTTGCTTTTGCTGGTATGTCACCTGTGGTGTTACCGTTTAGGATTTGTATATTTCTCAGTTCCATTTCAGAACACTATTGCTCAGCTGCATTCATTCTCGCTGCGCTTCCATGGTGTATTTTGTTAGGTGACTCCAGGCAGTTGATATTCAGATCTCCACATATCAGAATTTTTGGAGCTAGTTCTGGTCTTTTATAGATGTAATTTGGTCAATGAATGCTAATGTGCTAGTTGCATTGTGTTGCCAATAGATGTTAATGACAAGAGACTATCTTGTTCAATCTTTTTTTCACCTTCCGCAATCAATAGTATTTTTTTGAATCTAAGGAGAGATGTTATTCGCTTCTTGAATTTTATAGCCAGTCTACTTTTGTACAAACATCTTGAGGCCCGCATTGGGCCTACCCATGGTCTTTTTGATTGCGGGGTTTAAGGCAATTTCAAATCCTTCTACGGTTGGACACTCTACAGGTTTGTTGCAGGCACGTTATGTGCAGGTTTCCCAGCCAATTCGCTTGAAATAGGTGTACAAATCAACAAGTGTTCCAACATCAGATCTTGAGCAGTTTCGGTGGATCCGGTTTGCAATGTTAGCTTTGGTTCTGAACAGCTAGGGCTTTCGAAATCCAGCTCTAGTCAGTAGAGTCCCCACTTGTTGTGTTCAAACAGGATGATGTAGAATCTCCTCCAAGTGTGGATCCCTCATGTACAAAGGTTATCTTAATAGGTTCCCTAGTTTCAGTCACTTGGGGGATTTTTGTTACATCTTGTTGATGTGTTTTATTCTTTGTATTGAGGTTGTTCTAGCAGCCGGCGTCATTCTCGGATTTAACGTTTTCAAACCTTTCTGCATTATCACTTGATTTCGCGATCTGTCCAGGCAGGTCTTTGCCTCTGAATTGAGTTGTTTGACCTCAGGTTCTTGATTATTATGTGTCTCTGTGATGTCAAAGCCCATTGATATTAAGGTTGGTGCAGCCTCTAGTATGATGTTACATATTATTCTAGAGTCAATGTGAAGCTTCACTGCGTTGTTTTGATCTTACTTAAAAAATTCCACCATTTTTATGTTGTTCGTGTTAATCATTCGCAGACTCGGCACATAATGTAGCAGTTGTAGGACATTGTTGTGATTGAGGGACAGGTCATCTTCAATGTCTTCTATGCGCTCTAAGCGTAAACTATACTTCGCGTTTAGATGTTTATTGGTGTTTTGCCTCTCATTTTTAGTTTTTCACAGTATGTGTATTTTGGACTTGATTTCACTCGGGACCGTTAGTGCCACCCTCTTGTGGTTTGCTGTTTTTGCTACTCAAGTTTCCATCTTGGGCGTTCTTGTGGGAGTACATACGTTTTCCGTTGCCAGTGGTTGGATGGAAAACCACTTTTTGCTTTGACAGCTCCATTGTCACGATGGTATGATTCATAGTGAGTTTGTCCCATTTCTTGCATTGTCATGAAGGGGGGATTTTGTGGTTTTCCGGCATTATTGGCAGCTTTAAGGTGGAATGCACTATCGTGCATATTCTTGATGATTTGGGCGTTGGAATGGGTGGCGGGTCGGAAAGCACAATAATTTTGGCTGCTTCACCATTGACAATTTTTGCTTCTTGGACAGCCTCAACAGCATCTGCACCTCTGTCATCATAAGTAGATAAATCCAAGAGATTGATTGGGATTTCATTGTTAGATGAAAGCGTGTCTGGCGTTGGATCTTGCGTTGAGCCACTCTACTTCGGTTTATTTAACGCCAATGATGTTTCCTGCGTACAAAGAGCGTTTGAGTTCAAGGTAAAGCTTACAGCTTTAATATTTCAGAGAAATGTTCTCGCGTTATTAGTCATCCGAGCTTTCTTCTCCTCTAGATTTTTAGATTTTTTAATTTGCAATGATTTTGGATGTGCAATATTTTCGACTTCTTTTTGAGGTGCTTTAAAGATCGAAAACACGTCTTCCGTGGATTTTGTGATCGCAATCACCGACATCACAGGATCCTGAGGATCGATGATTCGGCCTCTGAGATCAGCAGAGGTAGAAGGAATTTGTAAATCGATGTTTCCAGTGTATCCAGTGTTTTGAACGCTTTCCAGCGCACTGGTAAAGGATGTAATTTCGAGCGCTGGCACGTGCACAATTTCCAAGCTTCTGTCATGGTCTAAGAAGGTTGGAAGTTCTTGTGAAGTGCCAGGTACTGAATTGCCGCTGTATAAAGGGCTTTGAGATATGACAACGATGGGCAGTACAGCATCCGTGGGCATTTGTGATAAGTCCACTTTCTTAGATGGTTGATGGATTCCAATCAGAGAGTGTTCTGACTCATTAATAGTTAGTTCTTTGTCCATTGGCTCTGTGTTTGAGTCTTTGTTAGCAGTGCTTTTCATTGCCTTCTTGGGTCCAAGTGACATATCGGATGTCCAACCCTGTTGACAGCTTCTCTCACAGGAATTATGTTTTTGTTGGTGTAATAAACCAAGAGCTTCTTTGGCCACTTCGGCCAGAAGTTTTTTGTCATCACTGTTGTTTTGTTTTTGGTCTGCTAGTGTGGAAAGAAAAGAGTCCATTTTGTTTGTAGATTCGTAGAACATTTGTTTGAATAAATTGTTGTCACATTCTAAGTTAACTACTTTAGAGTTCATCAGGGCGACCAATGTGGTTAAGTCGTTCAAGCTGCCCTTCATTTGTTCATATAATTTAATGAACGGACACAGGGTCATTGTCACTGTGGATGTTAGAATCGGTTGCAATTCTGCAACAGTTTTTGTAATTAGTTTGTCATGATTACGGGATCCCTCAGGTTTTCTTGCTTTCCCTCTATGTTGTAGTCTTCGAATTTTAGGATACCCCCGTTCTATGATTGATGAGTCGGAGGAGGGGTCGTCTGGACTAGACTCTTTTGCATTGTTCACTGAGGTCATGCTCATGGCTGTTTCTGAGATGTTGTGCGCTGATCTTTCAATGCTTTGTCTTGGGGGTGTTGTGTTTTGTTTCAAGTCCTTCCATGCTCTTTGTTGAGAGCAGTAGATGCCTGGAGAGTCACTATCTTCAATCCTTCTATGTTTAGAAGGGGCACTCCGTCCGATAATTTCAGTTACGGGCTTCGTTTTGGTTAGAGAAGTTTTTTCTAGCCAGTATTTTAGGGCTAGATGATGTTAAAGCCTCGTCATATTTTGCTCCATTGTGCGCTAAATTGATCTTGATTAGATCTGGTAAAAGTTTGTTCACCACGTCAAGTGAATCTCTTCTTGGCGTTCGACAAGGGGATTTTCCCATCGTGCACTGACCTTCTTTGTCTACTATTGGTCCACTGTTCAAAGTGGCTTCAGGACTTATAAGATGTGGAGTGGATATGATGAGTGCTAATCTGTTCTCCTTCACTCGTTAACTGGAGGCACTTTCCCCGGGGTCAGGACTCCCACAAGAAGCATGTAAAGTGTCATCAGTCGACGCTTGTGGGACAAGATCCCATATTTTGGGGCATATTACATCTCTAGTCATTGTGGTCTCCTTTGAGGTTAGTCGAGGCTCACAGGAAGGCTCCCAGGAGATAAACACTTCATTATGCGGTGTCAATGAGCCGTCTTTGTTGTTCTGCTTGACCGCTGACACCTGAGGCATTTTGTTCGTAAACGTAAAGTGCGTTGTGTTTGGTTTGAGCTTAAGCGATCTCTTTAAGAAATTGTTATTTTTCTCGCTCATTTTAAAGATCATGTCATAAGGTGCTTGTAGGTCCTCAAGAGTGTCCGATGCTGAGAAAAACAGAGTGGCATGCAGAGGGCGCTCTGTTTCCCGATCGGCCATCTGCTTCTCAGCAGAATCACGCTGTAGCCCCTCATGAGCAAACAGGGCACGCGCAACCAGGACGCACAGGGAAGGAACAACACAGCACCCGCCCGATGAGCACAACGAGCCGGCTACGGCCGTGTCCCGCTCCACCAGCACCCCGGGAGCCCACAACTAGTGGACGGCGTCCTGGGTCATCGTAAGTATTTGTTCATTGGGCAATCTCGTTGATTGAGCACTGTTCTTAAGTGCGCAAGGCGGGGGCACGCACGGGGGCACGGGCAGCCGGGCTCCTACGTTCTGGAGTTAATCAGCATTGGCAGCTCTTTGGATATGCTTTGTGTAGAAACTGAGAATATGTACTGATTGGAGAAGCACACAGGGAGGGTGAGGTACGGCTTACTTTCGTACTAGTCACATTGTTAATGTTAAAAATGGTGTTAGCATCAGGAATCAACCTTACTTGACTGAGGGGAGGAGCCACTTCCGAAATGAGCAGTGAGTCGCTCGCTCCATGACGTAGCTGTAGTCGAGTCAAAGGGTGTTGAAGTACTCTCTTCTCTCCCTCTGGGACAAGCTGGAAGTTGCGAGTCTCCCATTCCAACAAGCCTCTTCACCTCTCCTCCTAAGACTCCCAAGACTCTGCTTACTCGGCGTCCGCTCCGTGGAGAGTCTTGAGTCTTATGGCACTTGCAGCAGGTATGCTCTGCCTGCAGGCAAGAGCAATGGAAAAGTTCCTCACAGAAAAACAGAGACAGAAGACTCCCAAGACTGCTGACTCCTCGTCCGCTCCGCAGAGAGTCTTGAGTCTTATGGCACTTGCAGCAGGTATGCTCCGCCTCCAGGCAAGAGCAATGGAAAAGTTCCTCACAGAAAAACAGAGACAGAAGACTCCCAAGACTCTGCTGACTGCGAGACTTCTTGAAATTCAGGGAGGAGCCCAAACTGTGAAACAGGCTAAACATGCCATACAGGTGTGTGGATGCCTGGTCGGGGAGCGAGCTTGGATGAGCCAGGCGTCCAGGTTAGAAAATAATGAATGCCTTTCCTCCTGAGGCAAGCCACGACCAATGCCAGCAATTTGGTGAAAACCCTGGTTGCCAAATAAAGGCTGAATGGCAAGACCCTGAACTATAGTGGGGAGTCCATAAAAGTGAAGGGTAACGCAGGTCAGTGAACAATGGTATTTTAGAACTAGAGTCAGCAGTATCATACACCAGCTTCCAGGAGGCTATCAAGTTAGTAGGAAAGGGAGGGAAAGGGGCCCTACTAAACAAAGGCGGACATTGAAGCTGCTTCCAGCTACTACCGGTACACCCAAAATTACAACCCTGGCTGTTTTCAGTTTGAAAGCAAATTATATTTCGATTAAGGCCTCCCCATGGGCTGTGCCATGTTTGAGAAATTCAGTATATACGTAAACATTTTGCATGCAGAAATTACTGCATCTTTTTTTTTCAGTTAAAATGCGGACGAGACTCCCGTTCCCCCTCCACCCCCCACCTTTACTATTCCCCTTGCCCCCCACCCCTATATTTCTTAAAAATCTCCCCATGATTGGAGAAATAACTGCAAAAAAGATGAAGACTTTTTCAGCGGATACCGAAATTCAGCTGCTTCCTACAAGAGGCCTACCAGAGGTCCATGACAGAGGCCTCTACAGTACATTACCTGATGATTTTCTATTTATCGGTCCCAAAAACTCTGACGCCAGCATAAGGGCGCTGAGAAAATTTGAAAGAGTAACAGAAGAAAGGGGCATCTCCCTGGCTCACGAGAAAGCGGCAGGCCCCGCACACGTGATACCATTTCTAGCGATTGAAATTGACACTATAAAAGGGGAATGCCGGATCCCTAAAGACAAGGTGGAGGGACTGCTGGAGACAATCGCAGCATTAATAAAGAAAGAGAAAGGGATAGTGAAGGACCTTCAGTCACTAGCGGGCAAACTTAACTTCGCAGTTAGGTTAATACCACAGGGAAGGATTTTTTCAAGAAGCCTGGAATAAAAAACTAAAGGTTTTAGGAAGCCACATTTACATGTAAGGTTGGGAAACAACGTCACTGCAAACAACGTTCCCACTGCAAACCTCAGGTACCTCCTGTGCTTGAGGTGCATTGGCGCATGAAAGTATACAGAAGATGTGTGAGGTGCACACCCTATTTTTATGGTTAATTTCATAAAGTATACATATGTGATGATTGAAATGCAATTTCAGGTGCAGCTGAGCAATACTCTCCGGCCACGAAGACTGCTGCCAGTGGGTGACCCAAATGCACTCCTGCGGAGAAAACTGTCCTAGCAAGCTTTGCTTGCTAATAAATTCACTCATAAACTTCATAGTGAAGTAAATAAATAAAAAAGGAAAGACTCTACTGACTATTCAAATAAAGCCCTTTGTAACACCAAACAGTGTTCATAATTATATACATTTTAAGCAAGTGTCACTTATCTCTGAGGTGTAATTGATACAATTTTATAAAAGACAATTTTAAAAAAACATAATCTTTGATTTCTTGGACTCAATATCCTTAAGTGTTACCACATCCTCATAATATCAACAAACACTGCACATATTTCTTGTCAACTAATAACAGTCTGGAGATGTTCATTCAGACACCTCAACACTATTGCCAACGCATTTTGGATTATGTATCCATCTTCAGGGCCTGTACAGTGTTCTTCTAAATTGGTATTTCTTTGATTAACAACCCCATTGTAGGCAAATCACTCCTGTTTGTAGAACCTTTGTAGCCTCAGTGGACCTCAATGGGCTAACTCACAGTTTGTTAATGTCTGCTCCCAGCACTCAAAGAGACTTCTTCCAATACAGAGTTTCATCTGCGCTCAAAGAGGCGGAGTGTTGTGCTGAGTGCTTTGGTGCAGTAACAAGCTGTGGCAATCCTGTGGCAGTCTGTCTTCAGTTCCTATGGCTTTGGATCTCAAGAGCCGGTCCTGAATACACAAAAGCACCTTACTCCAGCGTAGCAGTGCAGAGTGTTGTGCTGAGTGTTTCTGTGTTCGGGGGCTCGGGGTGCGGAAGTGTGACTTGCTTGGAACTCAGATCCGATTGTCATTGGAAAATCTCTGCTCAACCAGCCCCATTGTGGACTGCCGAGAAAACATCTCTACAGCTACTACAGTGAGTGCCTGTTGGAAAATGCTTCGGTCTTTTGTTTCCCGGGTTTGTACCACCTTATTCCGCTGTCTGGCCGGACAAAAGCTGAGCGGTGGCACTGCAGGATATAAATAACATTAACGGACACTACCATGCCAGCAAAAGCCCCCCTAACATTAGGAATTATAATCTGAGGAAGCACAAAACACAGGGGAAAGTTAATGGATATAAAAACGCAACACATTGCAGGGCACTCCTGCCGTAACAGGGATAGACCACAAGATACATCTAAGTTAAATATTTCCTGCCCGGGTCCTTAACCATGACAGCACTTAAAGAAACAGGAGGCAATTCAACAGGATAAAGGGGGAGAACCCGAAATTACTGTTGTTCAAGTGCTGCACGAGGAGCACTCAGCGAGTAAGACTGATCTTCATTCCTTTTTCTGGAGATATTGATAATAACTCACTGCTTGATCTGTGCTATCTAGTGAGCAATTCTATGCAACCTGGATCAGACCCAGACAGGGATAACAACAATGATAACCAAGCATTGGCAGTGGGGAAGTTGGGGTCGGTTTTGGATGCCTCTAGCCATTCAATCCCTGTTAATGGCAGTGGGACACGACGACTCTCGGCATCCACAAATGTGTTCATTGAGACCACCCCCTCTTCCCCGCCAACACAAAATTTGGCTGCCAACAATCAGTCTAGCAGTTTACAGAATGAGCTGAATTCTCTGATAGAACCTAATAGTTGGAAGTGTTGAATTTTGCTATAAAGATTCCATTGAAATTATGCAGTCATAACCATGAGGAAGTGGTGAGACAGGTACACATTGTGGGGTCTCTACTTGTAAGATTGGACGAAAAAAACTACTTAGAGCAGGCAAACCCACTGGTGGACGATGGTAGAGGCTTAGCTATGGTAGAGCCCATAGTGATCGATTCTCAAGGGACAGACGAACCCAAAAGGGTTATCGATGATGGCTTGGTTTCCCCACTGCCCTATCCTACTCGGAAAGAAAGGCACTTAAAAAAGCGACTAGGACAATGCCAAAAAGCCTCATGTAAGGCCCCAACTTTTCCCAGTTCATCCATTGAACTCGACAATTGTTTCCTCTGTGGAGGCCCCTCCTCAGTTTCCAGAAAGCCAGGAAAAAAGAAATGCGGCAGAACAAACGCTGACAACAAAGTAGTGGAGGCTTAACTAGTTGGCTATTAAAAGATACTCACAATAGCCAAGATAGTGAATGAAGAAGGGCCTGCTGAGGTGGAGGTCGACCTTTGCACGCCATCTGCTCCAAGTGTCTTGTTATCAGATGAGCAATTTATGACTACCAAGGAACATCTACCAGGGACGGTGCAGAAAGAGCAAGTGACAAAAATGACCTTCGCTTGCTAAGCCGGAACAGGAAAACTTGATAGTAACCATTGTTCGGATATCACCGGCAAATAACAGAAAATCAATAAATCGCTCAATGCTGCTGAAACGGTTTAAGAAAGGTCCTTCACTGCGTATTCTTAACTCTGATGACTTGAACTTTCTGCAACCCTTGGGTTTGAAACAAGATGGTATGACGAAAATTCACTGTAAACTACCAGCTACTGCTCTCCTGATATGGGCACAGGCCGATTCATTGGAATTTCCAGAGTACAGGTTGAACGCTTCTTTAGAATTGAATGACGGTGCTTACATTTTTTAACACTGTAAATCATGCTCTAAGGGAATAGATGGCCGTAGTGTGAAACCACAGAAGGAAAACAGTTCCCCTGTTTTAATAACACTCAAAGTTGAAGGTGGTCATCCCAGGAGGAATGTTACCTGCTGACTGAACTTTTAATATACTGTCATGGAACACACAGGTCCATTTACATTTTGTACTAAATAAGGGTTCATCTGATTCTCTTGTAAATTCTAATCTTTTTTTTATTACAGGAAACATGGTTATGTGAAGTGTTTTATCTAAATGGTTATTTGATATACCAGGCCCCTGCAAATAAGGGACCCTTAGGTCGCCCCTCAGGGGGGCTGTTGATTGGGTTAGACAATATCTGTCCTCTGTGCTTATTAAACCCTTGGATACGGGGTAACGTTTTGGCTGTGGAAGTAGGCTTAATGCAAGAATGTGGTCCAATTAGATTGCTAATTGTGTGCATATATGACTTACCTGGTACGGATAAAACCGACGCCAACTTTGAATACATTGATAACCTAATTGTTTCTTGGGTGGTTGATCATGACTCAGATAGGGTACTGGTGGGAGGTGACTTTAATGCACGATTCGGCGAATCTACCCTGAAGATGACATATACAAATATACTAAAGAAAAATAATCTTGTTCTGAAAGAATCGAACATTCAGGGTCGCGAGTGGCTCCACTTTCTGACAGAGTGGGAACTCATACCCTTAAATGGTCATCTCCATAACGATATCCCTGGCAAATCAACCTGGAATATGGGCAAGAAACGAGGTACTCTGGATTATACCAGTGGAAACCGTCCTCTCCTAGAGAGGGTTGTGTCACTGAAAGTGGTGCCAACGCAGTATTGTGACCACTCCATGATGATATTGTCCCTACAAGAAACCAGGGACATTGTTAGGGAAAGGACCTTCGGTGAACTAGAGGTCAACCAAGGTGGAAACCATATATGTTGTACAGTTGGCTACATTAAAAAGGCATGTCAGGAACTGAACGGTATGGTATTGGAGGGTTTAAATTACTGGTCCAGGTCTAACGCTGAAGACAATGAAGTTTGGATTATGGAGTTAACAAGTAGGGTGGGGGTCAAAAAGGGCACCCCATTAACTATGCTCACGAACAAAAGGGATGTCCCATTTGACATGCAGGTACAGCTGGCCAAGCGTAAATTACAAAGAGAGGTGCAGAATTTAAAAATGCGACTGAATTTGGATCATGGTGCCTTGGATAATATTAAGAAAGCCAGGAACACCTATCGTAATTGGTACAAAAGACGAAAGGCAAAAGTTACAACATCTAAATGGTAGCAGCTTCTTAAGGTAATGCTAAATCGAAATCCAAGAACCATGTGGCGCACTTTGTCATTGGCTAAGGACCCCAAAGATGTGAAAAAGCTCCTAAATCCAGTCCAAGAAAAAACCTGGAGTGGGTATATTGAAGCTAAAATGCTTAGTTACGAAATCCCATGGGGTAGCAAAATGACTTTTAAATAGCCATGGCTAATAGATTTCTATTTGGGCTGATAACTGAAATCATTGTAAAGGCTAAAAACCTCAGAGCGCCTGGCTCAAAAGACTTGGCCATGTCAGTCCTAAAAGCCGACCCAGAAAATTGGGCTGTATTATTATGTTTCTAATTTGAAAAGTATGCCAGCACAGGAAGATACCACAATCTTGGACTCAGTCTATACTGGTCCCTATTTTTAAAGCCAGAGACCGATCACTACCCGAGAACTATCGGTTACTATCTTTACTTGACGCTATAGGATAGGTGTTTTCCTCCTGTGTTTTGAGACATTTGCAATCATTGGGTAGAGAATAATTTTTTTTTTATATCCTTTACAAACCAGTTTCTGGGCAAGGGCCAGTACAAATTTAAACATCAGAATTTTGGATAAGTTGATCTCCAATGCAAACAGAAGCAGAGTCCATCATTGTATATCGCATACGTGAATTTTAAGTCTGACTTTGACCTGGTAAACAGAGACCGATTGTGGGAAAAAATGATAAAATGGGGTTGCAGGCCTTGGTTTCTAAAAGTGGTTATATCCCTGCATAACAACTAAACTGCAAAAATACGCTTAAGAAACAGTAGCTTCTTATCAGGGGAAATTACAGGGATGTATGTTGGCCCCTCTGCTTTTCAATTTATATTTGGCTGATTTGATACAGCGTTTAGAGGCTGCTGCTAAGTGGTCACCCAGACTAAATCTGGAAAAGATTACAGCAATTCTTTATGCAGATGATTTAATATTATTCAGTCATACAGTCGCTGGAATTAAGGGACTACTTGGTAAACTGGTCACTACACCAAGTACAATGAGCTACTAATAAATTGGAGAAAACCAATGTTATGCTGGCCTCAACAAAGAACATTAATAGAGTAGCCATAGAAACCCCTCTGGGTCTATTTCTATATACCTCCTCATATAAATAGCTTGGATTGAAGTTGATGCATTCGACAAACTACGAAAACATTACTAAACCAAAACAGCAAAGGCAAGACAGCTAAGATTTCTTGTAAAGAGATTTGCCAGAGAAAGGGCCGGTTTGTCTATGAAAAGGATATTAACGCTTTACAAACAGTGGTTTTGTCCTTCCATACTGTATGGTGTGGAAACCTTGGGAATGACAAACCTGGGTTGGCTAAACCTTATTGAGGGCTATTTTTGGCGTAATATGCTGGGTTTAGCGCAGTCAACCCCGATGGAATACTTAAGGTTGGGGCTTGGTCTTCAGTCTATAAATGCAATGATATTGAGATGGAGAGGCAAACTATTTCTCCGAATTAATACCATTAATAAAGAAAATCGGTTGGCTGGGATGAACGGATATGATTATGTCGTGCCACAGAAGCAGGATAGATATTTGCAAATGATAAAGAATATGTTCCACTCTCTAGGATGGCTACCTGACTTCAGCAGAAAATCACACTATTCAATATTAAAGAGAATTTTTGTGAAGAATGTAGATCAGTGGGATTGGATCTGTAATTATGAACGTCTGTCTAAACTCCACAGTTATAAAGCAAAATCTAATGTGGCACACAGATTCATGAGACCTCAGCCTTACTTGAGGCTCCCCCTTAATCTTGAAGTTCGTAGGCTTAGGCTGTTGATGCGTATTAAGCAGTTACCAGGGCTTGCAGTAATGGAAACCAGATTGAAATTGCAGGAGGAGTCCAAATTCTGTAGAATGTGTAGGATTACCGTGAATAAAGAAACCAGTAAACATCTTTTCAAAGAATGTCCTAGGTTGGGCCCTCTACATACAATTTATTTTGGTCATTTGGTACATAGGTATGAGGCAATAAAAGCTCAGGAATTCTGGACCTACATCCTTAATAGCTATTCTGTTCCTGTACACATTGTAATATATCAAGTATGGCTCCATATTCAGAAGTTTATCTGACGGATGTTTCTAAAGACGTGATTGAGATGAAAATTGAAAAGGAATTTTAAAGAAATTTAAGTGAAATTCTTAGAAATTTGAGTGAAGAAATTTAAGTTTAAGGTTGAATTTATGTAGGGTTTTTAGTAATCTTTGAATGATTGAAAATTGAAAAACAAATGAAATTTGGAACTATTTATGGAATTTTGTATTGAATTTTTAGGGATTTTCTTTTAGAAAATCTAAATGTTTTAAATTTGAATTAATTGTGTAAAAGTTTGAATGTTGATTTTTTACGTGTAAAGTTCTGTTTGAACTATATAACGTAAAAAATAAATTAATAAAGGATATGGAGTTCAAGAAATGAAAGATCATGTTTTTGTAAAATTGTCTTTTATAACATTGTATCAATTACACCTCAGAGATAGGAGAAACTTGTTTGAAATGCATATAATTATAAACACTGTTTGGTGTTGCAAAGGACTTTGAGTCTGCAATTTGAATGGTCTACAGAGTCTTTCCATTTTCATGTATTTACTTCAATGCGTAGTTTATGAGTAAATTTATTAGCAAACAAAGCTTATTAGGCACATTTTCTCCACAGGCGTGCATTTGAGTCACCTATTGGCAACAGTGGGCTTATTTGTTGTATATGAAAGTACGCACCCTGAAGATCCAGAGACATGAACCAGTCCTGCAGATTGAGGGCCAGGGGGATCTGGGCTGGGATGACCATCTTGAATTTGTACTTGTGCAGGTAGCCATGTTCCAGAGCCTCAGATCATTGAAATTAGAAAGTACAGAGTATATCAGCCTCTGTCTCATTCAGAGCGGGTCAACAGATATATGCCACTCTTACCCAGAAGCTGACAAAGCTCCTCCAAAAAGGAGAGGGTCCAGAGACAGGCAGGGGTTGGCTGTGGGATGGTCTATACGGCGATAAAGAAAAAGGGTGCAATAACCGTGGCTCACGACCACAAGCAGTGGACAGGGATATTCTCCCCTCCAATGAAGAGCAAAGTCCCCTTCACACCTTGGGATGCAGATGGCACTGCAGCGGCAGCAATCCGAACTCTCTGGGCTCTATGACCTCTAGCTTGGAGGAAGAGAAGGTTGCGTAGCTGTGCCTGGCCCGAAGGTGCCTGGCCCCTGACATGGTGGGCATAGGAGGTGAAGGGGTGAAACCCTCTTTCTCTATCTGTGGTAGTCAATGGCAAAAGGAAAATGTGTCCAGAATGCAACATGCACTCACTGCCTGCAGGGCCATGCTGCCAGAGGCAAACACCTTATTTGTAACGCTCACCTGATTCTCGCAGAGGCGCCGGTCTTGACTGGGCGACTACCATATCTTCCAAGGTGATGTGTAGCACCCGGTTGGCTCTTGGGCTGGACCTCTGTGCACTGTATGCCTGACTTCAAGAGTAAGATGTCTGCAGATAGAAAATATGGGATTAATGAACTGGGGTGATTGGGGTGTCCCTATCTCTTTCCTTTTTGCTCTCCTGTAGACCCCCAAAGGTTAACGCTCTCACCTTAGGTAAGTGAATGCCGAGCTCTCCATCTGCCTCGGGGCAGGGTGCTGTAACCAGTTTCTTCACTGGATCGGTAGCGCAGGCCTCTTGACTTCAGAGGACTGCTGTCCGTCGTTTACTGCACGAACGGTAAGTTTCGAGTAATTCTATTGTCTTTAAAGTCTTTAGTAATGATGTCTCTTGTTTTGCAGGTTCCGGCGATGGCGGATGACGGGCTGAAGTGAGTTGAAGATGGAGTCCGTGTGATGAATAGAAGCGCCTGGAAGCACGTAAGTAAGCGCTTGTTGCCTGCTTCACGATGCGCTTTAACTGTCTTTTATTTTGCAGGTACAAGTTCGGAGCGGCTGCAGGGTGCTGGAATACCCACTGGGTTAGGTGTGGAAAGGAGTAATGGCACGTGAGTATTAAAGTTCCCCAATGTCTTTAAACGCACCTTGTTTTGTCTTTCAGATGCGGGATGCAGCGCCGAAGGCCTCCGGAGCGTGCGAAGAGTTGGTAAGCTTTTGTCTTTCAGATGCCGGAATGCAGTGTGAAGACCTCCGGAGCGCACGAAGAGTAGGTAAGCCTTTGTCTTTCAGATGCCGGAATGCAGCGCGAGGCGTTGGTGGCAGACGAAGGACCAGGTAAGTGAAGAGCTGTCACTGAAGACCGTAATGCTAACCTGTTCTTTCTTGTCTTTATAGGTGTTGCTGGAGACTGGATTCAGAATGGTAAGCCTTTTTCCTTAGGCCCAGGATCAGATGCAGAAGACACGATGAGCGTTCTGCTGCTGAGAATGCAGAATAACGCAAAGCAAGATTCATCCACCGGGTGTGGTTTAAATAGCCTCCTGTAGTGCTTAGGTGTCTCCTTCCACAGCCACGCCTTCCAGAAGAGTTCCAGTGTTCTGAATCTAGGGAGTGGCTCCTGCCCCACCCAACAGGAAAAGTAGTTCCACACAGAAGAGGATCAGAGACTCAACTGGCAGGCAAGTAAGCAGCATGGTCTGCTGCAGGTAAGTCCACCCAAGCATTATGAGCCCGGCGCTTCCAGCGCTGGGACTGGGCATATTTATGACCCTGGTGCCACTGGCGCCAGGACTGGGTCCAAAAGGTCCCAATTGGCACTGGTTGGCCCTCGGAACCTGGGTTATGGATCTGCTTCCAAGGGAGTTGGGAAAACCCTGACCTTTTGGAAGCAGAGATCATGACAGTACCCCCCCTCAAGGCCCCTCCCAAACCGGGCTTCTCCGGGGGTTTTGGCTTGTCAGGAAATGTTCGGTGAAATCTTTTGATTAGGCGAGGAGCGTGGACATATTCAGCAGGTTCCCAGGATCTCTCTTGGGGGCCGTAGCCTTTCCAGTCAATTAGGTAAAATAGTTTAGATTTGGAGATCTTGGAGTCCAGAATGCTTTTGACTTCAAACTCGAGTTCTCCATCAACTAGGATGGGTTTTGGAGATTTAGTTAGTCGGGTTTGAGGTTGCACGGGTTTTAATAGAGAGACGTGGAAGACCGGATGTATCTTCATGTGCGGGGGCAAGTCCAATTTGACCGCTACTGGGTTTATTATGGTAGTGATGGAATAGGGACCAAGGTATCTTGGGTTGAATGTGCGTGGCCCTTTTAGAGGTAGATATTTGGTGGATAACCAGACTTGGTCCCCTACTTGATATTGAGGGGCTTCCTTCCGATGTTGATCTGCTCCTTTCTTGTATTGTTCTTTAGCCCTTTGAAGGTGAGAAACAGCTTCCTTAAAGGCTTGGGTGATTGTAGAATGCAGGTAGTCTACTGCTGGTTTTTCAAGATCTTGGAGGGGATCCAACTCCGAGGTTCGAGGGTGACTGCCGTACAAAAGAAAAAACGGTGTTTTCCCAGTTCCCGAATGGACAGAGTTATTGTAGGCATATTCGGCTATCCAAAGGATGTCTTTCCAAGTTTTTTCAGTTTGTTGCAGCATGCAGCGTAAATACTGTTCCAGAGTTTGATTGGTCCTCTCGGTTTGTCCGTCGGTCTGAGGGTGGTGACTGGTCGATAGTCTCACATCAATTTGAGCCGACCGACAGCAACTTCGCCAAAAATGAGAAATAAATTGACTACCTCGATCCGAAATTAGAACCGAAGGAAAACCGTGTAGTCGGACAATGTTTTCGAGAAATTCTCGGGCCAGAGTTGCTGCTGTTGGCAAGCCTTTGAGCGGAATGAAATGCGCCATCTTGGAGAATAAGTCCACGATTACTAGAATCGTATTGTATCCGGAGCATGGAGGTAGATCGGTGATGAAGTCCATAGAAAGCGTATGCCAAGGGCGAGGTGGGATGTCAATAGGGCGTAAGAGGCCTGCTGGTCTTTCCTTTTGACTCTTGTTTTGGGCGCATACTCCACAGGACATTATAAAGTCTCTGATATCTTTTTTCCAAGACGGCCACCAGAAGTAGCGCTTGATCTTTTCTGAGGTCTTGGCCATACCGGGATGACCTTCCATTAAAGAATCGTGATAACAGGAGATTACTTTTTTCTGTAAATCTGTGCTGGGTAGGTATAATCGTTCTTGGAAATACAATAAGTTGTCCTTTACTGCAAAGTCCTTTCCCTGAAGATGCCAATTCTGTATGTCTGCTGGAGTTACAAGTTGCCTGGCTTTATCCTTAACTTCCTCTATGGATTCTGTGGCGATTACACCCAGAATTCTTTGTTGGGAATGATTGGTACAGGTTTAGGGTTGATCAAGTGTTCTTCCACTCCCATCCGAGAAAGGGCATCAGCTTTACCGTTCTTTGTACCAGGTCGATAGGTAATTATGAAGTCAAACTCGGCAAAGAATAATGCCCAACGGAGTTGTCTAGAGGATTGGGCTTTTGCGGTTTTCAAATATTGCAGGTTTCGGTGATCCGTAATCACAGTAACGGTGTGTCGGGCCCCCAGCAGATAATGCCGCCAAGCCTTAAAGGCAGACTTGATAGCCAGAAGTTCCTTGTCAGTAATCGTGTAATTTATTTCAGGAGGCGAGAATTTGCGGGACCAAAATGCCACGGGATGCAACTGATTGGTTACCGGGTCCTTCTGTGATAGAACTGCCCCCATGGCAAGGCTTGAAGCATCAGTTTCCACGATGTAGGGGAGTTCGGGGCGAGGGTGTTTTAAGATTGGTGCAGAGATAAATTTAGTCTTCAAATCCTGGAAAGCTTGTTCCGCCTCGGTAGACCATTCAAAACGTTTGTTTTTCTTTAACAAGGCAGTGATGGGCTGGACTATTCGAGAGAATTCGGGGATAAACCTGCGGTAAAAGTTAGCGAAGCCTAAAATGCTTTGCACTCCTTTTACGGAGGATGGTGATGGCCATTTGAGAACTGCATCGACCTTCTTGGAATCCATACGTACTCCGCCAGGTGATAATATGAATCCCAAGAATTCAACTTCAGTCACGTTGAAAACACATTTTTCCAATTTAGCGAAAAGTTTGTGTTGACGCAATCTTTCGAGGACCATTTTCACGTGTTTTCGATGTTCAGATTCCGATGAAGAATAAACGAGGATGTCGTCAATGTAAACAACAACACACACATCTATGAGCTCTCTGAGGACATCGTTCATAAAATATTGAAAGGCGGCCGGGGCATTGCAAAGTCCGAAGGGCATGACCTGATATTCAAATAGCCCATACTTGGTGCGGAAGGCAGTCTTCCATTCATCGCCCTCTTTTACTCGTACCAAGTGGTAAGCTCCTCTAAGATCCAGCTTTGTATATATGCATGCTTTTCTGACTTGGTCCAGGAGTTCAGGGATCAAAGGTAACGGATATCTATTCTTAACGGTGATCTGGTTCAGGGAGCGATAATCGATAAAAGTTCTAAGGTCTCCTTCCTTTTTTGGAACGAAGAACAAAGCTGAAGAAGCAGGGGACTTGGAAGGACGAATAAACCCATTCGCCAGGTATTGATCCAGGTATTGTCGAAGGTGAAGGTTCTCAGGCTCGGTGAGGGCATAAATTCTACTACAAGGAGGAGTAGATCCAGGTATCAGGTCTATCTGGCAGTCATAAGACCTATGAGGAGGTACAGTGTTAGCCTGATCCTTCCGGAAAACATCTTGGTATTCAAGGTATTCGGGAGGTAACTGGGGAGTCTCTGAAGAAATTGCTGCCAGTGCAACACCAGGTGGAGGGTGACAAGTAGAGACACATTCTGGAAACTGGACCGTTCTTGCTCGCCAATCGATCAGAGGATTGTGTTTCTCTAACGAAGGTATTCCTAGAATAATCTGAAACTGAGGGGCCTTGATCACATCGAACACGATCTTCTCATGGTGTCCATCTTGACTTACTAGCGTCACCTCTTGAGTGGTATGCGTTACAGGCCCGGAGGCTATCTCCGTAACATCCACTGTAGTAATGACGTCCTTTACAGCCTTGGGACAAAGAGTTAGATTCATCCTCAAAACCATTTCATGATCCACATAATTGCCGATGGAACCGCTATCGACGTAAGCTTCAATTGCATGTAATCGATCCGGGTTATCAGGGCTAATGAGGACCATAGGTATCACGAAATGCGAGGTCACGGAACTGGTTTTCACGCTCGGCAAGAGGACCTCTATTCTTGTCGGGCAAGGTCGTTTCCCTGCTCAGAGTTTGTAACTTTGGTAACTGCAGCTCCTACTGCCTTCTTGGCAGGTTTCACCGGACAGTCTCGAAGAAAGTGCCCTGAGTTTCCGCAATATAGGCATAATTGCAACTGTTTTCTCCTTTCCCGCTCCTTTTGTGTTAGAGGACCTTTCAGACCCCCTATTTGCATGGGTTCCCCGGAGTCTACTCCTTTGGAAGGAGTTGACGGTTTGGAAAATACTCGAGCATCAAACTTGGAACGGTCGGCCTTCCTGTTCTGCAGTCTATGATCTATTTGAACGACCAAGTCTATATAATCCGAACAGTCTTGTGGGGGATTCACTACTTGGGCTAAAACGTCTTTGAGCTCTCCACGTAGACCTCTATAAAACAGCGTAATCCTTTTGTCCTCAGGCCATTGAGTTTCCACTATTAGTCTATTGAAAGATGCAATATAAGCCAAAAGGTCTTGATTACCCTGTCGCAACGAAAGAAGCTCATTGTCCAAGGCCTGCCCCTGTGAATGTCTTGCGAACAGTTTTTCCATACTAAGCTGAAAGGCTTGAAAACCATGGAGAACCGGATCATCTTGATTAACTAGAGGGATCGACCAGTCTGCCGCATTGCCACTAAGGTACGAAAGTACAAAAGCTACTTTAGCTTGATCAGTTGGAAAGGCTGCTGGCCGGCATAAGAAGTGCAACCGGCACTGATTAATAAATACTGCAAACCTCTTTGGGTCACCAGAAAATCGTTCGGGCGGAGCCAGAGGTACATTCCCAGGTAGGTTGATCTGCACTGGATTCATAGAGGATATTGAAGGAAGATTTGCCCCTGATGCGGGTAACGGGGTTTGTCCGGCTTGTGACTGTAGCAATTGTCTAGCAAGACCGTCTGTCCTCTCCTTGGAAATAATTAGTTCCCTTCTTAGAGCATTCGTTTCCTGACGAGCTGCATGCACTTCCGCCCTTAGTTCCCCAAGTAACCGGGCTACGTGGTCAGTATCCGAGGTTTCCATAGCGCCTGGGCGAGAGTTTTGCGGTAGGCTCTGCGTACTGTAACGCTCACCTGATTCTCGCAGAGGCGCCGGTCTTGACTGGGCGACTACCGTATCTTCCAAGGTGATGTGTAGCACCCGGTTGGCTCTTGGGCTGGACCTCTGTGCACTGTATGCCTGACTTCAAGAGTAAGATGTCTGCAGATAGAAAATATGGGATTAATGAACTGGGGTGATTGGGGTGTCCCTATCTCTTTCCTTTTTACTCTCCTGTAGACCCCCAAAGGTTAACACTCTCACCTTAGGTAAGTGAATGCCGAGCTCTCCATCTGCCTCGGGGCAGGGTGCTGTAACCAGTTTCTTCACTGGATCGGTAGCGCAGGCCTCTTGACTTCAGAGGACTGCTGTCCGTCGTTTACTGCACGAACGGTAAGTTTCGAGTAATTCTATTGTCTTTAAAGTCTTTAGTAATGATGTCTCTTGTTTTGCAGGTTCCGGCGATGGCGGATGACGGGCTGAAGTGAGTTGAAGATGGAGTCCGTGTGATGAATAGAAGCGCCTGGAAGCACGTAAGTAAGCGCTTGTTGCCTGCTTCACGATGCGCTTTAACTGTCTTTTATTTTGCAGGTACAAGTTCGGAGCGGCTGCAGGGTGCTGGAATATCCACTGGGTTAGGTGTGGAAAGGAGTAATGGCACGTGAGTATTAAAGTTCCCCAATGTCTTTAAACGCACCTTGTTTTGTCTTTCAGATGCGGGATGCAGCGCTGAAGGCCTCCGGAGCGTGCGAAGAGTTGGTAAGCTTTTGTCTTTCAGATGCCGGAATGCAGTGTGAAGACCTCCGGAGCGCACGAAGAGTAGGTAAGCCTTTGTCTTTCAGATGCCGGAATGCAGCGCGAGGCGTTGGTGGCAGCCGAAGGACCAGGTAAGTGAAGAGCTGTCACTGAAGACCGTAATGCTAACCTGTTCTTTCTTGTCTTTATAGGTGTTGCTGGAGACTGGATTCAGAATGGTAAGCCTTTTTCCTTAGGCCCAGGATCAGATGCAGAAGACACGATGAGCGTTCTGCTGCTGAGAATGCAGAATAACGCAAAGCAAGATTCATCCACCGGGTGTGGTTTAAATAGCCTCCTGTAGTGCTTAGGTGTCTCCTTCCACAGCCACGCCTTGGTAAGAAAAGAGTTCCTGCCTTCCAGAAGAGTTCCAGTGTTCGGAATCTAGGGAGTGGCTCCTGCCCCACCCAACAGGAAAAGTAGTTCCACACAGAAGAGGATCAGAGACTCAACTGGCAGGCAAGTAAGCAGCATGGTCTGCTGCATGTAAGTCCACCCAAGCATTATGAGCCCGGCGCTTCCAGCGCTGGGACTGGGCATATTTATGAGCCTGGTGCCGCTGGCGCCAGGACTGGGTCCAAAAGGTCCCAATTGGGACTGGTTGGCCCTCGGAACCTGGGTTATGGATCTGCTTCCAAGGGAGTTGGGAAAACCCTGACCTTTTGGAAGCAGAGATCATGACATTATTCCCCAGATATCCAACATCTTGATCTCCCACCCTGTCGGGAGTTAAGTGGAAGGAAAAGGTTTTCAGGTTGGCTATTGCAGCCTGAGCCACTATGCTCTCAGGAGAGGAGGAACTTGATGAAAGGAAAGTCGGTTCTCAGGGTGACGGGTGATGTCTTCTGGCCAAGTTTATGTCAACCACAGGTAATGAGGCCAGTTACTCCCAGGCTTCCTATGCTGGGGTTTCAATCGTTGGGTTGTACGGCAACAAGGTCTCAATTGAAGGGCCCTCATTCTAAATATCCGTCAACTCAAATTTAGCTTTAGGTCTAGTAGGGGGAGACAGGCCCAGTGTTGCCACTACCTTTGCAATAATTTTCTGGAAGGAGGTGTGGGGCTTCCCCGCAGAGACGTTTTTATGGGAGGGCAAAAGGGGCACTTGCCCCAGGCCCCGACCTTGGAGAGGGGCCCCACAAGACTGTCTGATGTAAAGAAGTCAATTTCCACTGCTCACCAAAAATAAATATCATGTACCAGGATATTTTATGGCATGCTACTGAAGCTAAACATATTGCCTGTCTGTTGTTGACAAGTACATTCTGCTTGAATTAATTCAGCCAGTAATGCTTTCTGTCTTCACTGTGGTATACATAGTTTGCGTATTCACTACGGCACAACTCCTGTAGCATTCTCACCTTTCTGTGGGAATCATATTGACCATGTGCAATACCCTAGGTTCAAATGCATATTGGTAAATGTGAGTGCTGTGATGGTTTTGAAGATAGTGCAGCGTGTTAAGCATTCATTGCGGAGATCTGTGTCCATATGCAAGATTACACAACCAAATTCCAATAAGGCCGACTCAGGTTTTCCTATGTCTGAAGTTGATAAACCTGCATGCATATGAACTTTGTTTTGTAGCTCATCAGGTGCTAATATCAGCAATCTACCTGCACCAGATAGCGCTGGCTACAGAAACAAACACTGTATCAGTATGGGGAAGGTCTATGAATCATTTTCTTCAGAGGGGTGGTTGTAAACCCTAGGCAGCCACCTCCAATGATGAGCAGAAAGTGTAGGCCTGGAGAGGTGAATAGGTAACCTACTGACACTGTGGAACCAAAGCATTCATGCATGTATCCTGGATTTTCCAGCTGTTAATTCAGTGATCATGGACAAATCATCTTATGCCCATGACAGTACTGAGCTGTCTTCCGTCAAAAGGTTTGCCTTCTCGTATGCTGATGGCACTGTTTAGCCCATTTCCTGATTCTTCTTTGTCCATCGGCCATTTAAATGAAAGGGGTTCTAAAGGGAAGGAAGCGGACCAGCTATTGCAGGCCTCTGGCGAGCATATTTTAAGGTCTGCTAATCTGATACAAAAGCGGTTTGCTTTTTTGTACAAGTCAAAGGTTTATCTGCACGGTTGTATATAACAATGTCACAAACCTGTGTTTTGACCATATTTAAAGCTTTAAAATACCCAAGAAAAACCCAGATAAAATCTTTTTAGATCACAGCAATTATAATGCTGGTACTTGTATATTTCCCTTGATGATGGCGACAATTAAGCTACAATCATTCCCATTTTTCATAATATGCTTCTATGACATTTTGTTTTTTTAAAAGGTTAATGGTAAGGATTGGAAAAGAAAGTGGTAAGGACTGGAAAGGGAAGTGGTAAAGTGCAGAAACTGCAGAGTGTGCGCAAATCCCAACGTAACATCTTAATCAATGTGTGATCCTCATCCAATTTAATCTTGTATTGCCTAACCTGTCAAAATGACCAGTCCCTAAACCTTTCAAAATTGTTACCCGTCAGAGTGATTTCATTCGCAGGGCATGAGCTTCAAAAAAGCCTAACTTGTGGTTTCACTGGCTATAGTGTTGCTTCATCTATGATAATATATGATGTATGGCACAACACAGCCACTTGTCTCTTTGGTCTCTAATGGCAACACCACATCAGAACCATTTTCATCTTCTAATCTAAGCTGTTCTAGATCTAGATGCAGACACCTTGCTGATAGCTTCTAATCTTCATCCACTGTCTATGCTATGGTATGTGTAGCTTTCTTTTTGCTTGCAATTGGTCCCCTGTACCCATGCTTGTGTACTTTTGCATTCTGCAACGTTTCTAATCTGAGTCGTCTGTCTATTCTGGATTATGTGCACCTTTTTCATGCAATCTGTGCCCTGCATTTACATTGTGGATGATATACCTTCCTTGTGGCTGCTATTGATGGAACAGTGCCCTGTTCCCATGCTAAAACACAAGTACCCTTATCGTGGATTGCTAATGTTGCCCTTGAAACGCTACTTGTTTATTATACTGATTATAGCAAGAAAGAAGAGGATAATGGGACAGAAACGGAGCACCCATGCGTATTTTGATCGCTGTGAGGCTACATATCAAGCTATGGGTGGTGATCACAATGAGGAGGGCGCAACCAGATATTTGTAGCCCTTAATTCTTTTTGTTTGTTGGAGGGGGACCGCAAAGGTGTCTGTGCCCCGGGCCCCAAAAGTACTTAAGATGGCACTGCTCCCCCGGAGTTGATGCCGGAAGAATGCCCAGCTACGGGGAGGTATGTAGGCCGCTGGGCTGCTGTAGGTTAGAGGCTAGCTTCAATAGCATAGAATTCTTTTGCATAGAATTCCTCTCGGAAGTCACACAGACCTCTGGATTCCAGTGGTTTCAACCCAAACGGGATGGGATCACCCTCCTTGTCAGGGACTTCAGTCATCCACAAAATAAACTTGTCCAATGGAAGGGGGCCATAGTCTTGAGGAGCTCCAGCACTGATGAGAGCGGAGCTGATGCTTGGGATTCATCATCAGAAGATGCAGCCGCTTGGCGCTGGTACAGATCAATATCCTTATGAGGCAAGGCACAGCCAGTAGGCGTGTGGTTGCAATCTCTGGAAGGGTCCCTGCCGGCTCTTCGAAGCACGGTGGGTCCCGAGCAGTGCCAACGGGACCTTGGCAAAGATATCTAGCATCTTTAGCCATAAGGTTTCCCATTCCTTCGGAGGGCAGCATTAGATAGGTAATGGTACCTGTGGTCCAGTGTCCTCCCAGAAGTCACGGATCTATGGCTCCTCGTCTTTGAAAACAATGAAGAATAGTGCTTCAAAGACCTGATGGGGATTGTGACAGCTTGCAGTGCTTTATTTTCCTCTTATCCTTCCAGGCCAGGTATTGGTCTTACTAATGATCCCACAGTGGTCTAGGTGACTTCAGAGATCTTTTTGTCTCTGTGACAAAGGGTAAAACGTTTTGCAGCATGCTCCCTCAATGCCTTAGCGTGCATGGTGTGGCGCAATTCGTACTCCTGCAGATCATGTTTCTCACCCAGGCAGTACAGACCTATCATGTGGGTATAGAAGAAAGACATCTGTCTCCCACAATCTGCACATTGCTTAAAGACAAAGGTCCTCTGTGTGAGGCATGACACATGGATTTAGAATTTAGGAAGAAATGGTGTTCCTAAAGAGTAATGAGTGCACAGAAAAAAGGAGCTGAGGTCATGGGCCGCAGCGCCTCGATATATACTTGCCCCAACATGTCCGGTATGAGACGGGCTGCAACCCCTGGTGGTGAAAAAATGCCTGAAGGGCGGCTGTGCTGGAGACAGAAAATCATAGATGAGAATTCAAGTCCAGGGGAGGAAGAAACCCATTACAAAGCAATGGGTATGGAAAATGTGTCAGTGATGGGTCAACACAAAGTGAGGAGGTTGAGGTGTTCCCAACCTTATGTGTGGCGTTTTAAATCATAAAGACTCTAAACCTATTCTTAAGCGGTTCTCATCCTTCTAGGGATGCCCTATGCTATGTAAGTAAATGTTCAAAAAGATGGCTATTTTGAAGTTAGTCCACAAAGAGGCAAATATGTGTCTTCAATATTTATTCATGTAAGTTACATAGAAGGAAAACCCCTGCACTAGCACAACCACCAACTTCATTAATCATGACAGTGGAGCTGAGGGGAGATATGGCACCGGGAACCCACAAGGTGTAGCAGGATTGAAGCAAAATAGTTCACAGACAACCCACCTCCCCTATTAACCTTTTCATTGGACAGGGGCCTGGCTAGATTCTCACTATTCTATTAAGGTTCTACATCTGCCCACCCTCATTGTGCACAGCACCCTTCAATAACTTATCCACACACAACGGATCACTGAACACTATTTCACACATGCGCCTTTTCACTAGCTTCCTCATCCTCATTAGGTGCCCTACTTTCAAAACCAGGCGCCTGACATACGTAAAGCGGTTGTACTGCCCTTTTCGACTTGAGCTGTAAATCTCTCATACTCTGCTGTATGTCACCCACACGCACCAATATTCTCATACGTCTGGCCAGCCAGAGGGGTACACATGACTGTGTCCCTTTCTTCTCTTCATCAGTTAAAATGGCACAGTGCCAGTAGGTGACTGGGTGTACTGGCATAGCCCCATCACCCACTGAATAATGCATGCTTTCTACTAGTCCCACCAGAGCTATGACATCATTTTTGTATCTGGTAACTCTTTCCACAGCAGTTGTTAAAGGGCAGTCCTCTTATGCTTTACACCACACTCCGCCCAAACCTCTTCCATAACTTTGCAAAAAATGTGGGGCCCATTAAACATCAGGACACTAGTCGGGTACACCTCACGGCTAAACCCTTGGTCCAGGAATTTAATGACCACACCAGAGTTTGCTTCTTGGACCACCTTCACGTCCGCCCATCCTTAGTACACGTCAACCAACACAATAATGAACTGACCTTCACCATCCCCCATTTCCTGGGGGCCCAAAATATACATTGCCACATCCTTCCACACACCATTGGGAACCTCGGAAGGCGTTAGAATTTCTGTAGCTGCATGTATTGCAGTTTGTTACATTTTACATGTTTTTAACTGTTTTTATTGCTCTAAAGCAGCGGTCCCCAACCTTTTATAGACAAGGAGCAAAATGTGTTTATCAAATGGAGTGGTGAGCAACATCCATAGTTTGATGGGACATATCAGCGTTCCGTTGGCGGAAAAACAATTGCAACACAAATGATACCTTAAAGAAACGTAATACTTCTTAGAGGTTAAGTTAATGTACAGGAATTAACAGTAATCTAGATCAAGTGCAAATCTGGTCCAGGCAATTTACACTGGCCTTTTAACTTCATTTGAACCTAAATTGGTGTTTACAAGGAATGCTTAGGAAAGAAAGAGGTAAGTCGGATGTTTACAGAGACTGGAGTCCAGTAAACTGTTCAAAAACATGGCCACACTTAAGAAACATTACATAGTGCTTGGAGTACTCCCATAAGAAATCCTCAGGAATTTAGTGGCAAATGTATTTTAATTAAGCACGTTTGGACAGTAAACTGGCCATTAGTTGGAGCATTTAAAACAAAAATTACATGTGGATTTTATGGTTCTCCCCTAAGGAATTTTCATCTATTGTGGCAAATTATGTATTTATAACAACAGAAAACCAGACACACTGGTCAAAACGTGGTAGGATTTAAAAATCACTTCACTGAGCTTTGGGGACGGTGATTCTTCCTGTGAATTTAGTGTGGAATACTGTTTTTATTAACGCACACATTGCCTGTTAAATTGGTCAAAACAGGAATAGGAATAGAAGAATATTTTAATGACGATTTGGGGGTTCTTCCTTTGAGCTATCTTCAGGATAGTGTATGGAGTATGTAACATTTCTGACAATTGTATGTGTTGGCATCAATCACAAACTTTACTAGTTAAAAAACCGGCATATTCAAATTATTTAATAAAGAAAATTTGGACATGCATGCCACTTATTTTCCCATTATGCCCTTGCCAGCTGAGCAAAGGTACAGGAGATGACAAATGATACAAATACGGGTGTGTGATGAAATTTCTTGCCCATATGTGCACACTTGTCAACTGGGCAAATTAGCAACATGTATGGAACATTTGTAACAAATACACACACAAACTTTGCATGCACCAAAAAGTCAATGTGGAGTTTTGAATCGTCGCTAATTGGGCATTCATGATACTTATTTTCCCCATACACTTGATAAGCTTCTGTGGATAGCCCATTGCAACCTACTCATGTACGCCTCTATCACTGCTTTGCTAGATAAGTCTATTTACATTGCATGCCCATATACCTCACCCTCATCCTAACTATCTACTTGACTTTGCTTCGTACCATTACTGAATGTTCCATTATAATCCTTCTTTGACAGGAAAAGCACTTTGACACGATAACCTATGGCAGGAGGCACTATAAAAATGCAAGATAACATAACATTAAACATTCAGTGTGGGGGCACCAATAGTCTTACTTCTGCTTTCAACTGCACTAGCGGGACGTCCAGGGGCTCGCCTCTTGTGATGCCATAAGAATCATCTCAGCAGCCTCCTCCATGGTCCTTGTGCACTTTAAACCCGTCCACCCCTCTCCATCCCTTATCCCACGCTGCTGATGCTTCGACAACTAGTGGCATATCATGTTTGTCTGCCAAGAGGCGATTTGGCTAGCTTTCCTGCACAGTCCTGGCACATGCTACATTGTCTCAATCGTGCAGTGCCTCCATCTTGACATCCACTCCATGGCCCATAGTAACTGGCAAGCAATTTGTTAAGGTGCTGCGCGCAACATGTTGTTCCCGAGCTACATGTTGGGTATCACTTGCCTAAAGACACTCTTTTTTTTGTTTTTCACTTTAGATTAGCTTATATCTATATTACTTTAGTGCTTTAGAAGACCTTCTGGTTCAGAGAACATACTCTCGTGCCTCCTGTTTTTTTCCATGCACTGTTTCCTATGTGCGCTTTACTCCACTACCTAGCCACACTTGGGCCTCAGGCATGCACCACCCTGTGAGCATCACTCTTCCCATGACATGCAAGCATAATTGCCCTTTGTCGCTGAGCTGGAAGCCAAAAGTCCACGCCATTTAGTACCTTCTTTTAGGTAAAGTCTACATTACGTTTTCCCCCCTCGCTGCTCATACCTTTGCTGGTTTGGATTCTCTCACCAAACTCCTTTCCCCCATCTTGGTCTATGTCTCAACTATTATGTCACCTTGTTCAGTGAAAATTATCGGCAACCTATCTACAAAAGAAACTTCCCTTTGACTCTCCCTTCCACACTGCATATTCTATTATATATCAACACCCCCCAACCACACTGGAACATGTACAACCCAATAGTACTGTAGACCCTAATATAGGACAAGCACAAATCCAAAAGATACGACTCATTTAAGGAACATCAATGTTCTTCCTTTGGTAGAATTGAACCAGTCTTCACATAAACCAGAGAACCTGATTAAACCTAATGAGCGGAAAAAAAGCTGGGCACTCATACACATTAATGTTAATTCAATTCAATGCCATTCAACCGAAATATTAGACACCATTCTGTATCATAATCTCGACCACATGGCGATTACGGAAACATTGTTAAAGGGTTTCTCAGGCCCGACCATTGCTTTCAACATACCAGATAACTATATTATGCTTACAGCACATAGGAAACTCTAAAGAAGCAGCAGAGTCACTCTTATTCTCAGGAATTCTGTAACCTTCAAAGTTTATTCCCGAATTGAAATACCAGGCTGTGAAGACCTAAACGTTAATATATGACCCACTAATGCATTGAATACTCACTTCTATTTCTTATATACAAAACCACAACACACCCGCTATTGTATTAGGTGAATTTAACCTTGATTTTAATTATCCCTTTGACGCAACAGCTATCCCCTTTGGTTCTGTCCTAAAAGAGCTAGACTTTTATTATCACATTATTATTATTATTAGGGTATTTATTGAGCATGGAACTAGATTCAGGAAGCAACTGAGCACTTTACAATCATAAAATCATAAGGGGGAAAACACAGTGAGGGAAGCAGAGAAGAAAGGAGCGGGGAGCTAACAGAGGAGGGCGAGGGTGGGCAATTGGCAGCAAGGGATCTACAAGCAACCAGGGGGGGGGGGGCAGATTACAGAGTCTCAGGTAGGGTGGGGGAGTGCAGGGTGTGTGGACCTAGGTGTTAAGGAGAAGCCATTCCTTGAAGGGGGAGGTCTTGAGCTCTTTTCTGAACTATAATGGTGATGGTGCAAGTCTAATGTTGACGGGGAGGAGGTTCCAGAGTCTTGGAGCGTAGACAAAGAAGGCCCGTCTTCTGGTTCTTTCCTACCTGCACCGTCATAATTAAACTCTGCACATTTCCTTACTTCTGGTGGATCGCAGGCCTCCGGAGATACTGAGTTTCTCAGTGAGGTAGCTTGGGGTCTTCAGATGACAGCCTTGTAGATCTTTTAAGCCTAACCATATCAAAGGCTGTACTTTAGGCTGGGTGATAACACATATGGCTAATCCCAAGAACTATCACATTTTACCAGTCGACTGGACTGAACGTGCACTTGTTCTTTTTCAATTATCTTTCCCTTCTCTTCCTCCACCTTGCCACAATATTGCAGTCCTTCTCTATTATACTTCTCCAGGCAGAGAGAGGGGGGGTGGTAGATCTCTTTTCTCTGCAGGTGCCTCCCTCTGGAATGGCCTCCCTGCCCCTCTCAAGCTTGAGCCGGACCACATGAAGTTCCGGAAGCTGATAAAGACCTTTCTTTTTGCTTCTGCTTTCTTTCTCTCTCTCTCGCTCTCTCTCTCTCACCATCTTTTTCACTCTCTCCCGTGCTGACCTACCTTTCTGCTGCGCTGACTGGTTGCCTGGCTACCCTCAAGAGCCTCACTGGATACCAGGCTCCTCCATGACCAGTAGTCCCTGCACTGCCTCCGGGCATACTTTGCACTTAGGGGCTGCATCTGGAACCCCACAGTCCCCTGTCTCCTTTGACTACCCAAAGCCGCGCTGCCCTGGCTGCACTTCCCCCTTCCCTCGCCCTGGCACTTCCCCTCTCCATCCCCCCTGCACTTTGCGTAACGCACTTGCACAATTTGAATGACACAAGGCCTAGTAAGATCGTTTGTATTGTCCTCCCTCTGTCTTCCCTCCCTTGTCCTGTCGAGCCTAGACATACTTGTGTACAGGCGCATTATAAATTACTTATATCATATCATTACCGAAATATAAAGAAGCTAATCATACATAATTTTATTGCCAGATTGAATAAATTAGATGCCAAAGTCAAAGAACACGCTACCTCAGAAGGTACTATGATGATCTTTCTCGTTTTATGGTCCAAGTGCCCCCCCCTTTTAACAAGAAAAGTAAAACCTAAAACCATTAATAACAAATGGTACAATGCCAATTTAAAAATCCATTAAGAAGAAAGTGCACAAATTAGAAAGCCTATGGAGAAGAAATCCCAACACAATAATAATGTCATGCTTAAATTAGAAAGGAAAAAATACAAAACTTCTATTGAAGAAGCAAAAAAAGCTTTCTTTGTGCAACAAATTGACTCTGCAGCCAACTCAGCTAGAGGACTATTTTAAATTCTTATATAAAATAATCAATTGACCAAAATGAACCCCATTATATCCTCACCAGCTCGGTGCAACATGTTCCAATCTTACTTTTTGGATACAATAAAAGAAAAAATGATATTGCCAGTAAGTTGGAACCAAAATCTTCATTCACAAGAGGCTAACCAAATAAGTGATTGCTCAACATCACTTGTATTGACTGTGATTTTAACTTCGGTCCAGTGCATCCGTAGTTCATTAAACCCATCATGGTTAACCTTAACGCCACTAAAAAAATTGTGTGAACTGGATCAGCCCCATAATTGCAAAATGTGTTAACAAATCTTTCCACAATGGCCTCGTTCCAGATGATCTCAAGTTAACGTGGATCATGCCACTATTAAAGAAAGCTGATTCCGATCCAGAGAATTTAACTAATTATCGCCCACTTTCTAATGCCCTTTCCTTCTGAAAATTCTCAATACAGCAGTGTGAAGAATCCTACGGCGTCCTCACAAAAACCTTACCTAAAGTCTCCTTCCAGGTGACCAGGGAAAGGCAGACACTTCCTGATCCTGACCTTGGGGGGCGTTGTTAGGCGGGAGGATCACCTGGGAGGAAAAGGGCCAGAGAGGAACAGGAGGACTTTGTGCAATGAGACGCGTTATTTGTCTTCCTCAAGGACTTGATGCCGGAATATGCAATGGCCTGCTGTTTATTTTCTCAATTTGACTGTCGGAATAGGGGTGCAGACAATTATAACCTCTCGTGTACTAGGTGTATGAAAAACCCCTTAAACGTTTCTGACATTACTAGAAATTAAAGCTCCTATGAGTCCCAACGAAATAAGGAAGAGGAGTCTTTAAATGTTACCAATTTAATAATTGATAAATCCCATTCTTCTGTAAAACCAAATACTTAATGGAATCTTTATGGTACTCCTTTGGGGGGTGATGTATAAGGAGAATAATGAATTTAGCAATACATTCATGGAAAAAGCTGAATATGACGTTGTGGACTTAATTCCATAATTCCCCAAATACTGAGAAGAAGACGACTGCAGAGGCACAATACTTCAAGTTGCAGTTAATTAGGAATAATGACCCACACCTGAGGGAGACTAGGAGGCACAAAAAAGCCCTCTCATGGGCAGGCAATAAAACAGAAGGTGAAGGAGAGCAGTAGCAGAAGGTGGGGTAATTTTCCTAACTCCACGTGGCAGCAGAAGTCAGATGTGAGCATAGACGCCGGGACCACTGTGGCATGTAACTTGGATGCCAGTCCTGAGAGGGTCTTTCATGCTCAAGACCGTAACTCCAGAGCTCGTGCAGCATGAAGAATTGGGAGCAACGACTCTCCTCTGAGGATCGCAGCTGCAGAGGTTGCGCAGTGGAAAGCGCAGCACTTAATAGTTTCCACCGGAGACTCTGTACACAGGAGTAATCATCTTCACAGCGTTCCAGTGGAAAAGTCAGATTTAGAAATGCCAGGTCCAGGGCTACCCCCTCAGGTCAGCCTGGTTGTTCTTGGGTACCACAAAAATCCTGGAATAGCAACCAAAGTCCCTGTCTACAAGAGGAACCAGTTCTATCGCCTGCATCTCCAAGAGCGAAGGGACCTCCGGTAAAAGGGCCCGGGGACCCGATCTGATGACGAAGAGGAGGAGAGGATGGTAGAGGCAAACGAAGAGGAAGACTGAAGCCCCGGGATACTACATTTAGGATCCACAGGTTGCTGAAAAGACGCTTCCAGGTGTCCTGGAACAGGGCCAAATGGACCCCCACAGGCGAGCTGTGCTCCCTGACCTTCATGTCACTGCTTCTTGGCATTAGAGGCAGGGGCAAAAGAGGGGGAGCAGAAAAATCCACCTGACATCCACTGCTGGTTCCTCCTGTTGTCGCTAGGTGACCTGTCAGGCCTCTGTGTACCATACTCCTGGAACCCCTTGAAGCCAGAGAAAGCGCGGGGCGTGGACTTGGTCCTGCCCTGGGACTGAGGGAAGGATTTCTGGTCTGGTTTTGTCAGGATGGCTTGAGTGGAGGTTTTCTTCTTTGTCAGCTCATCATCGGTCGACAAATGAAAAAGGTCCACAACCTCAAAGGGAAAAACCAGGATCCGCTCCTGAAAGTCAGATGAAAACTTTGTGGCGTGCATCCATGCCGTCCTTCTCATCTCGACCCCAAGGCACGGCCCTCTGCTAGCTCTTTCAATGTGGGAGACCGAAGACTCAATGAGGTCCTGCGCAATGGCCCTAGCATCCACGAGACCTAGCTCCACCCACAGCTTCTGTTTAACCACAGCCAATTGGGCATTCAAGTTGGCTTGCCAGAGATGCAGTCCTAAAATAGAGCAGCATCGCTTTCCCAAGGACTTAAGGACTTTGTCCTCATTGGAGAAGCAACTGGAGGTGGCTCCCGTGGAGGAAGATGATAAAAACTATGGTTTAGAATACAATGAGGCCACAGCCTCTACAGAGGAATAGGGCTGCAATTGGAGACAAAGAAGATTGGCTCCCCATCCATCAACCTAAACCTGCTGTCCAACTTCTTGTTAATCTCACCGTTGGCCCTGGGCTTCTCCTAGATCTTTTGCGCCATCTGCAGGACATCCTTTTGGAGGGGGATGCCAGACCGGAGGGTGGTGCGTTTACCCAAGACCTCTGCTAGCAGACCCAGCTCCTGGGGGGGTTTCCTCAGGAAGAGGGACCCCCAAGAAATCTGCCAAGCCCTGAAAGCGGTCATGAAAGGCCTTAACGGATGCTGAGGGCTCATCCTCCTGGGCGTCATTTTCATCATTATTGTCATCATACCCCTCCTTTTCACAGACCGGGGGGAATCCGGGCCCTGGGACACAGGTGCCAGCAGGCCCCCCTCTATCCCGCCCCCAGGTCTGGAGCTGCAGACAGGTCAAACGGCTGTTCAGGGGAGGCGTTGGTAGTACAGGAGGAGGTGGAGGGGTCAGAACGACCAGTAGGGCCTGAACCAGTGGCGGGTCTGGCACTGGGCCTGAACCAGTGGCGGGTCTGGCACTGGGCCATACAAAACTGCAGTTATCTGTGGATAAGTGCATACCCTCCAATCATTCATAATATAATTCATGTGTAAAGGCGCTGACAAACATCCCTTCCAAAAGGATAGCCCTACTCAAAGGACATGTATTGTAGACAAATAACGGTGTGTATGTTTGAAGTTCATTTATTACATTTATTAATCAAATTTCATTGTAAAACAATCATTTGTAAGAAAAACCACATGTAACACATTGACATTTCATATATTAAAAGCCAAATTTGAAGAGACACATATCACATCTAGAAAAACAAATATCATATCAAAGCCAGTGATCGCAACTCACCCATCCTTCCTCACATCCACTTTCATCCCATCAACCATTCGTACTGTGCAAAACCCGCAATTCTATTAATTCTGTTCTAAAAGCAGAACACCCAACTATTAGGGCTAGAATCCTCTTGTATATTTCCAAAAGCATAGTTAACACTGATTCTTTCCTCTCACAGTTAAACAAGGCAATTGTTCAAAGGAACTTACTTATGAACATATATCAATTATCATATTTTTTGGAAAAGTGTTGAACTCAAGACAGCCCAACTAGAAAAAGTGGGCTCTATGGTGTTGTCTACTCGAGTTTCGGGCACCACCATAGACATATGCCATTTCTATCTGGTGTGCCTCATCAGGACATATGCATTTTTAGGTACAAAACACCAATTCATTTTAACATAATTCAGCTTGATATGTAATGAGTGTCGTCCAGGTGTTCAATATACAACTTCTTCCCATTTACAAAGTTTTCATGCTTCTATAGGTCAAACTGTGTTGTTGTGAAAGCCACTTCAGTCAAAAAGGAGGACCGGCAGGGAAGCAAAGAAAGAGAAAAAAAACATTTATTTTATTAAATTTCACTCTCTACCATATGCCCCATATTTTCAACATCCTATCATGGCTTATTGAATACTTTCTGTCTAAAAACATCACACCCCAATTTGTCCTGTCCAAGCCCCTCCATAGTAGTGGGCATGTCTGAGTCTGGGCAATTATACCCTTATTTGAACAAGGAAGACTTGTGTCCTCTCCTTAGATTCGTGGAAAGGTGCTGTTGCTAGATGCTGGGCAATACACACAAAAAGTAGGAACACAAAGTCTTCTGAATGGAGAAAGGCCCCCTCTTATCTCAAATCCCACCAATGAAAAGTTCAATGAATGGCCCCAAAGCGGGTCTTATCCAAAACAACGGCTGCAGAAAACCTGTGCACACTTCAAACGTTTGTAGTGCTGCCTTCAATTGGATGTACTCCATGTGGCAGTTCTATTCTAGCTGCAAGCACGGAGTGGGACTTCTGGGTACTCCTCCTGTTCCTCCTGTGCTCCCAGTGCCAGACCTCTTCTTCAAACGATTCTTCAATGCCCTGTGACCGAGAGCGCTGCAGGCCGAACATGAATCCCAGCGTTGGTCGGCCCCAAACACTCAAGACAGAGTGCATGGGGGTTCCCCTGAATGGGGGCTCGAGGACTTGAACGAGCGGTCGCATGAGGCACATTTTGTGAATCTTCCTGCGGCCGACATGAGCATGGGCGGCGAAGCACCAAAGGGAAATAAGAATTGAAAAAACAAATGGGGAGCATGTGGAAAGCTAAAAAAGTCTGTGCTGAATGCCCGGTTCGACACTGTCCGTGTGGAGAAATAAAACTGAGGTGAGGCGCCGGAGGGCAGGGTCTCGCGGGGCGTTCACACGCGCTCTAAATTTAAAGGGGGGGCTCAATTTTTTCACTGACAAAGGTTCCGGTACCGTCCCCATGTTGCGGTAGGCCCACAAGGATGGAGGAAAGGGGACGGGACATATGAGTATGTTGTTTTGCTGGCACCTAACAACGCAAAGACTTTCAAGAATGCACACAGGGGCCAGGGGCTGTGCTGCTGTAAGTGATTACTGGCATCAATGGTGGGGCTGCCAAAGGCCAACTCTATTGAAAGGAGATTCTGGGATGGGTATCACCAAAACTCTGTCACCATTGCTACTGTTGTTTGGGATAGAGGAGAGGGCTGAGGACTACACACGGCTCCCTCATATGCCTCAGGACTTTTGGCTATTGGCAGCACAGGTCTGCTTAACGAGGCAATGGAAAAGGAGCACCCTCCCCACGAAGTCAGAATGGTTAGACAAAGCTTACGAAATCTACAAAATGGAAAGCCTCATGGTAACTCATATGGAATATCATGCGCACATAAGACATAGAATGGCTCCCGTTCTTGGAGTATTACAGGGCGGAGAAGCCAGGAAAAGGTGGAATTTGAGGCTGAAGTACTAGACTGAACTGCAGAGGCAAGCAGACCTGAAACATTCATGTGCAGTATACGGGACAGCCAGGAGACACAACAGTGCGGCCTGGTTGCAAACAGTTGAAGTTTAAAGGGTGCAGACAGCTATCTTGATGGGGAATTGCTCAAAACATACTTTGATGCTTAATCACATTTTTGCTGTTGGGAAGAGGGAGGGGGAAGGTAGGGAGTTAACCGAGGACTCGCAAGCGATTCAGGTTTTTAAGTGCCGTTAAAACGCTTGCAGATGTTGCCTGTATTCTGCCCCCAGGTTCGGTTCTCACTCTTGGAATTCGGTATTTGACCGTTCCTTACTTATACTGTTGTGAAAAATGTCAATACAATTTAATTTGAAAAAATAAAAATAGATTATGGTGGATGTATCAGATGTTCAAACTCCTAGAGGAGGGGAGGGGCGATGTCGGCAGGGCACGAGGGACACCTTTAAAAAACTACCTGAGATAGGACTCTGATACTTGCCAAAAGCACAGTGCCTGAGGAAAGGTTGATAGCAGGGCATGCATTGATTGCAGTTTGTAAAAACACATGGGAGTTTCCCACTCGTATTTACAAACTGCAATGCCAATGTGCAGTGTGGGACAAGTGGTCATTGGGGGAGGGGTGGGCAACCAGTACACATGGTGGTGGGCTACAGCTAGCTTTGGCAACCTTCCACTCTACCCACCCACTAGCTGCGCCACTTGGTAGCAGGGGTGGGAACTTGCACTTACCTCACAAAAAACGATTGGAGGAATCGGCTCGTTCAAAGGTCAGAGCTGGAGCTCGCTGGGAGGGCTGGGGTTCACTGTCATCCTCCTCACTCTGGTAATAGTGGCTATACTGCAGAGGGGCCAGACGTTGTCTGTTAGTATAGCTGGCTTCTCAGTTAACAGTTACACAGCAGTCCTTCTTGGGTCGGCTCAGTTGTGGCTGCTGGTTGGAGCAATGGTGCCCCCCCATCACACACACAAGCTGAGGTGGAGTCAACATGCCACTGATCTGTCACAGGCTGTTTGAGAGACAGGAGTAAAGATAACCCATGCTCGGGGGGGCTGGGGGGGGCAGGGTGCGGGGGGACTTCAATTTCATAGCACCTAGGCATGTATTTGGGCCTCGTTTAAAGCGTTTTTATTTGCAACCTACACTGGCCATCTTAGAACTGAGCACGTGCAGCAGGGATGGCTTTTCTGTTGGCTTCCTTTTTAAATGTAGCAAGGACACATTCCAATGAAAGAAACACATGGAACACCGCCCGTGCCGCCCTAATAGACCATTCGGTGCTGCAGAGCAGTAAGGAGATATCAGGTGATTATGGGCTGGTGTGTAAATACAGTCAACACAGACAGCCAACTAATGGAGCAGCAAACGTACAAATATACTATTTCTTATGCCTTGAACACACATGCAGGTTAAACACAAGTAAACTATACACTACTAAACACCCTACAGCAAAGGTGAAATCAATGAGCAACCGACTTTTACAAACATTTTACTGCTAATAACTTTGGACTCACTAAACAGATCTGGCTTAAATTTCCCTAAAGAACAGACAGGCCCACGCCCCTGCAAACTGGAAACATTTTGGGCAAATTTATCCAATGGTTCAAAAGTTCTTAAGAGAAGAAAAAAGATGTTTCAGAAACCAAGCGCTTACATTTCCCCATAGAGAAAAGGGTGGTCCTTTCAGCAGGCCCACAGCAAAAAAAACACTAGGCAGATTTGTGGCAAATAAGAAACAAGTTGGGTACAAAGCATTACAGATATTTCGTTTTTGGTTTTGTGTGATTCTTCCAGTAGTTTTTTAAAAATATTGATGGAGAAGGGAGTGCCCCAGACACCAACAATCTTTTATATATCCCACATGATGAATTGCTTGATGCTGAGGCAGTGATTGTTAAAAATCAAAATTCCGTTGCCATCCTTGATGTTTATGTGAATAAGCTTTTGAAAGGAATTGAAAAAAGACAATATTACAGACAATTCAGGTTATTTTTAAAGATAAAAATAAAGGGTGGGCTGAGGGAGAAATGGCAGGCAGGTGTTGATTTCAGAGAGAAAATAAAACTGTAGTTGTAATAATGTGTTATTCTGAAGTGTTCGGTGCTCGTCACTGTGAGGCTGTATCTCATTTAACAAGCCCTTTCGCATCAGAAGGCTATACAATTGCCAGGTTTCATGTGAACCCATTAACTAGCCCATGCAAATTAGAAATTAATGTTTAACAAGCCCTTTCGTATCAAAAGGCTATATAATCTCCAGGTTTTATGTGAACCCATTAACCCATTAACCAGCCCTAGCAAATTAGAGATTAAAGTGCCATTTAAAATTCTTTTCAGGTATTTTATTAATAACATTTTATCTATTGCACAATAATACAATACAGCACTCCTTTCAGTGGAACTTACTCAGTAATGTGCATACCACAATAATGTGCATTTGTTCCCATTCCAAGGCACAAGTGGATATTTTGCTGGTCAGAGAATCTGTTTCTTTTACTCTGGAATGACCTGTGTTGCATCCCACCTTGATCTTTGAAACATTCTGTATGATTGTTGGCTTTTTTGGGATAGATGTTGCTTTGGGTATCTGTTTTGCGAGTATGCCTGGTATGATATATAATGGCTTCTAGATGCAGAGTAGTAAACCTATGTGCTATGAGTACTCTAATCTCTACGGTGAGTAACTTCAATTACTCCTACACCATCCCCTTTCCTTCATCCTTGTGGGTGATTCCACAGAACAAGTTCATAGGATGGAGCTTTGACAACCTACCTCATATCTAGGACAAAGCAAAAAGGTTCTTCAGAACTGCCTGACCAAACTCTGCATCGCGCCTGGAGCTGGTATCCAGGGAAAAGTGCTTACAGAAGGACGATGGTTTGGCCCAAGTAGCCGCCTTGCTGATGGCATCCCAAGAAGCATGTCTCTGAAACCCAAAGGCTCTGGCCTTAGCTCTGACCGAATGGGCATGAATCCCCTCCGGAACCGGTTTGCCCATGGTCGTATACGCCTCCGAAATGGCCTGGATCATCCAGTGGGTGAAAGAAGTTTTGGAAGCCTGGGTGCCGGCAGACATGTCCCCAAAAGTGATGAACAATGCCTCAGACTTCCTGAAGGATGTCGTCTGAGAGACATAGAATTTGAGGACTATGTTGAGGTCTTGAATGTAAAGCCTGTTCTGCCTCCGAACGCGCGTTCGGGAAGAACACCAGCAGGCATATTTCCTGATTCAGGTGGAATGGAGAGACCACCTTGGTCAAAAGGTTTGGATAAGTGCGCAAGATGACCTTTTCGTTATGAAATGTGGTGAAGGTCTTGCATGATGCAAATGCCTGCATCTCGCTGACCCTGCACGCAGGAGTAAGCCCCACCAACAGTACTGTCTTTAGTGTCACTATCAGGATGCCCATCAAGGCCATCGGTTAGAAGGGCTTGCACTGAAAGGCCGCAGGAATCACGTTGAGGTCCCAGAGCGGATGCAGCCTATGCACTGTAGGAAAAGCTTGGACACCTTGAGGTGAGCTTTAACCACCAGACTGGCTGCCGAAAAAACATGCTCTGGGGAACTCATGTAGGCCCCAAAGGCCGCCAGATAGGTGAGGCAGGTATCGACTTGAATGCCAGAAAGAGCCAGATGTGTGGAGAAAACCAGCCCGTTGTCCAGGGAGCAGGTGATGGGGTCCAGACCCATGTCGCAAGCCCAGTGACAAAACCTAGTCCACTTGCTCTTATACTGGGTTGGAGTAGATGGCCTCCTGTATGATGCCCCTGTTGTCATCTGAAAATTGAGCATGCTGTAGTCTCAGCTGGGCAGGAACCATGCCACAAAGACCGGCTCCTAGCAGCTACAGCTACCCTCGAAGGCCAATGTGGGGCAATCAGGATGAGGCTGCAGCCCACCGACAGCCGGAATTAGCAGAGGGTCCGCTGGAGCAATGAAAGAGGGGAAAACGCATAACACCTACAGCCTTGCCAGCGGATTTGGAACGCTTCTCCAAGAGATCCCTGACCCCTCCTGCCCAGGAAGCAAACCGGGAGCACTTGGAATTCAGAGGAGATGCAAATAAGTCCAGATCCGGTAACCAGCAGCGCTGGAAAAGGGGCAACAAGGAGTTGCTGTGTAACTCCCACTCGTAGGTGTTGAATCCCAAGCGGCTCAGCTGTTCCGCTTCCGCATTGCTGTCCCCTGGGAGATGCACCGAGGAAAGACATATCCCCTCTGTCAGGGCTAATTCCCAGATCAATACCTCCTCCATGCACAGGAGGGGGGAACGGATGCCACCTTGCTTGTTCAGGTAAAACATTGTTGTGAAGTTGTCTGTCCTGACCAGAATCGCCTGGTCCCAGATGAGGGGCAAAAAACCCTTGACCACCAGGTCCACTGCCCTGAGCTCGAGCAGACTGATATGCAGGCGGGCTTCCGCTATGGACCATGCGCCATGAATCGAGTACCGTCCTGAGTAGTCCCCAAGCCCGAAAGCGAGGAATCTGATGTCACTACCAGAGTGGGCTCCAGCAGGGCAAAGGGGTGTTCCCACTGAGATATTTCAGTACATCAGCCACCAGTGCACATCCGGGAGGAGGGACTGGCGAATTGAGACTGTGTCCGACTGTGAGCCCGATTCCTGGTCCCAACTGGCCGCCAGGTGGAGCTGGAGGCACCTCATCCTAGGCGGGCGTGCCGAACCGTGAGCATGCAAGATGCCATCAGTCCCAGAAGGTGCTGGAACCACCATGTCGAGGTGGTCGAGTGTGCCAGAAAGAGGAGCCTCTCGGGCTTGGGGAATACCTGCTGCATGGGCATGCCCTATTGCACTCCAAGGAACACCAGATCCTGGGCAGGGGTCAACTGCGACTTCCTCCAATTGACGGAGAACCCCAGCTGGTGAAGAACATTCGCCAGTCTTTGACAGGCGTGCACCGCCCGCTCGGGCAAGCTGGGCATCACCAGCCAGTCATCCAGATAAGGGTATATGTGAGGGCCTTCCAGGCGAAGGGGACCACCCACCGCATTCATCAACTTCGTGAACACACGAGGGGCCGAAATCAGGCTGAAAGGCAGCACCTTGTACTGGAAGTGGTACAACGTAATCGTGAACAGCAGAAGCCTCTGATGCAGCTGGAAAATGGGGACATGTGGGTATGCGCCCTTGAGGTCTAGTTTAGATTAGTTTATTTTCTTATATAGCGCACCTCACCCAGGGTTAACTGGGCGCTTAGACTTAGACATAGAAATAATGTTACATACATCAAGTACAAATCCCGCCAGACGGGGAAGGGTTACAGTTCACCTTTTTACAGAAATGGATACTGGAGGTGTGTTACAGATCACCTTAAAGTTAGAGGGCCTCATTACGAGTCCGGCGGTAACCGCAGCGGTAAAACTGCCTGGTTACCGCCGGACTCGTATTACCATTCCGCCTCTGTGATTCCTGGAATTACCGGGGCATTACAACCCCGGTTTCCCGCGAATCACGGAGGCTGAATGGTGTTTATCCCCATTCCCATTGAGTCCCATGAGACTCAATGGGGATCATGGAAACACCGGCAGCATCTGTAATGCTGCCGGTGTTTCCTCGTCCGCCTGCAGACGGGCGGTGTTAAACCCGCCAGGTCAGACCTGGCGGGAACATCACCTCCCGCCTGCAGGAGTTGTGATCGCCCGGCATGGAAACAACGGTGGCGGCGGGTTTACCGCCACCATTGTTTCCATACCGGGTGATTTGTAATGAGGCCCAGAGTCAAAAAGCAGGAGATCAGACAAGGGCGAAATATTATTGGTTACAATTATACGTTATTATTAGTTACATTTATACATATATTTTCATAGGATTAAAGCAATAGAAAATGTATTAAGAACCCATCAGACAGACCTCACACTCAGAGAGCACGTGGTTATCGAGACGGACATTAGTAGTCGTTTGGACTGAGGAGCCAGGCTTTGATTTTGGCTCTAAAAGACCAGACTCTAAGCCGGTCAAGTGGCACAGCGAGTAGAGCGCTCGCTTTGACATCTGTGCAGAGCCTGCTGACGCAGGTTTGAATCCCGGCGGGGCCAAACTCAGCCTTTCATCCTTTCGAGGTCGATAAATGAGCACCACACACCGTGGGTAATAATAAGCAGCGCTCAGATACCTGAGGGTTTGTAGCGCTATATAAATGCTAAATTATTATTATTATTATTATTAGAAAACGGGGATTGCTCTGATGTCAGGAGGGAGGGCGTTCCAACATTTGGCTGCTAGCACTGGGAAACTGGCCCCTCCTGCTGTTTTTAGATTGAATTTGGGGATAGTAAGTTGGTTGAGGTAGTTGGATCTGATAGGCCTGTTGGTCTAGTGTCTTGTGAATTTGCCTGTCAGGTAGGCGGGAGCTGTATTGGCTAGGCACTTATGAGTGATGACCAGAGTGCGGAGGGTGATTCTATCCCGGATGGGTAGCCAATGAGCTTCTCTTCTGAGGGCAGAAATGTGACTCGATATCGGGGTATTGAGGGCTGATCTAAGGGCATTATTTTGCAACACTTGGAGTTTGTTTAAGTTCCGTACAGAGGTCCCGATGAATAGTGTGTTGCAATAGTCGAGCTTGGAGAGAATGAGTGCTCTTGCTAGTGTGGTACAGCTGGTGGTAGATAAGAATGGCTTGTAAGCGTTGATCAGTTTGTTAGTATAGGCCGTGGTGGAGGCTAAGGAGTTAACTTGTCTATTTAGAGTCAACGAGGAGTCAAGATAAATACCCACCGTTTTGACTTCCCTCGAGACTTTAAAGATATTCCCGTCAATGTTAAATGATTCATAGCGTGAGTCTAATTTGGTTAAACGAGTTTGAGAACCAATGGTAAGTAGCTCTGTTTTATCATTGTTTAAGCAAAGGCTATGAGGAACATATCCAGTCCACTGCGCATATAGACTCGGCTATCCGCCTCCAACTCCCTCAGGATCAGTCGCTTCTCCAAGCAACGAGTTGGTGGTAGATCTCTTTCTTCGGCTGGGGCCTCCCTCTGGAACAGCCTCCCTGAAACTTGAGGAGAGCAATCTTCGGTTCCGGAAGCACCTCAAAACCTTCCTCTTTGCTTCTGCTTTCTCTCCTCCTCTCCCCGGCTGAACTCCTGGCTGATACCGAAAATGCACTGGTTACCTGGCCACCCTTCTGATCTCGGGCCCAGGTCACCTCCCCCGCCAGCTGCACAGTCTCCCTGGCACCCCCACACTTGGGGACTGTTTCTGTATCCCTACAGTCCCCCTACCAGCACTTGACACCAGATGTCTGCACTTACCCTTGCACTTGCCACCAGCTGGCTGTACTTCTTTACTATTGTTTTATTTATTCTATTTATCCCAGGTACTGCACTGTCCCCCCCCTTCCCCCTGCACTTTTTCCCCCCTTTCCCCTTCCCATGCACTTGCACGATCTGAATGACACCTGGCTAGTAAGATAGTTGTCTCTGTCTTCCCTCTGTTCCTCCTCCCTTGCCTCGTCACGCCTCGAAACACTTGTGTAAAGGCGCATTACAAATACCATATCATATCATATGTGTGCAGGAGTAATCCTCTTGAAGCGTTCTAGCGGTAAAGATGGGTTGAGAAATGACAGATTCGGGACTTCCCTCAGGCCAACTTGGTTGTTCTTGGGTATTGCAAAAATCCTGGAGTAGTAGCGAGATCCACCGCCTACATCTCTAGTGTAGAGGATATCTCGTAAAAGGGTCGGGGACCCTATCTGAAGCAGAGGAGGAGTGGAAAGTAGTGGGAAAGAAAGAGGAAGACTGAAGCCTGTGAAGACTAGAAAGGATCCAAGGACTCTTGAAACAACGCTTACAGCTATCCAGAAAGAGAGCAGCTGGCCCCCTACAGGCGAGCTGTGTTCCCGGACAATTATGTCATTGCTTTTTAGCATCTGAGGAGGGAGCGGAGGAGGGAGTGGAAAATCCTGTGCAAAGTCCTCTGCTGTTTCCTCCTGTGTTCTCTGGGGGACCTGTAAGGCCTCCATGCACCACGGTCTCGAAACCCCTTGAAGCCAGTGAAAGCACCGGGCTTGAAGTCAGTCCTGCCCTGGGACTGAGGGAAGGACTTCTGCCTTGGTTTAGTCAGGATGGCCAGGGATTTGGCAGTCTGCGTAGAGGTCTTTTTTTCATCAGCTCGTCATCAGTGTACGAATGAAAAAGATCTGACCCCTCAAAAGGAAGATCCAGTATCATCTCCTGTACATCAGAAGAGAATTTAGTGGCATGCATCCACGCTGTCCGCCTCATCTCGACCCCCCAGGCACAGCCCTCTACTGGCTGTATTGATGTGGGAGATCGAAGACTCCATGAGGTCCTGCGCAACTGGCCGGGCATCCGCCAGGCCGGCTTTAAAAGAGGCTTGCCTATCCAGAGGGAGGTCGGGCAGGAACTCCATGATCTCCAGCCACAGCTTCTGGTACGCCGTGGACAGGAGGGCGTCAGCGTTGGCCTGCTGCAAATGCAGCCCAGACTTCAGATAGCAGCGCTTGCCAAAAGACTCAAGTGCTTTGTCCTCTTGGAAAGACAACTAGAGGTGGATGAAGACAGTGGTTTAGAATACAAGTAGGTAGCTGCCGCTACTGATGAGTGTAGCTGGGGGTGGGAAGCCAGGAGGACTGGCTCCCCATCCAAAAGCCTGAACCGTCTGTCCAATTTCTTGTTCATCTGGGTGTTGGCCCTGGGCTTCTCCCAGACCTTTCTCGCCACCTGTACAACATCCTTCTGGAGCGGAATGGCCAAGTGGCTCGTGGCCACCTGGCCAAAACCTCTGCTAGCACTCCCAACTCCTGGGGGGCCTCCTCTAGCTGATTGGCTGATGAACCCCTAAGAATTTTGCAAGGCCCTGAAGACGGTCATGAAAAGCCCTTACTGAAGCCGAAGTCTCTTCGTCCTGGCCATTATCAATGTCGTAATCACCCCCCCCCCTTTTTTCCAGATGGAGGGGAGTTTGTGTCCTGATACACTGGAGCCGGAGGGCCCCCCCTGATCCGGACCCGAAGATAGCTATGGATTCATTGGCTGCTGTGGGTGAGGCGTTGGTGGTACAGGAGCAAGAGGAGGGCTCTGAAGCACCGGCAGGACCTGGGCCGGGGGAGGAACGGGTAACGGTACTGGAAGCACCAGAGAGACCAGATGGGGCCTAGAGGTGGAGGCCTGGTTGGCACGACTTGTGAGATCACCTCCTTGATGATACCCTTGAGGAACCCTGTCATCTGCGGGGAGCGCATTAGAAGGAGGAAGCACTCGAAGAAGCGGTGCTCGCAAGCTGCTGGATCACGAGGGGCATGACCCTCAGTGGTGCTGGGTCTCCTTTTCTGATGAAAGAGCCAGGGGCGTGTAGCCATAAGGCTGCAAGGGGTAGATGTAACTCTGCAGCGACCACCCGCCTGTACCATAAAGGCAGCCACTGTTTCCCAAAGGGAAGGGGACTGGAACCTTCTTGCATGACCCCCTTTGTGGGTGATTGGCCGGGGAGACCTGAATCCAAATCCAAAATGGCCGCCGGCCTGGCAGGCTCTGCCATGTGCTTGTCTGCCATTTTGGGACCTTACACCACGCCCTGAGTGGGAGGGCAAAAAGGCCCCATGCACGTGCTGGCTCAGACATGAAAGGGCACTCCTTGGCCCTGGAACCTGAATCTGAAGCGTCAACCTCAGAGATGGCTCTGGTAGGATCAGAGCCCTTAGCCCACAGGCTGGTAGTCAAATTGCCCTGCGCAGCGACCTCAGAGGTGACTCCGGTAGGCTGGGTGCCCTCAGCTACAGAGCAGGAAGTCGCGTTGGATTGTGCTAAGGCCTGACTCTTGGAGGTAGAATACGATGATTCTTTGTCGAAGAGGAGGTCGAACTTGATCGGCCCTCCGTGGACTGCCCGGAAGACGACCTGAGCCCCTCGGCTTGGAAGCCGGTAGCCTTGCTGGCCTCGGGTCTGTCGATGGAACGCCCGGAAGAGCCCCTCGGCTTGGGAGCCGGTAGCCTTAATGGCCTCGGGACTGCCAGAACTAGAAACCAAGGTACCCTTCCCTATGCAAACCCCCGGGGAGGAGTCTCTGTGCTTAGGAGCCGTACTAAACAAAGGGCCTACATTGTCTTGACGTGGGGTTCTGGAGACAAACTCTTTAAGGTGACCTGGAGGAGAAATGTGGAAGATCTCCCTCTAGCGAGAAAACTGATTCTTCAAGGCTCAGTGACCGAGAGCATTGCAAGCCGTGCATGCGTTCCAGCGGTGGTCAGGCCCCAGGTACTCAAGAGAGCGCATGGGGAGGCCGGGAACGAGCGATTGCAGGATGCGCATTTTGTGAATTCTCCTCCAGCCAACATGCGCCGAGGGAAGCAAATCACTGAAGGGAGGTGAAGAAGATTAAAAAAACAAAGAACAGTGAGTGAGCAGAAAGTTAAAAGGTCTCTGCGACTAGCAGCCAGGTCTGACACCGTCCATACGGAAAGACTGACTGAGGAGAGGTGCCGAAGGGTGGGGACTCGGGGCATTCCCATGCCTGTGGCCACGCCTGATGTACTAAATTTAAAGAGGAAGCTCAATTTCTCACTCCCAAATGTTCTGTTACCGTCCCCATGTTGGAACACGCCCACAAGGATGGAGGAATGGGGACGAGACTTAGGAGTAGTTCATATCTGTTAGGAAAGGTTTGTATGCAGCACCCTCTGGGACCACTACACACAACTCTGACTAAAGGTATAGGAAACCCAACCTTTGGTATAAGCTTGTAGTACACAGTTTTGGTAGTGTGTTGAGCAGCCAGGCTTATCTTAAGAGTGGGTCAATGTGAGCTGTAGTGGAGTTACACAGAGATTTAGGGCCTCATTACACGGATGTGTAAAATACCGGCACCGCCTTGGCGGAAAGGGGAATTATCGCCCCATTCCAAGGTTGGCGGGGCGGTAATTCCCCCTTCCACCATTGCCCTTCCCAATTCCCATTTTTGGCCCATAGGGCTCAATGGGAATGGGGAAGGCGCTAATTACGGTACCGCAAATTGCGGTACTGTAATTAGCTCCCTCGGTCCCTTTGCGGGTTGGTTTTTAACGCCTGCAAAAAGCAGACGTTAAATCCCCCAACCCGCAAAGGGACCTCGTAGTAAGGCGGTAAGGATTTACCGGTACCGGTATTTTACCGGTACCGGTAAATCCTTACCGCCATCCGTGTAATGAGGCCCTTACAGTTACAGGTTTTCAAATAAACTCTTACACTCAAGGTTTCTTGCATAAACAATTATTAATTTATTCATCAGTCAGTTAGAATAAGCCTTCTTCAGAAGGGAGCAATATAACAGTAACACACAGATACACTTCAATACTGTACACTCTAGTTTCTAAATCAGTGAAGACCCTTTTGGGATGCCACACAGACACAACCTACACCCACAGGTGACTTCAATAACTAGGGTGCTGGGGACATTAATATCTTGGCATTTAGAATACTCTTAGAAGTTGGCAAAATAAAAAGGTTATTAGAACAACAAGAAACCACAAATATTCTTAAGAAGGCAAACACTTTTGGATCCTTAAAGAATAGTCATAAAATTCAATAGGCTAAGCCAATGTCAATGGGCAAATGTCTTGTATAGGATGAAGCACTTCTGGTAAGTAAATGGAAAAGTCTTTGCACAAGTTCTTGGGAGTCTTTTATGAAAAGAAGAATCAAATGTAGGGCCACAAGCTGATTAGACTTGTAGAAGTTGGAAGCACTCTACAGTAAGAGGTATGTTCTCTCAGACTTTTCACAGTACCTTAGAAATGAAGAAAAAGATGCAGCTGATGACTTCTGTTCCTGTTCCTGAGCCTCAGTCGTGGGGACAAGAGGGAGGACGTCAGGGGATTCCTGCAATGCACGGTCAAAACTTGCAACCGGCAAACTTCACTTTCAGTGGCTGTTTTGTGTTTCAGCTCCTCGCGTCTACCGCAAATAGCAACACAGCGGTTCCTGGCTGTCGAGATGGACTTTCCTTGCTTCTGGAGTACCGCACTCTGTTGAGGGGGCTCAGGCTTAGTCAGTCCTGCTTCTTGGGAGTCTGGACAATCTTCCAAAAGCTCTAGGCCAGCTTAAAAGTAACACACACAATCTCGTGTTCCTCTCCCTGGCTATACGGTTTCCAGCAGCAACTCTGTGGAAATTCAACCAGCTCCGAGATGGATGTCCAGATGGCTTACTTTGGAGTTGATTTGACCCACCAACTCAAGGGGAGAAGTCGTCCTTGCAGGGGCTTCTCTGTCGATACGAACCTGGAGTTTCGGCACTCTAGCAGGGATTGACCAGGCAAACCAATGGTCCAGGAGTTGCAGCAGGCGTCCTCTTCAAGTTCTTCTTCGGTTCCTTCGTCCAGTGGTCGACTCTGACTTCCAAGCCAAAAGACTCGCCTTTTATTCAGTTCTCTCCCATTCATTCCAGCCTAGCTGTCAGTCACTCAGCAGGGTGGCAGTCCTTGCCGCACAGTCAGCCAGCAAATCACCAAAGAGTGCATTTGGGTCTCCTAGGAGACTAAGCACAGGGAGTTTCGGGCCCTTCCCTCCACTTCCTACCTACCCCAGACCCTCTGGAGCCAGAGGCAGGCTTCACTCATAAATCCCACCAAAGGCAAAATGAACAAAGAGACCAAACCTGGTTTGGCGCGCAGAGTAGACCTCAAGAAGGACCTTTCCACAAAAAAATGGTGAAAAAATAATACAGAGGGCCATTTTGACAAAGATGGCTCCCGTGGGTGATTTACTGTAGCTGCGAACGCAGCCTGCGGTAAATACACACCATGGTAGTTCAAACGAAACCACCTCCACCAGCTATTCAGTGAGAAAAGGGTAACATAAAAAATGTTACATGAGAAGCTAGACAAAGGGGATACTAGGTAACCCCTCCAGCACTCTACTGTAAGAAAGTGTGTGCTTGGTCCAGACCAGAAAGTTACAATGGTAAGTAAAGTCAATTTCACTTTACTGCTCTGGGAAACAGTGGTTTATCCCAGAGAAGGTAGTTAAACCTTTGGGAAATCTGGAAGACTTCCCCGTGTCACTGCACTGAAGGTGCTGTGTGACACAATGTAAACGATGATGCCTATAGAGTTTGTCAGAGTCCACAACCAAAAGAAACAGTGTACAAAATCACATTAAAATACATGAGAGAGTGGGAAAAAGGGTCACACTCTCTCCAAGTAAAAAAAATCAAGTCCTCAAAATCCAGCAAAGTTGCTGGGGGTCTGTAAGGTGGAGGAAATTAGGACATTTCTGAGAATTCTCCCTAACAATATCTTCCTCACAAAACGTTCCTTTTTTTTTCGAGTTCTTATCCTGTGGTGCTGAGGTTCCAGTGAATGGGCTCAAAGACCTCCTTCTAGCATGTACAGCTACCACCGATTCTGGGTTTTCGCAGTCCATAAGGCACTACCTAATGATTGCTTGGGTAGTGTAAATAAATAATTCATATAATTTCTTTGTATCTTGTGATTGCAGCTAAATATACTCTGATGGAAGAATACTAAACCATTGAGGAAACAAGATTAACAAGATGGATAGCAACCCAACCGGACCTCATGTGACGGAATTAAGGTAATTTAAGGCACACCAAAAGCAGAAACTCTTCCGCTTTCTAAAATATCTGCATTTAGTAGTTCCAACACGGAATATGGCAAAACCTCCTACTACTTTGCTTTGGGGGCAGCAGTTAAGTACTGTATTATAAGACCAGATGTGCCATATGGCCAAACTGAGAGAATTGTGATCATCACATAAGACTCTGATCCCTGGACAGCAGGGTTGGGTTTTCCTGTAATGGCACATGAGGTCACAGAGAAAGGTGAAGGTGCACTAGATGCCATTTCTCTCAGATCTTGGTTTTATGATAATCATTGCCCAGGGATTCTCGTTGATAACCTTGTGCACTATGTTTTGGATGACGGTAATGGGTAGAAAGCCATAATGAAGTTCTCCATGAAAGCTGATCAACAAGGCTGCCACCAAAAATTATCATCGCACCTAAAGAAAAGGTTCAACATTTGAACAACTCTCTGAATGCATAGGGCACGCCTTAGTCATCTCTTGTAAAACAGGTACAGAGCACGGCTGTCCAAGTCTCAGAGGAACCATTCCCACCTTTGGTAGAATATCCTGTGGCCATTTCGGAGAGCAGTGGTGCCTGTGGAAAAAGATAGTCCACTGACTCTTTCTTAGGAAGCATCTGCTAGCCTTGTGCCCAGGGTAGGAGGTTATGATCCTAAACGTAGTCAAACAGGCAATCCATAAACTTTCCTTGGCTCACCTACTGCAACTGTGGTGGCACAATCAAAGTCACCTCATAGGATAGGAGTGCGGTAGACAACGTGCAGGGTAACACAGTATTACTTTGAATAAAGGAATGTCCACAAAGATATTATGAAATTATATTTTATATCTCATAAAAGGTAAGTAAATGTGTTTAGGAAGTCTTGAGGCACATTATTAGGTCTTCACTTTGCTAGGGTTCAACCGCAAAAGTCAAAGATCAATGGACCTTATCTTTCCAAGTCAAACGGTTTGTACCCAGAGAACCTTAAAACTTGCAATGGCTCAATTGCAATTCAGTCTCTCATAGGAAATAGCAGAAGTGAGGGTTAGGCTTCTGATGGGCTGAGTAGGATAGTGGTCCTGCCCCAAAAGTAAGTATAGGACCCAATATTAAAGCTAGGGGACAATGTTAAAGATTGGACCTAGCTTCTGCAATGCTCAGGTGCCTTTCCTGAACTCCACAGCCAGGTATCTTCATCAAGTTCACACCAAAGGCAATCACATGCAAATCTACATGCCATGAGCAGCAGTGGTGAAGGTTCATGTGTTCTGGTCATCCAGCAGTGTGTTGAGTGACCATACAGAGGATCTTCAAGCAAGGACTATTGTGGATCCACCAGTGATTTGTAAATGAATACAGCTGAAGCTGGGGTATAGCGTAGCTGTCTGATCCACAGAAGATGAAGCCCCAGTATCGAGATATGCAGATAGTATTCAGAGGAGGAACGTCTGATAGGAGTTGGACTACTCAAATTCCAGAAATGACTAAAAAGGGTTTAATCTTGGTTGTTGTTTAGTTCTTGTACTTAGGGCAGCATCCACAGTCCTGCGTGCTCCTGGTTTGCAGTGCTACTGCCTCTTCATTAAAGTTTTTTTTTAAAACAATTTTATTGATTTTATTCCAAACAAACACCACAAAACCAAACTTGCAGTACATATCACATTATTCCCATTTTTACAACTCAAACAATTTCAACTGCGCCTCCCATTCCCTCCCCCCCTTCGAGCCTGCTCTGCATCACGTTCTACTTCTTCATCTTGCAAAGGGATTCCCTCTTCTATGTCTTCTACTGGGTCCTGGTCGCTTGACCCGTCCTGTATGGGCCCAAACATGTGGCTATTAGATGTTTCCAGGCTATCAAGGTTTCAGCTTCTTCATCGCCTCCTGTATTACTAGCTTCCTGCCATACTGCAGTTTCAGCTTATGCCCATTTCTGAAGGTCTTTCCACCATATTTCTATCTTCGGTCTATTGCATGCTTCCCATCCCATGGCAACCCTGCGCCTTGCTAGTATATATGCCAGATCCTTTAGTTTACTTACATGTTTTAATTTGCGTGGTCTGGGAAACCCTCCCACTAGGCATGCCCATGCTGTATCCACAATTATCTTAATCGCCTTTTCCTCCAGTCTATGGGCCACTTCTGCTCAGAACTTCTCAATTTCTGGGCATGCCCAGAACATATGCGTCAACCCTGCATTTTTTTCGCCGTATTTGGGGCATGTTTGTCGCTCTGCGTTGTTAAATTTAGCTGGGGTGTCATAAAGCTCTGTGGGTTATATACAATTGTATTGTTGTAGCCTCGCATTTCTTGACGCTTTCTTATGGTACCCTTGGACTCACTCCCACATCCCGTCACTCATTGAGGCACCCACTTCCTCCTCCCAATCTTGTCTCAGTTGTACCACTTCCTTCCCCACCTTGGACATCACCAGCTCATATATCCTAGATATCTCGTGCCCTCCTTCTGCTATGTCATATATTATGTCTATGGTGGCGTCCGGTTGATCCTCCAGTAATATTTCAGACCATTTCTCTTTGATTCGCCGCACCATCATATGATATGTAATATATTGTCCCGTATGCAATCCTGTTTCCTCCACCAACGTCCCAAATTCTTTTATCCTCCCCTCTTGCCATATGTCTCCCATTGTTGCTACCCCTACCGGTTCCCAGTGCTTCCTAATCATCATCATTATTTGGCTTCCTTTTCCCGTCAGCGCGACTAGTGGCACTTGCGGGGAACACGGGGTTGGGTTCTCCATTATCTGACAGGCCCTATGCCATATTTCCCATCCCAATATCATCATATTTTCATGTCTGATTTGGGAAGCCATATAATTTCTTTCAGGAGGAATGGGGCACATTCCAGTCTAAACAACATAGATTCTGAGGTAGGCTCTTCTGATAACTATTTTGCCACGTATTGTAGTTGAATTGCTAAGTAGTAAATTTCATAGTTTGGCAGTTTTATACCCCCCTTTTCGTACGAGTTTTGTAACTTGCGAGGGCAATTCCGTTCCTCGTCCCATGCCAGATGAATTCCCTACATATGCTGTGTACCCTAGCAAAGAATTGCTTTGGTACCAGATATGGTATGTTCCCAAAATAATGCAGTAGTCTTGGCAGAACTACCATTTTCAACATTGCTCCTCTACCCATCATCGCCAAGGGGAGCTTTACCCAGAACTTCATACTATTTTCAATGTTCTTGACCGCTTTCTCAGTGTTATGGTGGTGTTCTGCCTCCACTGTATGATGAATATCAATCCCAAGATAGCTGAACGTGTTGACCTCCCATGGAATTTGTAAAACAGGTAATTGATCTAGCAGAGTGCCTTTGTATCTACCCAGTGGGAATATGTATCATTTTTTGGGATTCACCACTATGCCGGACAGCGACGCAAATTGCTCCATCACTTCCAGAACATATTGGAGATTTTCTTCGGGGTAGGGTATGTACAACAGCATATCGTCAGCATACAAGGAGACTAAATGCGGCTCCCCTTTTATGGTAATTCCTATTATATCATACTGCTGCCTTAGGTATATCGCCAGTGGCTCCAGGGCCAGGATATACAACATGGGGGACCACGGGCATCCCTATCTAGTACCCCTACTGAGTTGCCACCTTTCCGATATTATTGCTCCCGTTTTAACCCTGGCTAGCAGCGCGCTATATAATAACTTGACCCATTTAAGATACCAAGGCCCTATCCCATAATTGGTCAGGGCTGCAATCAGCCAAGGCCACTTGACTGAATCAAAAGCCTTTATTGCATCTAACGATACAATTGCCATTTCGCTCACGTCCCCTTCCGCATTTCAATAACTTGGTGAACTCATCTAAGGTTGTTGGATATATTCCTATTAGGGACATTCATTAAAGTTCCATGCAGAGATTAGGAGCCTTGAGGCCTAGTAAATTGTCTGTGCCTGCCAACTCAAGGGTCACTGGTTTCTCATTTCTTACTAGTTGGTAGAAGGCCAGTGTCTACTGAACGGACAGAGCTTCACCACCAGAAAAGTTCTTCTAAGAGTGCAGTGACCAGCAGAGCTTCCTCATGATTCTCCCTCAGCTAGGCTTATTCCTCTGTGATTTAGGAGTCCTCTCCAGGTGGCACACATTAAGGAAAGCGACCCATATATGGAAGATGGGAGCTGATGAAGTAACTCAGTTCACCATCACATGGATATATTTTTAACACTTTTCACTGCCAACCAACAACTCGCATGCTGCCGTATTCAACATTCACTGGCTTTGTCTCAGGTGTGGATTCAAGCAAGCATCCAGAAACCACTCATATCTGTTTTGAGCAGCTGTAGCGCTGGCTGTTGTAGACAGGTTATGTGGGGATGGGCCTTTTGCAAAGACACTTAAAATAATATGGGGAGGGTGGAGAGAGTAAGGAACAAGTTACTTACCTGTAACTGTTGTTCTCCAGCATGGGTCTGGCATGGATTCACATGCTCATGAATATTCCCCGTCGTCAGGCCGGGAATCCTCGGTATAGAAAAAAATCAGTATCAGTTTCGTTTCTGATCTGTCTTTCTTAGTAGTAACCAATCACTGGTCTCTGGGTCATACTGCCCCCAGCCAATGACTGCCCTCTCCTAAAGCCCCGCCTCCGGCAGCCATCCTCAGATTTGGTAGCGCGTAAAGTGGCAGTATGACCACGTGAAGAGCCGCAGAGGGGTAGGCGGGAGGGTTCGCATGTGAATCCATGCCAGACACAGCTGTGACGTCTTCCGAAAACTCTTCGTGCGGTCCACGTAGAACTTCAGCGCTCTAGCTACATTCAGTGAGTGCAAAGTCCTCTCGGCCGGCGACAAAGGCGACGGGAAGAAAACTGGCAACACCAAGGGCTCGTTGAGGTGGAAGTCCCAAGGCACCTTGGGCATAAAGGATGGGTATGTCCTCAGCACCACCCTCGTGTCATGAAAAGTCAAGTATGGAGGGCCTGGATCTCTCCACTCGTCGTGCGGAGGTGATGGCCACGAGGAAAGCTGTCTTCCATGACAGGAACTTCAAAGGCGCCGAATGCATAGGCTCGAATGGGGCCCCCATGAGCTTGGTCAGCACCACATTAAGCTCCCACGCAGGGGCAGGAGCCTTCACCGGCGGGAATGATCGGAATAGTCCCTTCATGAATTCTGTCACCAGGCGATGAGACCACAAGGACGCCCGTCCCGTCGTCCTGGTATATCGGGAGATTGCAGCCAGTTGTATTTTGATGGAGGCGTGAGCCAGTCCATCTTTGGCCAGCGACAGTAGGTACGGCAGTACTTGAGGGGTCGTAATCCGCAGAGCACGGCACCAGACAGAGAACCTCTTCCATTTATGTCCGTAGCACTTGAGAGTTGAGGATGCCCTGGCCTTTGCAAGAACCTCTCTGCAGTCGGCCGGGATGTCGTACTCTCCAAACTCTAGTGCTGCAGGAGCCAGGCCTGCAAGTTCAGCGACTCCGGGTTGTGGTGAAGAATGGCACATCCTTCTCTGGAGAGAAGGTCTGCGTCCATCGGCAGTTTGACTGGTGGGGACGTTGACAAGTCCAAAAGGTCCGGGAACCACATCTGTCTCGGCCACGCCGGTGCGACGAGGATCATCCTGCACCGGGACCTCTTGAGCTGGTTGATGAGCCGGAGCAGCAACGGCAGCAGAGGGAATGCATAAAGAAATAGGCCGTCCCAGGGGAACGAGCAAGCATCGCCCATTCTCCTTGGCTGGGGGAACCTGCTGGCGAACCTCCAGCACTTGGAATTCGTCGCTGTCGCAAAGAGATCGATTTGGGGTTCGCCCCATCGTCGGAAGAGTCGATCCACTTGATTCTGGCGTAGGTCCCACTCGTGGCACGAGCGCAGCTCCCTGCTGAGTGAGTCGGCGATCGTGTTTTTTATTCCTGCCAGATGAAGAGGCACCAGAAACATCCCTTGGGCGACGGCCCAATGCCACAGATCCTGGGCTTCCATGGATAGGGCCGGGGACCTGGTTCCGCCCTGCTTCCGGATGTAGAACATCGTGGTGGTGTTGTCGGTGAAGATCCTCACCACCTTGCCCTTGAGGGATGGAAGAAAAGACCTGAGGGCCCAGAACACCGCGCGGAGCTCCAAGATGTTGATGTGGAGAGACTTCTCCTCCGGGAGCCAAAGGCCTCTCGCGTGAAGATCTCCGGAGTGTGCTCCCCAACCTTCCAGGGAGGCGTCTGTTGTCACCATCACCTGGTGAGCTGGGGTCTGAAAGTCCGTGCCCTCCGACAGATGGGAGCGGGTACCCCACCACCGGATCGCCTGACAGACCGTCTCGTTGAGAGGGATCCTGTCCTCGAAGCTGCCCGTCGACTGGATCCAGCAGGCGTCGAGGAACACCTGTAAGGGTCGCATCCGAAGCCTGCAAAGGTGCACCAGATAAATGCAGGAGGACATCATCCCGAGGAGGGATTTGATAGATCTTGCCCTGGCCATGTCCATGGCCAGCAGACGCTGCACCTTGCCCAGAATGGTCCTGGTCCTTTCCTCCGATGGCGAGGCCAGCCGCGCCACTGTGTCGAGCTTGGCTCCCAGAAACAGGGCGACTTGCGACAGAACCAGGTGGGATTTTGGAAAGTTTTTTTTTTTTTTTTTTAAATGTATTTTATTTTATAACAACCACACAGTGCAACAAAACATAAATAGAACACATCAAGCCACAACAAAGGCCAAACAACAGATATGAAAAAGAAAAGAAAGAAAAAACAGAACAGAATTAACTTAACAATCCCCTTCCCTCCCCCCTATGAGCCTGTAGGGTGTCCACCATCATTGTCCGTTCCGTGTGGTGGGCTTCCGTCGCTCTCAGATCCAGCCGAGGTCGACCCCGTACTAAACAGTTCAGCCAATAGCGCCTTCCATGCCGTGAGGGAGCTCACCTCTTCCTCCCAACCCGCTCTGCTGGCCTCCCACCATGCTGTCGTCTCGGCGGCAGCCCATTTCTGGAGGTCACGCCACCATACCTCCACCCGTGGCCTCTGACAATTCTTCCATCCCATGGCTATTCTGCGTTTGGCGAGTACATAAGCCAAATCTTTAAGCTTCTCCACGTGCCGAAGCTTGCGCGCCCTGGGGTACCCTCCAAGCAAACAGGCCCAGGCCGAATCTATCTTAGGTACAATGCCCCTCCCTGCCAGCTTCTGCGCCACTTCACTCCAGTAGGTTGCAATCACAGGGCAGGCCCAGAACATGTGAATCATATCAGCGTTCTCTGTGTTACACTTGGGACACGCCTGGCGCCCAGTGTCTCGAAATCTGGAAATTCTCAGGGGGGTCATGTATGCCCTATGCGTGATATATAGTTGTATCTGTTTAAACCTGGCATTCCTCGATACTTTTTTGTGGTACCCCAGGGCGCGCTCCCACTGCCCATCCGCCATCGGGGCCCCCATCTCTGTTTCCCATTCCAACCTCAGGTACCCCAAATCCTTCCCAACCTTTGCCATCAGCATATCGTACAGCCTGGAGACCTCATGCCCGCCCTCGGATGCGTCATACATAATCTCCAGCGTCGCATCCGGCTCGTCAGCCAATACGGTCTCGGGCCAAGTGCTCCGGACCTCCCTGATCATTCTGTGGAACGTCATGTATTGCCCCGTGTGCAGCCCCGCCCCCGCCTCTAGATCTGCGAACTCCGCCAAGGCCCCATCCTGCCAAATGTCACCCAAAGTGACCAGCCCCACTGACTCCCAGTATGTTCGCAGGATGGCCCCAAGCTGTCCGTCTTCCCTTGCCAAGGCCACCAGCGGCAGCTGCGGCATGCACGGCAGGGGATCCCCCATCATCCGGCAGGCTCTTCGCCACATGTTCCTACCCAACGCTAGCATCTTAGGACGCCCCCTCATCCATGTGCTGGATACCCAAATAATCTCTCGCAGGTAGAAGGGGGAGCAGTCCTTTCCCAGCAGTCTGTGTTCCGGGGTTTCGTCGTCCGAAAGCCACTTGGCCACGTACTGCAGCTGCACTGCCACCTAGTAGGCCTCAAAGTTCGGCAGCCTCACGCCACCTTTCTCGTAAGCATTCTGCAATTTCCACAATGCGACCCTGTTACGCGTGCCCTGCCATAAGAACTCTCTACATACCCTATGTAGTCTAGCAAAAAACCCCTTAGGTATCATGTGTGGAATGTTATTGAAATAATGCAGCAGCCTAGGTAGCACGACCATCTTAAGCATAGCGCCCCGGCCCATCATCGCTAAGGGTAGTTTCTCCCAAAACCTCATGCACTTCTCAATCCTCCCCACTGCCAATTCAGTATTGTGCCTGTGTTCCTCCCCGGTCGTGTGGTATACGTCTATGCCAAGGTACCGAAAGGTGCTTGTCGCCCATGGGATCCGCAATACTGGCAACCTCTCAGCCGGTATCCCCACATAGCCGCCCAGCGGGAACAGAGTGGATTTCCGAGGGTTAACCGCTATGCCAGAAAGCCAAGCAAACCTCTCCATCACCTCCAAGACATATTGCAAGTTCTCTTCCGGGTATTGGAGGTACAACAGCATATCGTCGGCATACAGGGATATCAGATGGCTCTCCCCCCCCACCTCTATGCCCACCGGGTCATACTGTTGCCGGAGCTAAATTGCCAAGGGCTCAAGGGCCAGGATGTACAACATTGGGGACCAAGGACATCCCTGCCTGGTGCCTCTACCTAACTGCCACCTGTCCGACACTACTGCCCCCGTACGAACTCTGGCTAGAGGCGCGCTGTATAATAATTCGGCCCACCTCCTGTACCCTGGCCCCATTCCGAAGTGATCCAGTGCCGCCAACAGCCACGGCCAACGAACAGAGTCGAACGCCTTGACCGCATCCAGCGCCACTATCGCCATTTCGCCGTCCTTGCTACATCCCCATTCGACCACTCTGTGTAGGCGTCTGTGGTTGTGGGTAATGTTCCTGTCCGGGACATAGCCCGTCTGGTCAGGGTGAATCAGCTTGCCTATCACTCTCCTCATTCTAGCCGCCAAGACAGCTGTTAGGATCTTGCTGTCCTGGTTCAGCATCGACAAGGGTCGATAGGAGCCGCAACCGTGTCCCGGTGTATTGTGCTTGGGGAGTGGCACTATGACCGCTTCCCTGAGTGATTCTGGTAGCTGTCCCAGCTCAAACGCCTCATTGAACATGTCCAGCATGGGTGGGAGTAGCTCCTCCGCATACGCCTTATAAAACTCACTGGGGAACCCGTCCGCCCCCGGGGCCTTGCAAGTGGGCAGCTGTCGCACTATCTCTCTGAGCTCTTCCAGAGTGATCGGAGCATCCATCTCCTCTCGCTCTTCATCGCTGATTCTGGGCAGGCCTATATCCCCGAGTACTTCATCTATCTCCTCTCGGCTCCCCCCTTCCCGATCTTCATACAATGTTTGGTAGTATTCTGCGAATGCCCCATTTACCCCTTCTTGCGTGTCGATCTCCGCACCCCCTTCGGTGATGACCGATCGGATCGGAGCCCTAGGGGTTTCGCTCTTATATAGCCAAGCGAGGAGCCTGCCTGTCTTGTCCCCACCCGCATGCAACCTCTCAATGTACTTCGTATAATTCAGGTTACAAAGTCTGTCCCAATGCCCAGAGCACCGCTGCTGCAGCTCAGTAACTACTTCCATATCCGTCCCACCCTTCTCCAATTCTTTTTCCAGCTCGATCTCGGCCTCTCGCAGGTCGGTCAGGATTCCGCCCATTAATCCCTTGGACTTCGCGATAGCAACTCCCCTCATCACCACCATAAAAGCCTCCCACAAAGTACCAGCCGACTTGACACTCCCTGTGTTCGACTCAAAGTACGCAACTATCTCCTCCCTCATGTCCTCCTTGAATACCGGATCCCGTAGCGCTTCCGCCCGAAGGCGCCATGTTGGAATCCGTGCACGTGGGGGGCGCAGCCGCCATTGCATGATTAGGGGCGAGTGGTCCGAGAGGACCCTCGCCCTGTAGTCAATCTGTTCACACTCCGTAAGAATGTCTGGAGTGGCAAAAAAGTAGTCGAGCCTCGTGTGCAGTTGGTGCGGAGCCGAATAGTGCGAATACTGCCTCCCACCCGGGTGTCTCGCTCTCCACACATCTACCAGGCCTAGATCCGTTAGCAGCGACTGCAATACCTTGGCCGCTGGGCTGGGCCTAACCATTTTGTCATCCGACCTGTCCTCCCTGGGGTTAAGCACACAATTAAAGTCTCCACCCCAGATTACTGTGCTCCCCATCCCTTCACCGAGTCTCGCGCACAGTGTCTTAAAGTAAGTCGCTGTGTCCTGGTTGGGCGCATAAGTGTTTATGATACAGACAACTCTACCTTCCACAATCCCCCGAACCATGGCCAGCCACCCGTCCGACTCCACAACCTCCCCCAAGAGCTTGAACGGGACATGTGGTGCAACCCAAACCAGCACACCCCTGGCATACGCAGAGAATGTGGATCCAACCACTGTCCCCCTCCATTTTCTCCGCACCATTTCAAGTTTATCCCGTGTCAAATGCGTCTCCTGTAACAAGGCCACGTCTATCCTCTGCCTCTTCAAGTACAACATGACCTTATTACGCTTCAGGTAGCTATTCAACCCTCTAACATTCCATGTCAATACCTTAAGGTCTCCCATGATTTATCCGTAGCTCCCACTTCCCCCTCTGGTCTGATCGCCTCCCCCCAGTCCCGACCACTTCCCTTCTCAGTTTCTTCCCCAGGCTCACATAACAACTAACACCCCCCACCCCCCTAACCCAACCAACTGCCCAGCTCCATCCCTGGATCTCAGGCATCCCCGTGTCCGGTTCTCTCCGGAAGCCCGTGTAGAGAACCCGACACAGTGACTAATCTAAACACACACTGGGGTACGAATAAAACGGCCCTCGGATGCCCCCTACACATCTATATCCGCGCTCGCGGACCATGTTCGAAACAGGTAAATAGTGCATCCCCATCACAAAGTGGCAAAGACTATATTCCAGTCCAAATATTCAAAGTCAGCCGAGCCCACTGTTTCACTTAACTCTCCCTGCTCCGTCCGCCATCTGCTCATCGGGCTCCTGAGGGCAGTTCTGCGCATCGAGCCATTCCATGGCCTCCTCAGGGGTGTCGAAAAACAGCGTCTTAGCCTTAAAGAAGACCTTAAGTTTGGCTGGGTAGAGTAACATATACTTGAAACCGGCCGTCCGCAGGCGCCTTTTGACCGCTCCAAAGGTCATCCGACTGCGCTGCACTTGTAGAGTGTAGTCGGGGTAAGCAGTGATGGTTGCCTCCCCTCGCCGTATGGTGCCCCCTTTACGAAAATGTTCCAGAATCTTCTCCCGGTCTTTGTAGTTGAGGATCTTGGCAATCACAGGCCTGGGCGGATTACCCGGCGGTGGCCTTCTGATCAGGGCCCTATGTGCCCTCTCCACTGCAAATCCCTGCGTCAGGGCACCTCCGGTGATCTCCTGCAGCAGCAAGGTCTCAATAAAATCTGTGGGATTCTGGCCCTCAGCTCCCTCCGGTAGGCCCACAATCCGGATGTTGTTTCTGCGGGCCCGACCTTCTGCCTCTTCAGCCCTGCTTTCCAGGTTGCCTACCCTCTGCACCAGGGCATGGATCTCTCGTTTGTGCGCGGTGCATTCCGCCACAGTCTGGCCCATCTCCTTCTCCAGGGTCTCTGTGCGCTCGGCCAGGGTTCGCACATCTTGCCTCAGGAGGTTCACGTCCTCCTGTACCGCCCCGACCTGTAGTTCCATCGCAGTTTTCAGTTCGGCCACCGCAAGCTGGAGTTTGGTCTCCCATGTCGCCTTCAGATCTGCGATCGCCGCCAGGACCTCCTGGTTCGTTCCTCCTGTGGCCATCTCCTTGGGCTGGGCCTTCTCTTTGCTCCTGGTCCCCTCTGTGCCAGGCGACGTCTTGGCAAATTCGTCGAGCGTGGGCTGTTTATTCTTCGCCCTCAGGAGCTTGCTCGACATATCTTCGATCAGGAGCGTCCCTTCGATCTCGCTTAGGCCCCAGGCCTGGGGGCACTATGTCCCCCCGTCGCCGCACAGTTTCGGCTACCTCCAGTCAGGCTTGCTCTCGCTGGATCGCGCTGAACGTGAACTGAGGGAATCGCCTCCAGACCCCGGTCTCCGATCCTTTGTCCCAACATCAGGCGACGGCAGCCATTTTGTCTGCCGGCGAAGCTCCGGCACCAAAACTTCTCGCGGCTCCTGAGTACACAAGCGCTGCACAATCCCGTGTGAAAATGCATCCACATGTGCAGCCGAGCTTCGCATTTACAGTCATCACCGTCTATGCCACATCGTAGCGGCCGTTGCGCGGATTCAGCCGGATAGTGTTCGGATCAGCGGGAGCTCCCGTTCAGGCACGTCCTTTCACATGGCGTCCAAGCCACGCCCCCCGATTTTGGAAAGTTGATGGAGAATCCCAGGTCTGTGAGCAGCTGGACGGTTATCGCAGTGTGTTCCACGGCGAGCTCCCTTGTCCTTGCCCGGATGAGCCAGTCGTCCAGGTAGGGGTAGACGTGGATCCCCTGTAGCCGCGCCGCCACCTGTGCGAGGCACTTGGTGAACACCAAGTCCCAGCACATGCTGGAGGGTGACCATACGGAACTTCTGTACCTTGATGTACTGGTTCAGTCGTCGTAGGTTCAGGATGGGGCGCCATCCTCCTGTCTTCTTTTTTACGAGGAAGTACCTTGAGTAAACTCCGGAGCCCCGAAGCCTTTTTGGGACGAGCTCGATGGCACCCTTCTTGAGCATTGCCCTTACTTCCAACAGTATTTGAGGGACGTGATTTTCCTTCCTGGCCACGGGTGGAACGCGAGGGCACTTCTTCTGAAACTCGAGGGCGTGCCCTTGGGCCAGGGCGTCCAGCACCCAACGGTCGGTGGAGATGGACTCCCACACGCTGACGAACCTCGCCAGCCGGCCTCCCACCGGGGTGCTTTGGCGGGGGCCCGACCCCACGGTCGGTTCAATCTTGTTTGGAGGCCGCCTTGCCTCCTTGACCTCCCTGTCGATGACGACGGGCACCACCTGACTTGCCGCATCCCTTGTAGGCTTCCTGGGACTAAGATCTTGCCGCTTGGCGGTGTGTGGAGGAGCCACTGCCGGATCCCTTGGAGGCACCCTGTCTGCCTCCGGAGCTCCGAAAGGACGGCCGTCGTTGTTGGAGCACTCCCAGTCCCCGGGCAGTCTCTATGTCTGTCTTGATGGCCTGAAGGGACTCATCAACCACCTTCCCAAACAGGTTGTTCCCGTCAAAGGGCATGTCCAAATCCTTGGTTTGTACGTCCTGGCGGAAATCCGTGGCCTTGAGCCATCCTCGTCGTCTCAAGCAAACACTGTTGCCCAACTGACGGAAACCGGTGTCGGCGATGCCCGTTGCCACCGTGATGGCGTGGTCCGAAGCAATCTCCCCCTCCTGTAGGATTTCAAGGGCCTCAGCCCTTTTGGCGTCCGGAAGGAAGTCTAACAGAGGGGCGATTTTGAACCACAACTCCCTGTCGTAGCGGGCTACGATAGCCAGGGCGTTGGCCGCCTTGATAGTCGTCGCTGCGGATCAGATGATCCGTCGTCCCATCGTGTCCAACTTCCTGCCCTCGCCGTCCGGCGGGGAAGTTGATGTCGAGGCCGATGCCCCCCCCCCCAGCTTTCTTCTTTGCCGCTGTCGAGACGACCGAATCTGGGGTAGGTTGTGCCCGAAGGCACAAGGGGGCAGCGTCGGGGACCCGGTACTTCTTCTCGTACCGGTCCCTCTTTGCCGGCGCCGTGGCAGGGTTCTTGAGGAGGGCGAGCCCTTCATCCCAGATGTCATCAAGAAGCGGTACGGCGAGGACCGTCTTCCTTTTAGCCTCGCGCCGTTGGTAAAGGAACCCTTCTTTCTTCTTTTCTTCTGTGCAGAGCTGAAAAAGCTCGGATGCCCTGGAAATCATGGCATGAAAGGATCCATTCTAGTCGGGCGGGGACGCCCGAGCAGGGGGCGACGGGGGACACGTCCCGTCGTCGCCTCCATCGTCATCTGTACCTGTCGTAGCCGTGCCCGTGCCTGTATCATCCCCGTGGGTAGTAGACCGGGGGGAAGGCAGAGCAGGCCGCAGAGGTGGGAGAGGTGGCGTAGGATGGGTCCTCCTCTTATGCGGTGGACTCTCCGAAGGTCCTGGCTCCGGTTCCCCCGTCGGGTCTGGCTCAGGTACCTCCGTCAGGGGAAGGGGCAACCTTGTCCTTATCTCCGAGCACAAGGACTGAATCGCTGACAAAATGGCTGCCCGGGTGTCCTGCGGCGCCGGAAACGACAGGCGCGAGGGCTCTTGAGGAGCCTTGTCGGCGCCACCGTCGCTCTCGTCGTCGCCCTCGTCGGGATCCCTCCCGATGGGCTGGACCTCTTCCACGACTTCGATCAGCTTTTCTTCAGAGGTCGTGTCCGTATCCACGATGGCCACCAGCCCCTCCCCCACCTTTTCCAACGAGGACTTTGTGGGGGTCTTCTCAATGGGCCTGAAAGACGACTCCCTCCGCGGTGGCAGGGAGACTCTGGGTCCTGAGGGCGCCTCCACTGGTGTAGCCTCCACAGGCTGAGCCAGGGCCGCGGCGACATCCTCAATCGAGGTCTTAGCCGGGTGAATTAAGGCCATCGCCACCTTTTGGACGCCTGGGGCCTTCACCTTGGGGGGAGGGTCCGAGCCTCGCTCCCCCTCTGCCGGAATCTTCGAGATCGACCGGGGCCTCTCCAGAAGCTTAGCCGGGTTCTCGGACTTCCTCTTACCCGAGCCAGAGTGTTGGCTCGTGGTTGATTGCGCCGGGCAGGATGCGCCCTGCCTGGCAGCCAAGGAGCCCGACCGTTCGGCGCTCCCGATGCCCGCGGACTCGCGGTGCTTAGCCTTTTGTTGGGCCCCCGTCGCTGGGGCGCCCTCACAGGACTTATAAGACCTCTCGGACTTCTTTTTCTTCTTCTCGCCTGACGGGCTCTTCCCTTCCAGCCAGTTGGCGAGACGGAGGTGGCGATCCTTCATGGTCCACTCCGACATGTTCCCACAAAACGCACAGTCCTTCTCCGTGTGCGTCTTGTCCTCATGGAGACAGTAGAGGCATAACGAATGCTCGTCCTCCTTGAAAACATTCTGAAGCTGGCATCCAGGGCAGGTCCTGAACAGCTTCCCGGGCGTCGAGCTTCCTTTCTCCTGGGCCATGTCCGGGCTAGGCCTCGGAACTTCTGGAATCCTCCAAAAGCGTAACTCGACGAAATCTTCACCCTTGAGGTGCATAGAAAACTCCGAAACGGATCGCCGTTGATCGGCTGTAGAAACGGTGGAGCTTGAGGCTCTATTTAACTGAAAAATGAGAAAAATCTCCTGAAAAAGCGCGAAAACGCAGCAAAAGCTCGAGAGCTACAGCACGAGGACTCCCAACACTTGAACGTGCGGTAAAAATCTGAGGATGGCTGCCAGAGGCGGGGCTTAGGGAGAGGGCAGTCATTGGCTGGGGGCAGTATGACCCAGAGACCAGTGATTGGTTACTACTAAGAAAGACAGATCAGAAACGAGACTGATACTGATTTTTTTCTATACCGAGGATTCCCGGCCTGACGACGGGGAATATTCATGAGCATGTGAATCCATGCCAGAACCCATGCTGGAGAAATATGTTTCTTTTGAACTGGTGATAACCGTCTCACCCACTCCGACTTGCTGGCATCCTTGGAACACTCTAATCTAAACAACTAGCAATTCAACACGCATGACCTCCAGACATAATCTGAGAAAATAATTGAAACCTATGAAGTATCGGTCAACTATGGCTTCAAGCGTCCCTTCACCCCAGGTTTATTGCCCAGCCACGAACAGATGGCAGATCTATCTGAACAATGAATAACAGGCTATCACATACTTCAAAAGATTGCATCTTCTTTCTGCTATACTGCAAGTCATAAAAATCCAACCTGGCTGTAACGGACCATCTGATAATAATGTGGTTACGCATTGCCTTGCCTTCGGCTCCAAATCCTGCAAAACCAGTTTTCCCAGTCAGTTCACTGTGCAGGGCCCTGGCTGCAGGATCTGGTCAAAATATGAAAAACACATCTTACAGATTTGTACAGTCCCCAGGTACCCCAAACTGTCCTCAACATATATCCCTTGACTCCCATGTATGTATGTCAGTGCATGCATGTTTTAAAACAAGTGCGTCCTCTTCACAGTGGTACCTTCATGACAAATCTCCTTACTCGCATGTGCATTTATTAAGCTCCTCGCTGCCCAGCTTCTATGCACTTCGTGGCACACTATACGCAGATTTTATTTATATTTCATTGGTGATTTTGATATTTATCTTGCTGCGCCTGTGCATATCTTAAATGTATCACCTTAAATACAAAGTAACACTTAAAGTAACAGAAATCCCAGGACTGAAATCCTCCAGGACTCCCGGCCCGCATGGTTTACCAAATGCATTGTTTAAGAAAATTCCTAAGATTTAAGCCCATATTCTTTTCATTATTTTTCAAGGGATTGTGAAACTGGTCTGATTCCTGAATGCTGGAAAACACTCAATCCTTATTCCGATTTACAAAAAGGAATCAAGGGAGCTACCGACAAATGATCCATTACTGGCCGATCGATTCAATTTAAAAAATGTTTGCCCAGCTGCTTTTACGTTATATCAATGATTGGTTACACAAGGAAAACATTATAAAATGTCAACAAACAGGTTTTAGAAAGGGATACAGTACCCTTTTAAATCTTTTGACAATCATGTATTTTATCAGGTTAAGTTTGATCTCTAAAATCAAGACTTTGTATATATGTTTTATGGATTTTACCGAAGCATTCGATACAGTGATACGTCACGTATTATGGCAGAAAATGGTACACTGGGATTTACATCCACAGATTTTATATTTTGTCAAAGCACTTAATACAGATTACAGGACACAAATTAGAGTTAATCAGGATGGTGTGATGAGTGAGCAATTTCAAATTAGCCACGGATTGATACAGGGTTGTACATTAGCCCCCGTTTTATTTCATATTTATATAGTGGATTTGCACAATGTTTTTAAAAATTGCAAAAAGCATCCTCCACGAGGAGACCATTGTCCAATTGATTGGTTGTCCTATGCGGATGACATTGTAATTTTGGACCAAACTGCCACTGGCCTGCAACACATTTTAACAGAATTAGAAAATGTTTCCACTAATCATGGTCTGCTAATTAATATAAGTAAAGCAAAAGTTATGACCTTTAAGGCAAATAAGAACAGTATAAAGAAATGTATTTGCACAATTGGAAAAGTGAGTTTACAAAAAGTGGCTACGTATTTGTATCTTGGCATCCTCACCACCAACAAGATGGATAAAATGGTACTAAAAAAAGTCTACGACCAGATTTCAGGCAGTTAAGAGCTTTATACAAAAAGGGGGCGGGCAATCCATTGAAGGGTTATCGTCATAGTATAGGTCCTGTATAGTACCTAGCATCCTATATGGCCTTGGCATTTTCACAGTTAAGGAAGATGGCTAAGCATATTGGAGGGAAATCTTTGGTGAAAGGCATTAGATCTCTCTAGATCAGTACCTATAAATGCTATTTGCAATGAATTAGGACTCACTATGTTTATTATAAGGAAAAAGATTTCCACAAGTATTTTTTACTTAAGCGTTTTAGAGAACCGTAACAATTGTAATTCTATTTATTCTTATTTCTCAAATCAAAATGGTTTTAATACTCCCAATTTAGCCTTAACGATATGGATTGAGGAGAAACAGACATTCCTTGCTCAAATAGGCTGCTCCTTACTTGCTAATGATATTTTTGCTGTAAAATGTAAAGAGATAAAGAAAAAAGCTGCTGTTTGGGATCGTAACCTTAGAAGCTCAAACTTATCAGAAAAATCATCCTATTTAAGTTAGTTTTTACAAGGCTTCCTTGTGGACTCACCTTGTACTTATCTAAAAAATATATACGAAATAAGAACTTGAGACACTTCATAATGTGCCTTAGACTTGGACAACTACCTACATTATCTCGAATAGGAACATGGCAATTTATTCCGGTGTCAGAACGCTTGTGTAGGCGATGGAAAACAGACATTGAGACTCCCGACACTTTCTAACGAACTGCAACTCCCTGACTGATATCTATGAAAAAGGTTACGTATAGCTATCATACGATTTCCGAAAATGTGCACAGTGATCAATTTTGGTATTGGTTTATGGTATGCAGGAGAAAATGTAGCTATGAATTTTACTATTTATTATCTCTGGCAAGAAATTCTTAGAAAACTGATATACGATTTTTGAATATATTATATGCTGGATTTTATTATGTGATAAATATGTTTATTATTGGATATTGATTATTATTGTTGATTGATCTTGTGTTATATTTAAACAATAAAACACAAAAAAGAAAAAAAAAACATATCCCATTCTCATTAACTATGCTGGATATATATAAAATTGCACCAACTTCACTGGTCCCCCAGTCACCAATGGGGCACACACAGCGTGAACCCCTCTTTCTGATTGGGACCTTTCCTGACCACCCCAACAGTAATAGTTCCCCATATCCCTTTCACTTTCGCTTCTAACAATGGGCCTCATAACGAGTTGGGCGGTGCAGGTTAAATGCGGTGGTATTACCATATACCACTGCAATACTGCACTACCCAACTATGAGGTGGGCGGGAAGTTGAAGGGTTCACCTTCAGCTATGAGCTGGAGTCAAGTCCACCAACTTTCTGCCCATTTTCAGCAGAATTACCACAGCTAAATAACCATTGCAGTCATTCTATAGAAAATGCCCTATTGAATCCTATGGACTAAAATAAAATTGGGATTTACACTGCCACTGCTACTTATAATCCAGCGATAATACGGCCCGACCAAGTGGTGGTAACGGTAATACAGTTTGGTGGTATCTGGGTGGATTTACCACCCGGATACCAACAAACTCGTAATGGCCCCCAATGTCTAGAAATAGGCCTCTGTACTGGGTTTACACAGGGATTCTTTTTACAGATAATCCTGGGGTAAAGCACACGCACCCACTTGTGGCAGGTTATTCACACAAGGAACAGGGTGATTTAAGCTCTTGAGAGATTTAGGGCCTCTCAAGGAGCACAATAAGTAGATGCATCACTGATGTGGAGTCATACAGGAAAAGTCAAGAAAACCAGTTGAGGAAAAAGAAAAACTCTGTGCCTTGCGCCATAGGTGCAGGATGAACTTTTGGTCTCATTCCACCTGCCTGCATTTGATGTAGTTCACTAGTGGGGTCATTTTAAATGGGCTCGGAAATCCGGCGTAATGGACCGGTTCCAAAACTTTGTTCATGATCATCTCAACCAATTTTAATGATTTTCTGACCATGTTCTAGCAAGGCATGCACATCCTGCACTTCCTGGGTACCTATGCCATTTTCCGTCCTGGCCATGAAATAATTGATGATGGAAGCTGCTGAGCCCTTAAAGACCAGTAGAAAAGTGTTGGGGACGTGCCACACATAGGTCCAAAAAACATGAGCACATTTTGCGCAAATCAGGATCTTGAGTATTGGCATGCATACAACACACATTTTCTGAATCTGATCCAGGTTGGCAGAAGTGGGGAAGAATGGAGCTACATAGAGCTGGAGGTAGAAAGAAAAAACAAAACCCTTAAAAGGTGTGGAGGCTGGGGCAAATGTAAAGTCAAGCTGTGAAAGCACATACATTCTTGTGCCCGAAGAGAAAAGGGCTTGCAATTGAAGCCAGAGGGCAGGTAATAGGATGTACAAGTGGGACCGTATGTACATTACAGCTTCATTAATGGAAAATGGTAAATGTCATTTCTGCTTGCAACCTCAATGCCCATACTGTGACCATAAGGGCAATTAATTCTTACCTTGGACATCAAACACACTTATAACTTTTCTTTAGTTGGAAAAGAATAGAACTTTAGTGAATACATCTTGCTCCAAATACCCCAAAACATGCAACCAAGTTTTGTTTTATGTGCCTCTACAAATCTAAAGCTCTGTCCCCTGGAACATCAGACTTGCATCCCCTGATTCATCCTTCCAATACCAGCTTCAAACCCCCATGAGACACTTCCTCTGGTTTTAGGACTTTTCTCTACATCCACAATATATATTAAAACAATCAATCAATTGATATTTGTATAAAGTAACTAAATTAATGCATTAATTAATGAGTTACTGTCACTATTTGGAAACAGTTGTAGCCACTCACCTGTGCTACATCAAAGGTTTTACTCTCTGCCAAGAACTGCTTTAGTGAAACAACCTCACTTCCGGGAGACCTAGCTTTCTTTATCTGTTGCCCTTGGCTGTCAAGCATTTCATGTGATTTTCCATGAAGCAGTGGACTGGATCTGGTGTTCTTTTTTAATCGATGACCAAAATATTGGACAGGGCTGCTGCTGTTGCTGGACCATGCTTCATGATCTTGAAGTATACTGAACTCCCCACTGCTGTGACTCTGTGATCCGATTTGTTCAACACCAGCGCCTGCATTGAGATAAAACAAGGTTTAGATTGAAGAACAGTTTCTATTAATCTGGTAGGAAATGGAGGCAATATTGACAATATACTATGATAATGCACACAGAGAATTAACATTTACCTGCTGCAGTGCATTCTACAAAAATGTGAATGTTTTCCGAACATCAGATTAACTTGGTTGTATTCAGCCAGATCATTTTACATTTTTCATGTTTTGTAACAAAATATATTTTTCGAAAAAAATGTGAACTGGGTAAAAAAAGTGTTAAGTTGGTGTTGCACAACGGTTTGGGGGCATTTTTAAAACAAGCAATCAAAGAACAAATTACTTACCTCCAGTAATATTCTTCCCGGTGAACATATGAATTCCTCCCAAGGATTCCTTTATCTTCTGAAAAATCCCCATGCTGAAGTTAGCTCAGAAAACTTTTCTCTCAGCCTCCCTGTGGAGCTGTTTGGCTCCAACATCACCTCCGTCATCTAATTGGCACCCTCTTGTGCCAGCATATGTCGCATGTAAATATGATCAGAGCCGTAGGTGCCATTTTCCCTCTGCTCCGCCCAATTTTCCCAAGCAGGGCAAGGAACGGGTAACTCAAAAAACATCTTAATTGGATGAGTTCAATGTAGATGGGAAGGTGGCAGGTGATGAGGGATCGGTGGGAGGAATTATCATGTCCAACAGACAGAGCATTACTGAGGAACAATTTACTTACTTCTTGGTAATGTTCTTGCTGATGGACGTTCCTTCCACTGATTCCTCATCTATGACACTCCTATCTTAGCTGAGCTATTCTCCGGAAACTTTTCTGCCACCAGGGGGCTCAGCGTGGCTTCGTTTCAGCTCTGACGCCTTTACGCACCATATATACACACACACATATATATATATATATATATCACCATTTTCTGCACTGTGAAACGGCGCAGTCTTGAGCCGCACTCCCGGAGTGTCGTGCAAAAAAGTCTCAGAGTTAGTCTCAAAGTTCTCAAAGAGCCAGCTGTACCATAGTTCAATTTAAAATTTCTTCTTTATTGAGTACAAAATTTAAAAATTCCATGTGGAAACCTCCTGCCCTCGCCCAGCAACACAGAGGTAAACCCCGACGATGATGCGTTTCGCTACGACTTGTAGCTTGTTCACATGAATTCCATTTTGCAAGACACAGTATTTAAATCCTTCCCCTTTAGATAACAGTCACAATAGAGGTAGGACTATACCTTTTCTTTCAGTACCAGATGTCTGTTCACACCGCCCGCCATTTTGGAGTGGTTTAATTACTGCACATAACATTTCGATAAAGGAGTTACACAAATCATCAGTCAGTCATTTCAAAATGTGCACACATTATTAATGTATAAATACAAGTTTAGAAACTTGTCCTCTAAGTGCTAAGTTCTTGCACCTACTGGATCGGATTCCGACCGCAATTATGTAACCACAGTTATAATTTGTGTGTGTGTTCACATTGTTCAATGCGAACTTTTACGCATAACATCAGGTCTGTGACATGGGAAGCATAGTGCCACTCTTCAAAGTATATTCTTGCAAAAGTGCTATTAGACGATGCAAGTTACATTAGATATCAGTTTTTATCCAGTTTAATTCACCCTGGACTGAATGCAAGTATTTAAAAAACACTTGGAATGGGCAGGCATGAAAAATGACAAATAACTGTATATAGGGGTTGGATAACCTGTGTCTGTACATGATTAAAAACCAATCTCACCAGTGATCTCCATCTGGCTAGAAATAAATACATTCTCTGGAATAAGAGAATACTAAGGGAAAGGTTGACAAATCTTCAGTGAATGATCATTATTCTGATTTAACAATGACAATTGGTAGTCGATGCAACAACCATGTATATTATTCACCCAAGAAAGTATAAAGTTCCTCATCGATATTGTGTCCCAATGGAAACTTGCTCTCGAAATCGATAATGACTCTTGTTTCTCGTTGTCTCAGTAATTTCTCTCCGTCTCCTCCCCTGGGTCCAATCTTTACCTGCTGTAACCCAATGAACGTGAAGTCACATAGTTTCCCATCATGTTTCTCCCAAAAATGTTTTGCAATGGGGTATGTGTAATCTTGATTTTTGATGGCTCTGATATGTTGCTGTATGCGTATCTTTAGTTTGCACTTGGTACTGCCTATGTACCATTTGTTGCAGGTGCATTTGAGTGCATACACTATATACTCTGTCCATGATGGCAATTGTTCTCTTGAGTATGGGATGTAAGTATGTGCTGCACTCTTCCGCAAATTCACATATCTTGCATTTTCTGCATTTGTAGAAACCATCCTTCCTACAACTTAACCAAGTGGACTGATGGGAAATGGCGTCAGGTTGCATGAAGCTACTCACTAGTTTGTCTTTAATTGATGGACATTTCCGAAAGGCAAAATTAGGATATTCACCCAATGATTGTCGCAGGTCCGGGTCCACTACCAATGTGTTCCAATGTTTGCGTATGATGCCTTTGATGTGTTTGGCAGATTGTCCATACGTCAGAATCAGACGAGTTGTGGTTTCTTTATCCGTACTCAGTGTCCTATTAGTGCGGTCCAGTAGTTGTGTAGACCTCTCGCATTGACGTGCCTTTAAGTAGGCTCTCTGGATCACTTGTTTTAGGTAGCATTGTTTTTTAAAGCCCCAAGCTGTAAATTTACTCTCTTTGTCATAGGCACTGAGTTCCGAACAATTTCTTCAGAGACGGATAAACTCGCCATAAGGAATACTCCAAATTAAGTTTTGACAGTGGGCACTATTAGCATGTAATGGGGCATTAACTCCTGTTGGTTTCCGGAACATTTTGGTTTTTATTTTCCCCTCATCTCCAATTTGGACCGTGACATCCAAAAACACAACTTCCTTGGGACTGTGGGTTTCAGTGAATTTAAGATTGAATTCATTGATGTTGAGATGTTCCACAAAATCCATGCAGTCCTTTGGTGTGTGTTTCCAGATGATAAATAAATCATCAATGTAGCGTTGCCACATGATCACCTTGTTGATGAACCTCTCGTTATTCTCCTTCCATACCTCATATTTCTCCCAATACCCCATTGTGAGGTTTGCATATGAAGGGGCAAAGGTCGTTCCCATCGCGGTAACTTAATTCTGTCTATAGTACCTTTGGTTGAATCGGAAAACATTGTTAGTCAAGCACAGATGAATCATGGCCAAAATCATTTCCGAATGTTTGGAAAAGTTCAAGGACCTGGTATTCAGATAATGAGTACAGGCCTTTATCCCTTGCTCATGTGTGATGGATGTGTATAAAGCGACCATATCCATCATGGCCAGTAAAAAATCTGATTTGCAGGGTAATTCATTGATCTTCAACAAGAAATCCTTCATGTCTCTCAAGTATGAGGGTAATGTGAGAACTAAGGGAAACAAAGATTCGTCAATGTACTTGGACATGTTTTCTAATAATGACCCTGTTAGTGTAACGATGGGTCTCCCCGGATGCTTGGAAATGTTCTTATCTATTTTAGGAAGGAAATAAATTGTTGGAGTAGTGGAGTGGGATTTATAGAGAAATCTGATGTCATGATCTTCCAGCATTCCTTCTTCAGACCATTTGTTAAGGAAAATCTGTACTTTCAATTCCAAATCCTTCATATATATGTATATATATATATATATTGGCACATCAGGGCCAATATATGGCAACATTGTACTTGATGTAAATAATTGTCAGAAGCGAAAGAGTGATCAAAGCCATTAATCAAAACCCTTCTAAATACGTGGTAAGGTCAGTATGCATGCTTATCTAATAAGAATGAAAAGGAGTAGGCGCATTTAAAAAAATCCAGTGTTTTCTAAATTAAGGGGTGTGTTCAAAAGATGTCAGAAGGATGGAATTTGACTTCTATTGTACTTAAGAGATTAATCCATTTCACAACTAGATAGGAATTTGAACATTTCTTACACTAGCTGAGCTCACCTGCTCAAGTAGCCTTTTTGCATATTGGCAATGCATCGGAAAAATGTGTGAATGTTCAACCCACAGCAGTCAATGTACCTGGTTTAAGACTGGAGACATTTACAACTTCCACCATTTAAAAGGGCTCTAGCTGCCTCAGTAAAACCTTTAGACTCAAAGGGACTCATCACAAGTCTAGTGGTAACCCTTAAAAGTGGCAGTAACAGTAATAGCACTGCCAATACCGCTCCGCCGGACCATGAGCCGGCGCAAATACCGCCGACAGTAAAAGCAGGAAGCGATATTATAGCCGGCGCTATTACAGCAGCCGCCAATACAGCCATCACTATTACAGCTGCCCACACAATGCTCAAACACAGCTACATCACAATTCCACCCTCAGCGATATTAGCACCAAAAACCAGTGCAAATGCCGCAGAAAACATGGCGCAGTTACCTCCAGCATCTAGCTTTAAATATATAGACACAGGAGGCAGAAATCAAGGCACAGGTGCAACTAATGCACTCCAAATGGCTACATAAGGCACACCCCTACCTCAAACACTTTTTTCCACTCCATGTTGCCATTAGCCACTGAGTTGGTACAGGCAGTTGCTCATGCTGCACCTGGAAGCAGAGAGGCAGGACGAGCAGGCCAGGGCACAGGGGGTACGGGGGGTGGGACCAGGAGGAGGAGGAGGATAAGGAGAAGAGCACAAGCAAGGGTACACCCATCCCCAGGGACAGGCCCTCACCCTGGACGCTCACTCACACCCAGTTGGTGACCCTGTATCAGCTAAACAGGGAGACCATTACTGAGCTGCTCGGTACAATACATGAGGACATAGGGAGCAGGATAAACATCCCTACAGCTGTGCCCCCACTGCTCAAGTTAGTGTCAGTATTACAATTCCTAGGTACAAGCACCTTCCAGCAATCTGTGGCCATGATGCACAGCATGGCACAACCCACATTCTGTGGAGTTCTTGCCCAGTTGTTGGATGCCCTCCTGTGGCATTTGCAACACCACATCACACTGCCCACTACCCCAGCCCCGGTCAATGCGATAAAGGCAAAGTTCTATGCGGTAGCCCAATTGTCTAATCTGATTGCAGCCCTGGACTGCAACCATCTTGCATTGGTGGGCCCCCCAGGCCCACAAATCAGTGTCCCGCACTACCACTCCCTCAATGTGCAGGTGACCTGCGACCCCAACCTCATCACCACCCACTGCTGTGCCTGCTACCCAGGTTCCACCCACGACTCCCTGGTCCTATGGAACAGGACACTACCAGGATACATGGAGAGGCACAGAGAACAACAGACCTTGATAGTGGGTGAGTACAACTGCCAGCACCTTTGCACTGTGAAGCACCTGACCAAATTGGGGGTGGTGGGGTTAATAATGACACAAAGCATGGCATGACAAGTAAATGCAAAGCCAGTACCCGGCCAGCTCCCACACCAATGACAGGGTACAGCCCAGGGAGCATGCACATATTGCACACACCTGGACAGGCATGCAGATGAACGCATACAGCAGCAATTCATTCCACACACATGACTAGAGATATCACAATGCATCATGCATAATCAAAAGAAATAAAGTTCCACATTGCAGCACACAACAGAAGCACTGCCAGTGCTGCACCCATGTACACCCACCCCGCAATGCTTACCCACTGCCGCCACAAGCATAGGGAATGCCGGTAGACAACCCAGCAACATGCACGAGAGCAATACCCAGCCACAAGACAGCCACTAGGTACACATGTCACTGACAGACATATCACGATAAATTTGCTGCAACCTAACAGGTTGCATGTGATGCCAATACAATGCAGGATACCAGTGACACAGCATGCACAGGAATTGTATGGTCACATGCCATGGGATGAAGCCCCATATGCATCCACATGATGCCCATTGCCATGATGCTGTCTAAGTCCACCCCCACACATTTCACAGGGACTAATGTCTGTGCCTCTCCCCATGCAGGTGACTCAAGATACCGGCAGCTGCCTTGGCTAATGACTCCTGTGCGTGATCCACAAACAACACACGACACAGCCTACAACCAACACACAGCGGGACCTGTGTGTGCATTGAGCGCACCTTTGGACTCCTGAAGGCACGTTTTCGCTGCCTAGATCATACAGGTGGAGCCCTCATGTACGCGCCAGAGAAAGTGTGAAAAATAGTGCTTGTGTGTGCCTTGCTACACAACATCTGCATGAGGAGGAATGTGCCCCTACCGCCTGACGGGACATGCCACCCCCAGAAGATGATGACGAAGTGCCTGAGGCAGTGTCCACAGCAGGCAACATCAGAGATGACGTAAGGGATGGAAGATTGGCTCGCCAGGCACTGATTGACAATTTATTTTAAGTCATTTCTCTGACACAAGCCATGCACCACTGTGTGGCTGTCACTTCTGTAAATAAACTCCACAATGACACAATCAGCATTGATGTAGATCAACTGTTTTATTCTAACTATGTGCCCACACTATCCCCCCCCTCCCACCACCAACTCCCGAGCACACTATCCCCCCTTCCACCACAAACTCCCCAGCACCCTATCCCTCCCACCACCAACTCCCCAGCACACTATCCCCCTCCCACCATCAACTCCCCAGCATGCTACCCCCCTCCCACCACCAACTTCCCAGCACAATATCCCCTCTCCCCCCTCCCACCACCAAATTCCTGGCATGGCCATTCATGGCGGGTGGTGTCCCAGTGTCATTCACCAGCGGAACCTCTCCCCGCTGACACCCCCCTCCCGCGGCCCCGGGTGATCTCAGGCATAGTAGTAGCCCTGCTGTGAACCCTCCATGGGTGTGGTGGAGGTGAATGGGACAGACTTCGCCACAAGGTTCTGCTGCAGCTCATTGCCCTGCCATATGGCTTCTCCTAGGGCAGAGACCCCATCAGTCATTTCACGGACATGTTGCGCAGAGTGTCAGGGCGGACGTGTTTGCACTGATCTTTGTCCTGTTCCACACCAGGTGGTGCACTACCCTGCGGGTGGCCAAATGAATACAGACCCTGATAGCCTGCAGGTGTGCAGAGTGAGGGCGCCCCATCGCTTCCATCTCGCGCTGCCTGCGCTCCATCACATCCAGCTTTTGCAGCAGCACGCTGCGAGATGGACTAGTGTCTGTGCCAGGGTTGGGTGCAGGTGAGCCAGAGCTTGGGGTGTCCACGTCCGGCTAGGTTGTCATCACACGCTGACGGAGTGCTCCCTGTACATTAATGGCCTTCAGCAAGTGGCGACTGTGGGCTGCTGCCCCCATGTGGCTCCTCAGTTTCTGTGGCAGCAGGTTTTGCCTCTGTTTCCGTGGCTATGGTTGCTGGTGTTGGGGCAGGCCCTGCTAGGTGCAGACATTGTACAGCGGTACGTGCACCTAGGCATGGATTGTGTGCGCATATGCGGGGTGGTGGTGTCAGACCTTGAGAGTCTTGATGCGCCGGCAGGCTCCTCCTCTGAAGCCTCTGGCGATGTGTGGCTGCCTGTAGGGGACATAGGGAATGTCGTCAGGTATAGTGTTTTGTCATGCGTGACAAAATTGCTATAGTACACAGCCTGAACCCACACACTTGGGCAAATGGGCACGGTTGGCCATGGGAGGATGCATGTGGGACCACCGCCATGGTGTAGCATGAGGCAATGGGTGTGTGGCCCATGGCCCATTGGTCACTGACATGTGTTTGGCTAGGGCAGGGTGTCCATGCTGGGGCGGATGTGGTCGGACATGCATGTTGGGGTCCTTCATGGCCCAGCATCCCCTCCCCGGGTGGCAGTGACATGGTGGCGTTGGGGGAGGGGGTGGCTTTTTCCATCGCACCGTCTTGGCTCTATGGGGCACTGATGTGCAGCCAGCAGGGCTGTTTGTGGTGCGCAGTGATTGGCAGGCTGGGAACATGTCTGTGTGTGGGACGTGTACTTTCCTGTGGCTTGTCTGCCATGCCCTCATAGGGCAGGCCTACTGGGTCCGCAACATATTGGGGTGACTGCTGCACAGTGCCATGGTTGCTCATGCACCACTATCCCGCTGGCACAGGGTGCCCTAGTAGGTGTGTGGTGCACACAGCATCTGTTTTTTTCACTTCCCTGCCCTTCCCACTGCTGTGATGCTCAGGGGTGCCCTTGGTACCATGCCCCATGGTTGATGTGGAGAGTGGCTGGTCGGCGTGTTCAGCTTCGGGGTATGCCGGCTTGTGTCCCTGCCCACTGGAGCTTCCTATGCTGGGTTGTCATTTATGCATGCATTTTGTGAGGCGGGAGTCACTCACCTCCTGCATACTGGCTCCCGTCTCTGCACTGCCGACTCCCTCTATCCCGTCGAGGTCCAGCACTGTGCTGCATTTCTCCTCCCAAGCGGTGAGTGCGAGTGGCTCGGCAGTGCCTCCTCCTCCTCCTGTGGCCAGGGACTTCTGTTGCTGCCCACTTGTCTTTCTTTGCCTGGCTCCATACAGCTCCTCAAAGTGGGCCACTACCTCATCTGTGAGGATCACAAGCTCACCCTTTCTAAATTTGGCCTTTTAGAGGCAATGTTCGGCCCCCTTGCCTCTTAGCCTCTCCTGAGACATTTTGAATGGTTTGCACTGCTGGATGGCTGCAGGAAGTGGGAATATTTAATGGATAGTGTTTTTCAAAATAGCCACTGCAATGATTCCCGTTCCGGTGGTGATGCCATTTCTGCCGGCGCTCATGGCATCGGGGTTACTGGCAGTAGTGCCATTAGCACTGGTTTTTCGGCAGTAGCCCTTATTTCGGTGCAATTACTGCTGGGCGCTAATAGCGTTACCGTCGGGGGCGCGTACATGCCAGGTTGTGATCTGGTGCCAATACCGCCGCATCAGCGCCGATTTACTGCCATACTTGCAATGAGGCCCAAAGTCGGCAAATTAACATTGAGATTAAAGTACTAACTCAGGTCCCTCAAGGGATCCTACTTGTGCTGACACTTACTCATACTATACTAATGGTACTCAAACACCAAAATGTATCCTTCCTAAATATGGCAGAATAGGGTTAATCTGGCCCCAACCTGTAAGAGCACTGTTAAAATATACCATAACACATTTAGGGGTTTATTGTGTTATGGTGTATTTTAACACTGAGATTAGTTGATTGGCTAGATTCCAAGCACTTAGTTTGGGGATCTGGTTGCAGGTTACATGGCATTTCCAACATGTGTAATTACCAACCAAGGTGCGTTAGGAGATGTCAGAGGAAAGATATATCAGAGAAAACTGTCGGAAACATCCCAAAAATGTATAAGGGGCTTTTACACTATTCCACATGGGATTAAGAAAGATGCCAAGGCAGGCTGGCAAGTGTTCACTAGTTTTTTATTAAGGAATCTGGTACAAAATTGGTCACCTCAAATAAAGCAGGATCTGCCCATAACAAAAATATAGGTGTAAGAATGAGTTTCTCCTAATAGGGTTAAATCCCTTTGTCCTGAAGGACTTGACCCTGCCTAAATCCTCTTCCACTGACTGTGAGAACTTGGGCCCTCCCAGCCTTGGGAGTAAATATCTGACTTAAAGCAGTTCGATTGGGGGTTGCCTCACCCTCTCTGGTGTTGCAAGGGTTAGGATGACCTGAACACTGTCTTCTTGGCCTGATGCAGATGCAGACTAGACTTGTACTGTCCCGTACTCCAGTCTAAGGTTTATCCTTGTGTGCCAGCAAGTTAATGGGCACAGCTGTCAAGAAGAGCTAGAAAGGCGTTCCTGCCGGTGGTCTGGAATTTCACCTGGTCTCCCTTTCGCAACCTCTCTAGACTCACCATAGACTCCCTGTCCCCAGCGCTTATCTTCTCCCACCACCTGAGCCCACCTAGGACCGATTGGGCCTGCTGGAACCTGTCTGTTCTTACTAGTTAGGTATTTTCTCATACTCATGTCCGTGTAGCTTTCCTCGTTGCCTGCTGTTGCTGGATCATGTTTTCCTTCTTTTCGTCCCGATCTTAACCCACTAACTCCTCTGGACCACCTTTACTACTATTTCCCCCTTGTGATGTTCTTTCTTCAACCTCGTCACTCTCTGTCTCTCTGAAGCTGCCTCTTTTGTATTTCTATCACCCAATGATCCTGTCATCTTTCCTTTCTTTTTGGGTCTTCCTACCATCTCCTAGAACCAGGCTCCCAGTACCACCACCTGCCCTTTAGTTTCTGAACCCGAGTGCCTCCTCTTTCCTCCATCGTCCTTCTTCTGATGTTACCACCTCTTCTCCCTTAATTTTTACCACCTTCTTGTTCCCTACTGCTGCCTTCATTGTTATTACCTCATCTTTGGTTACTACCATGTCCGTCTGCTCTCACCCTCTGATGTTATCGCTTCCTCCTGGGTCTTTCCAACTCCCACCAACTCCTGTTTACTCTTGCCTCATGATGATATCACATCTGTCTTAATCTTCTCAGCTTCCACAGCATTCCTGTATTCACTCTCACCCTCTGATCATATGAACTTGCTCTCTTAGGTCCCTGTTAGGCAAAGTTTGAATGCAGTACCCTCTGGGAACACTACAAACAACTATGACTACAGGTATAGGCAACCCAACCTTTGGTATAAGCTTGTACTACACAGATTTGGTAGCGTGTTGAGCAGCCAGGCTTATCTCAAGAGGGGAAATGTGAGCTGTAGTGGAGTTACACAAAGATTCACAGTTACAGGTATTCAAATAAACTCCAACACTTAAGGTTTCTTGCATAAACAATTATTAATTCATTTATCAGTCAGTTATAAAGCCTTCTTTAGAAGAGAGCAATATACTAGTAACATACAAATATACTTCAGTATTGTACAGTCTGAGTTTCTGAATCAGACAAGACCCTTTTGGGATGGCCCACAGACACAACATACACCCACAGGTGACTTCAATGACAAGGGTGATGGGGACATTAATATATTACTGTTGGCATTCATAACACTCTTAAATAGTTGGTAAAAGGCCAAGCTTATTAGAACACAAGAAATAACAAATATTCATAAGCAGGGCAAATACTTTCAGATATCAGTTAGACGAGTCATTCAATTCAATAGGCTAAGCCAAAGTCAATAGCCAAAAATCTTTGTATAGGATGCAGCACTTCAGGTAAGTAAATGGAAAAGTCTTTGCACACGTTCTTAGGAGTCTTTGATGAAAAGAAGAATCAAATGTAGGGCCACAAGCTGATAAGGCTTGTGAGTTGTGGAAGTTACAAGCACTTCTACAGTAAGAGGTAAGTTATTTTACAGTACCTTGGTAAAGAAGAAAAGGATGCAGCCGATGACCTCTTTTCCTGTGCAGCTCTGCAGATCTCACTGTTGCTGGACCTCAGTCATGGGGACAAGAGGGAGGATGTTGGGGGACTCCTGCACTGCACTAGGACTGTCAAAACTGGCAACCGGCAAACTTAAGGGGCTGTTTCGCGTTTCAGCTCCTTGCGGTACAGCAAATAGCAATAAGCGCTGTTCCTGGCTGTCGAGGTGAACTGTCCTTGCTTCTGTGGTCCCACACTCTGCTGGGGGGCTCAGGCTTGGTCAGTTCTGCTTCGTGGGAGTCCTGAGGATCTTCCAAAAGCTTTAGGCAAGCTTAAAAGTAACGCACACAATCTGGTGTCCCTCTCCCTGGCTATACAGTTTCCTGCAGCAACTTTGAGGAAATTCAACCAGCTCCGAGATGGGTGTCCAGGTGGCTTACTTTGGAGTTGATTTGTACCACCAACTCAAATGGAGAAGTCGTCCTTTCAGGGTCTTCTCTGTCGATGCGAACTTGGCAAGTAGTCACTGCAGCAGGGCTTCACCGGGCAAACCAACAGTCCAGGAGTTGCAGCAGGCACCCTCTTCAAGCTCTTCTTCAGTTCCTTCGTCCAGTGGTCGGCCAATCACCACAGAGTGCATTCGGGTCTCCTAGGAGACTAGGCACTGGGAGTTTCAGGCACCTCCCTCACTTCCTGCCTCCCCCAGGCACTCGGGTGCCAGAGGTGGGTTTCTCTCAGAAACCCTGCCAAAGGCGAAATGAACAAAGAGACCAAACCTGGTTTGGCACGCAGAGAAACTCTCTAGAAGGATCTTCCTACAAAGACCCGGCGAAAAAAGAAGACGGGGCTCCATTTTAGCAAAGATGGCTGTACACCCTTTTGAAAAAGATGGCTCCCGCAGTTACTTTACCGGAGCCGCGAACGGTCGCGGTAAATGCTAACCAAGGTACTTCAAAACTAATCCACTGCCACCAGACAGTCAATTGAGGAAAGGGTAACATAAACAATGTAACATGAGCATTTAGACACAGGGCATACTAAGTAACCCCTCCAGCACTCTATTGTAAGATAGGGTGTGCTGGATATAGCAAGTACAATGCTAAGTAAAGTCAAGTTCACTTTACTGCTCTGGGAAACAGTATTTGATCCCAGAGAAGGTATTTAAACCTTGGGAAATCTGAAAGACTTCTCTGTGCCACTGCACTGAAGGTGCTTTGGGACACAATTGGAAAAGATGATGCCTATGGAGTTGGTTAGACTCCATAACCAGAAGAAACAAATACAGAAAACACATTCAATTGAAAAGTTCAAAGTTTAGCAAAAGAGCTGGAGGGTTCTAAGGTGGGAGGTATTGGCACATTTCTGAGAATTCTCCCTAACAGTCCCACCACCTCTTCCAGCTCTCCACTGCTTCCTCTTCTGTCTTTCCAGCCTCTGCTTCTTCCACCACTCTGTAGACTCCAGTCCTGCCCAAATATGAGCCTCCTACTACTGCATCCCACACTACTTAACTCGGGTTGGAAGGTTTCATAGTGTGCTCTCGCCCACGTAGAGGTTCTCCCAGTGAGGGTCTGCACCTGTGGCTGTCCTCCCTGGAGGGACAATTGGAGGTGACTCTCGTGAAGGAAGATGATAAAGACGATGGTTTAGAATATAATGAGGCTGCATCCACCACTGAAGAATGCAGCTGCGGGTGGGAGGCCAGGAGGATTGACTCCCCGTCCTTCAACCTGAACCTGCTGTCCAGCTTCCTGTTCATCTGGGTGTTGGCCCTGGGCTTCTCCCATATGTTTTGCGCCACCTGCATGACATCCTTCTGGAGAGGGATGCCAGACCGGATCATGGTGCGCTTACCCAAGACCTCTGCTAGCACTCTCGACTCGTTTGGGGCTTCCTCAGGCAGAGGGACCTCCAATAACTCTGCCAGGCCCTGAAGGCAGTCATGAAAAGCCTTAACGGATGGCGAGGGTTCATCGTCTTGTGCGTCATCGTCATCATCGTCGTCCCTCCCCTTTTTCACAGACCGAGGGGAGCCGGGCCCTGGACACAGGTTCCAACGGGTTCCCCCATAAATCTGGCGGTGAAGACAGGCCCAACAGTTGTTGAGGGGGAGGCGTTGGTGGTACACGAGGAGGTGGAGGGGTCTAGACAACTGTTGGTGCCTGGACCCGGGAAGGGACCGGCACTGGAACTGGCAATGCTGGAGGAACATGAGGAGTACCCAGACGAGAGGGCTGAGGAGGCGCCACCTGCGGGATGACCTCCTTCGCAATATCCTTCAGGAGCCCCTTCATCTGAGGGGAAGGCATGAGGAAGAGGAAGTGCTTGAAGAAGAGGCCCCCGCAAGCAGCTGGGTCCCTTAGGGCCTGGCCCTCCGAGGCGCTGAGCCTCAGTTCCCCTTCAAAGGGATGAGGTGCCTGGTGCGTCTAGCTGTAAGGCTGTGATGGGTAGATGTATCCCTGAGGAGACCAGATGCCTGTACCGTACAATCCGCTGCCGCTTCCAAAAGGAAGGGGACTGGGATCTTCCTGCAGAGCCCATTCAAAGGGCGACAGCACGGGCAGGCCCTGAGTTGGATCCAAGATGGCCGCTGGCATGGCAGGCTCCGCCACGTGCCTCTCTGCCATTTTGAAGCCTTGCGCCATGGCCTGAACGGGAGGGCATGAAGGCCCTTAGCCACGAGAGGCTTCAGACATGCGTGGATACACCTTGGGTCTTGCACCCGCAGCAGAAGCGTCAACCTCAGAGATCACTCTGGTAGGCACTGAGTCCTTGGCCAGAAAGCCGCTAGTCGTAATGTCCTGACTCACAACCTTGGACCGAGGTCCGGTAGGCTGGACGCCCTCAGCACCTGTGCTGGTAGCCGTGCTGGATCGTGCCGAGGAGAAACTCTTGGAGGTGGCACTTGAAGATTTCTTACCTCCTGGGATTGAAGAAGAGGAGGAACTTGATCACCCTTTCGAGGACAGCCTGCGAAGGCTCCTGAGCCTCTCAGCTTGGGAGCCGGTAGCCCGGACTGCCTCAGGTCTGCCCCAGGAGCACTCGGAAGAGCCCCTGGGCCCCTCAGCATGGGAGCCGCAAGCCTTAGAGGCCTCGGGCCTGCCAGAACCTGAATCCGAGGAACCCAGATCGATGGGAACCCCGGGGAAGGAGTCGTCGCACTGTGGAGCCGTGCTGAACAGAAGGCCTACCTTGTCTTGATGAGAGGTCCTGGAGACAAAGTCCTTAAGGTGGGGAGGAGAAGAAGTGTGGAAGATCTCCCTCCACCATGACAACCGATTCTTCAATGCCCTGTGACTGAGAGCGCTGCAAGCCCTACATGCGTCCCAGTGGTGGTCGGGCCCCAAACACTCAAGACAGAGTGCATGGGGGTTCGAGGCCGGGAATGAGCGGTCGCATGAGGCACATCCTGTGAATTGTCCTGCGGCCGACATACACCGGGGGAGGCGAGGCACCGGACGGAAGTTAAATAAGATTGAATAAACAAAACGGGGAGCAAGCGGAAAGCTTCAAAAGTCTCTGCGCTGGCTGCCAGGTTTGACACTGTATGTGTGGAAAAAGGGACTGAGGTGAGGCGCTGGAGGGCGGGCCCTCCGTTGGGCGTTCCCACACCTCCACAATGATGGTGGAAAGGGGACAGGACGTATGAGTAAGGCTACTGCCGTACTCTTTGCTCATTTCAAATGGGCATGCAGACCCTGAAAGGGTGACTTGCCCTGTACTTCATAAGCATGGGAAATGCAAGAAACTATCCATCTCGCAAAGCCATTTTGAGTCACTTGTTTGCCAGGATGCAACCAAACAAACATGACGAATAGTCTGTCAGAGGACCTGTGAGGCCTAGACCTCTTGAGATAGAACCTCAAAACATCGAGGGTATGCAAGATCTGACTGGCTTCTGATTGTAGATCTGGAAAAAAACATGGGTAAGGTGATGTCTCGATTTATATGGAAGTCAGAAACCACCTTGGGTAAAAAGGAAGGATGTGTCTGCAATACTACCATATCCCAGTAAAATGAAAGGTAAGGTTCCTCAATAGATGGGGCTTGGAGCTCACTGATGCAGCAGGCTGAAGTAATTGCCACCAGAAAAGCAGTCTTTCAAGCGAGGCGTAATTCAATTGCCGCCAAGGTTCCAATAGTTTAGGTTCCAATTCACAATAAGAGCATAGGTGAACCAGTGCCCCAAAGTCACGTTTGATTATTGGGCTAGCGAAACAGACTGTCATTATTTGAGAGGTAAGCCCCAATAGCCGCAAAATGTGTTTGGTAGGAAGAAACCTAGCTCCCTGTGTGACCAAGATTGGACACGAAGGAGAGGATGTCGTTTATGGATGCCTGAAGGGGATCTTTTTCCTTATCCAAAATTAAAAGGCAAAAACTAAGCCAATTTCACCTAGAATGAGTAGATGGTTTGCAGGATGCTCCCATCACCCTGAGGTTATCATCTGATAAACCCAAGTGGTGATACGTTAATGTTTCAGGTGTCAGAGCACTAAGGAAAGTGATTACGGGCATCGATGAACCACTCTACAATCCTGCTAGTGAAGCACGTTCGGAGGAGGGGGAGAAGGAGAGGTGATCGACTTGTCATAAGCAGTAGGTCCGAGAACCAATGACTCTTGAGGCCAATGGGAGGCTATGGTGTCTCTGAATTTCTGCAAGACCTTCGGAATCAGAGGGAGAGGGGGAAACATTTATGCAAACAGGATGTTCCATATTGATAATGTGTTGCCCAATGATGCTCTTCCTCTTCCCTTCCATGAGGTGTAATGGTTATACTTGGCGTTCTGTTGTATTGCGACTAGATCCACGGGGGGGTGGGATTTGGAAGCAAACACCTGCCGGAAGACCTTCTTGCTTTGTTACCACTTGTGATTGGCAGTGTATTTCCTGTTCTGCCCATCCGCGTGGACATTGTCCATTCCTGCAAGGTGAGCTGCCTGCAGATAATGTTGTGATTCAGTGTCCATTCCCATAAGCGTACTGCTAGAGCACAATGTTTCGCAGACTTGGTGCCTCCCCGCTTGTTGATGTAAAACATTGTTACTGCATTGTTTGTCAGTATCGAGCAGATACTGGAGTTCGCCATCATTGGCAGGGAGGCCTGCAGGGCTAGGCAGGCCGTCTTTAACAAGAGGTTTATGTGCTCTTAAGAGTCCTCCTCATTCCACATGTCATGAATCTGGAGGTCCCCTAGTGTTGCGACCCCCCCACCCCATGATAGGGAGGAGTCTGTCATGATGGTGAACTGATGGGGAGGGTCCTGGAAAGTGGTGCCTATCTGAAGGTTCCTGTGGTCTGACCACCACAGGAAATCATGCTGCAGCCATGATGGGAGGGAGACCACTTTGGTTTGAGGGTTCGACATTTGCATCCAATTCACAGACGTTTGTGGCTGGTTGCAACACATCTGCAACCTGGCCATAGGTACCAGCAAAACGCATGCTTCCATCAGTCCTAACAGACGTAGGAAGCATCACACAGTGGTTAGGGAGTGAGAGAGCAATGCCGTTTATCCTTATTTCTGTAGGAAAGACCTTGCCCAGAGCCGAATCCCAGAGGAAGCCTATGAACTCTAGCATCTGTGTCGGGATGAGCATGGATTTCTTTGTATTGGCTGATAGACCCAGAACATACATCAGGTTTAGAAGATCCTGCAGATGGTCTGATGCATGGACCAGGCACTGAGTTCTGATCAACCCATCATCCAAGAAAGTATACAAGTGTGAAAGTATGGGTTGTTGTTAGGGAGAATTCTCTGTTTAGGCTGAATTTCCTAACCTAGTGAGTACCCCAGCAGCTTTGCTGGATTTTTGGGGTTTATTTTTTTCTCCTGCCATGAGTGAAACTCTTTTACCCTCACTCTTGGACATGATTTGAGTGTGTTTCATTGACTCTAGATGTGTTTAATGGGCTGTGGGGTCTTTTACTAAATAGGACTTCATGTGTTTTTGTGATGTGTGTTACACAGCACCCTCAGTGCAGTAACACAGGGGTGTCATAGTGACTCCCCAGTATAGACTCCATACCCTGGGACTGACTACTGTCTCCCAGGGTCTGTAAAGTCACCATTGACTTTACTAGTCTTAAATTCTGAACAGAACCAGTACAAACCATCATATTGTGGACGTACTGGCTGGGGCAATTCGATTGCCCCGGGGTCTGTTAGTCGAGGGGGCACGTCTCCGTCCCCCCTGATCGAGTTTTGGCTGGTGGCAGTGGATACTACTGTTTATATTCAACCGTGAATATTTCTCTATGGGATTTTCCCATTGTTCGAGGCTACTATCTTTATTTATTTAATTACGATAGGCTCGAACATACCGCCGGTTTATTTAATTAATATTAATTCTCCGGTTGGTATTTTTTGCCAAAACTCGGTTCTAAAATGGCGTTTGTGTTCTCTTCTGTGACTCCAACCCAAGTCGAGCCCTTTGTTCCACTTTTTGGCGGGCTTCTCCACAGAAGCCCTCCAAAGTGGTGCCACTCTGTCTGGTGTACTTAGGAGGGGTAGAGGGGGATTTAGGCACCCTGGACTGTGTTGCCTAGGCAACTCAAGTCGCACTCCGTCCTGATTGGCCCAAGTGGTGAGCCGGTCGGCTCACCACTTAGCATGTTTGAGTGACAGCTAGGCTGAGTGAATGGGGGTTTTCTGCATAAAAGCAGGGCTTTGGGGACTGGAACTTCAGAAGTCGCCACAGGACCTAAGAATCCGACGAGGGAGAAGCTGAGCTGACCTGCCACGACGACACCACCGGTGGAGCCCTGCTGGACCGTCTCACCACTTTTCCCAACGACAGAGGAGATCTCCCGCCGGAGAGTCTTCTTCCTTTGACTGGTCGGGATAACCAGTTTCACCGTCTTTTCGCCTTCCCGACGTATTTCGTGGCCGCCTTGCCTGTGCCAAGCACCCCGGCAACCGGGATAGCACGTTTTACCACGACCGCGAATTAAAGGGTAATACCTTTAACCAGAAGACTCTGCGGCTGGTTTCTTCCCTGGCAGTGCAACGACCTTCATCTTTCCTCCAAGTCGAGATCTTCTCTTCCCCTGGACGACGACGAGACTTGCACCCGCTGCCAGGAACAACTGCCACCACTGGAGGATCCTTCCCACTTAAGGTACCCTGTCCCGCCCGGCTTCCCTTGCCACCGACTGTACGGGGTAGATTTAGCCCCCGACTTTCGAACCTGGGTTAGCCTGGGACACCCTGGCTAAACTTTTATGAGCCTCTCTAAACTCTTTTCGAAATCTCTGCAAGACTTTCTAAGCCTAGTGTAACTGTGTGATCTTGGGTGCATTTGTGCTCTGCTCTCTCTAAGAGTGGGCCCAGCCTATGGACTTTGGCTCACAAGTGACTTTTTGCCCTTCTGCCTTGCTAATAGTGTTCCTAAAGCTTAGAGTGGTGTACCTTCTCATAGTCTGTCTTTTCCCTCCCTTCTTCATGAACTTGTTGGAATGCCATCTATAGTTAAGCACTCACCTCTGTATGAAAATAACTAAGACTTATCTGATAAGGAATAAGGGTTGTATGTATTATAATAGTAACTGTGTTTAGAGTGTTTTACAATAAGAGTGCTGGAGTGTTTCAAACAGTGTGTTTTTAAATAAATAATGATATACTTTGATACCAAAGCTCTGGTCAGTGTTTGCTTGTATTATTGTGTCTAAGTGCCTATTGTGCATACTTTGCATACTGCCTAACTCTTCTTGAGGGAAGTCTGACTGCTCAGCCACAGCTACCAGGTAAATCTGGGTGGTACAGACTGCTACCAAGTGGGTTTACTGCTAACACCTGTATTCCTAAATCTTTTGCAGTGTTCCCAAAGGGAACTGCACAGGTTTCTGCCTAACACTGGTGTACAGCGGTGGGATTTGTATTGAGTATACATTTTAGAGTGCTTTAGGATACCTTAGTACAACTAACCACAAAGCTTAGCCAGGGACGTCATTTGACCAAAATGCCAGGGGGAGCGGAAGTGACATCACATGACCCTTGACCCCTGGTGACATCACAGGAAGTGATGTCATTTGACCCCACCCTGAAGTGATATTGTGGGATTCGATGGAATGCGACCTTTCACCCGTTGACAAAACAGGAAGTGCTATCACATAGCATTGTACACTACAAAAAATATGGTTACGATATCGCTATAATGTGATGTACATTTCACACAAGAATGGATCGCCATATGTATCGTTAAGAACAGTGTGTATAGGCCCATATTACCAAATTACTGTGAATGCAAGCAGACGTCCATGACCAAATGATGATGATGTGTTATTATATAGCACTTACGCTTAAGCGCTGTATATAGAAAAAATATACACCCAATATCACCCAACCTGTGTTGGTACTCATTTATCGACCTCAGAAGGATGAAAGGCTGAGTTGAGGCACTTAAAAACCGACTAAATCAGTGACTCACCCCCTGAAGTGTGCCTTAAATAAACCTTTAATGAGTCTAGCAATTATTGTATAGATTTCCAGAAAGACAGATTATTTGGTATTCCTATTCTTTCTTATTTAGGGTCAGTGCTGAAAGTGTTAGACTTGTGGCACTCCTGTTCTTATATTTTTTAAGGGGCTTTAACAAGAAAGCCAGCCACTCCAGAACTAAAGAGCCACATGGTGCTGGCCACAGCCCATGAGCTTGCATTACAAAAAAAAGATTGTTTCCCTTTATTTTTCCTTTTTTTTTCTAGAGGTCGCAAGGGTGACCACAGAGGTCGCAAGGGAGACCGCAGAGGTCGCAGTTGCGACCTCTGGTGACCCCTAAATGACGTCCCTGAGCTTAGCACTGAAAAAGTAATCTTTCTAACATGTCAACTATGGAAAATTATAGTCAAGAGTCCCTTGCTACAAAAACTGCTGATTGTTTAAGAGTTCTCTGTAAGCATAAGAATCTCCTGACTAAAGGCAAGAAAATGGAATTGATAGAAAGGTTGTTAGCTAACCAAAGTCTGGATGATGGTTCAGAGGAACCTACCATGCCAGAAACTGTAGATAACAGTATAGAGATTGATGTTGATCAAAATGTTGATAATCATGAGGAAGAGTCAGAAGAGGAGGGTGAGGCTGCTGTGACTGTCCCCCCTAGGCCTCTGTCTGCTCTGCCAGCTGTACCTACTGGACCTTTGCCAGGTCCCACACTTAGTCCTCAATATCTTGAGCTAGAAAAAATGAAACTTGAACTAGAGTTCAAGAGACTGAATACTCAGGCTGAACAAAGACACCAGGAACTGAATCAAGAACTTAGGCTAAGGGAAATGGAGCTCAAGCATGAGCTAGGAATGAAGAAATTGTTGAAAATACTTCTCTCTCTGGCTCCTCTAGAAGTTCCAGTCCTAAAAGACCCCGGATGCCTAAAGAATTGGTTGGTATGTATGAGCCTAAGTTGGATGTGTTGGATTGGTTCTCTCTGTTTGAATATAATAATGGGCTCCAGAACATCACAGGAAATTACTTACTCACCTGGTTGTTCTCTAGGCTTCCACCTGTTGCAACTGATGTGGTAATGGAGTTGGGGGAGGAGGATAGGGAAGAGTATGAATGTGTGAAACTAGCTCTGATAGCTAGATTTGGGAAGACCCCTTCCCAGTATCTTAAGAGGTTTAGAACCCCCAAAAAGCATGATGGTACCCCTTTGGCTACCTGGGTGAGTGAAGGGTTGAAAAACTTAGAGGGATGGATTAAGGGTTACAAAGTGAACACTTATGAAGGTATGAAGAATCTTTTTATGTTGGAGTCAATGTATGATGCCTGCTCTCCTGAGCTCAGACAGCACTTGACTGATTCAAAGCAATTAGATTCCCGAAAACTAGCTAAGGCTGCTGACTTGTGGGTTGCCAACAGGGCCACTCACAAGGATTCTGGGGTAACTCAGAAAAAGGATGAGGGGAAACAGCCTAAAAAGGACTCCAAAGAAAATTCTAATACTGCAAATTCCAAAGAGGGCCCCAAACAAAACCATAAGGGTAAGCCACAAGGGAAACCACAGCAGAATAGTGTACCGTCTGGTGTCAAACCAGAGGGAGGCCAGACCAAGCCGCCATTCCAGAAGGCATTTGGTAAATGCTTTGTTTGTGGCTCTACTGACCATGTGAAAGGAGATCCCAGATGCAAGGGTAAACCTTCAGGGATCCAACTTGCCTCCTTAGCCTTCGCTCCAGAAGAGGAAGTCTCAATGGCAAGTGGAAACTTTCTACTGCTGGCTGATGAACCCATTGGTGTCTCAGCCAGTATTTCTTTAGTCTCTCTGGGGTTGTGGGAACAACAGAATTTAGATATGTATAATTCTATGCCAGATAATACTAAAGAGTATTATAAAGACAGTGTCCAGGTGAATGGTCAGGGGACTCCTGCCATCAGAGACACTGGGGCCAGCATAACTGTGGTGGATGAATCATTTTTCAAGGCAGAGGATGTTGCTAAGGCACCCAAATGCCTCACCAAGTTAGCTGGAGGGCCTGTGCAGATGTGTCCCCAGTTACCAGTTCTCATCCAGTGTAATGATATGGCTGTAAAAATACCTGTCAGTGTACAATGTGAAGTACCAGGTAGGGTTCTATTGGGTAATGACCTGAAAGCTCTTGGAGTTGTGTCACATACCCCCAGACCGCCTAGTAAAAGGTTACAGGAGCTCACAAAACCTGCAAGAGAGAAAACCCTGCGAGGGTTATCTAAGGAGATGATGACAGAGGTCACTCCTTTACCACTGGAGCAACTCACTGCAGTAACTACCAGATCAGGGGCAAAGGGGCAACCCAAGACTCCTAGGAAAAAGTCAGCAGCAAGCACTCCAGTGCTTCCAACAAGGACTTCCCCTCGGTTGTCCACAGTTACACCTGTAACTCCACCTCCAGCTGAGGCTGAGAGGGAGGTACAACCCTGTGTGGTTGAACTAGACTCTGAAGAAGAGCTAGTGGGAGGCCAAGAACTTATTGGAGATCTGGACCCTGAGGACCATCCTGAGCTGCAGTCTTGACTGGCAGAAGGTGGGCCCAGCAGGGCAGCTTTTCGTAAGGGACAAAGAGAATGTCCAACTCTGGAGGGTCTCCGCCACCAGGCAGCTGCTCAGGCTGATGGGCAAGAGCCTGGGAAGTATAGGTTGCACTGGGAAGATGGCCTCTTCTACAGTGAACCAACTGAGTCTGAACCTGGAGACTACAAGCGCCTTGTAGTACCTCAAGAAAACAGACAACAGCTCTTGCACTTAGCCCACGAGATTCCTTTGGCTGGTCACTTGAGTTTCAAGAAGACCAAGGAAAGGCTCTCACTCTACTTCTATTGGCCAAAAATGGGGCGGAAGTAGATAAGTTTTGCAAGAGCTGCCATACCTGCCAAACTTCTGGTAAGGTTGGCCCCAAGAATGTGGCACCTTTAGTGCCTCTCCCATTTGTGGGAGTCCCATTTGAGAGGGTAGGGATTGACATTGTTGGTCCCCTTGATCCCCCAACCTCCTCAGGCAAAAGGTTTATCCTTGTTGTAGTAGACCATGCTACTAGGTACCCTGAGGCAATTCCTATGAGGACTGTTACAGCTCCGGCTGTAGCTAAGGCCCTCCTTGGTATTTTTACCAGGGTTGGGTTTCCTAAGGAAGTGATATCCGACAGGGGGTCAAACTTTATGCCCCACTACATGAAAGCCATGTGGAAGACCTGCGGAGTTACTTACAAGTTCTCAACCGCATACCACCCCCAGACCAATGGGTTGGTAGAAAGGCTTAACAGAACCATGAAGAGCATGATAGGTGCTTTAGAGGAACCCCTGAAAAGAAAGTGGGACCTTCTACTGCCATGCATTCTCTTTGCTTATAGAGAAGTCCCTCAGGAGGGAGTAGGTTATTCTCCCTTTGAACTTCTCTATGGCCATCCAGTCAGAGGTCGGTTGGCCCTGATTATGGAGGGATTGGAAGGTGCCCCTCCCCTCAAGCCAGTCAAAGTGACTGACTATGTGATAGGTCTCCGAAGGAGAATGTCACACATGATGGCAGAAGCTAGTGATAACCTGAAAGCTGGACCAGCTTTGGTCAAGCATTGGCATGATCAAAAGGCTAACATGGTTGAGTTCACTCAAGACCAGCTAGTTCTCGTTATGCTCCCAACAAGGCAGAGGGCCTTGCAAGACAAATGGATGGGACCCTTCAAAGTTGTGGGAAAACTTGGGGAGGTCAACTATCTGGTGGATCTGGGCAGACCCAGGGAAGCTCCTAGAGTCTTCCACACCAACCGACTGAAAGGAACAAGTTACTTACCTGTAACTGTTGTTCTCCAGCATGGGTCTGGCATGGATTCACATGCTCATGAATATTCCCCGTCGTCAGGCTGGGAATCCTCGGTAAAGAAAAAACCAGTATCAGTTTCGTTTCTGATCTGTCTTTCGTAGTAATAACCAATCACTGGTCTCTGCGTCATACTGACCACAGCCAATGACTGCCCTCTACCTAAGCACCGCCTCTGGCAGCCATCTTCAGATTTGGAAGCACGTAAAAGTGGCAGTATGACCAAGTGAAGAGCCGCAGAGGGGTAGGCGGGAGGGTTCGCATGTGAATCCATGCCAGACCCATGCTGGAGAACAACAGTTACAGGTAAGTAACTTGTTCCTTCTCCAGCATGGGGTCTGGCATGGATTCACATGCTCATGAATAAAGAATACATAGCAGTACACACATGCACAACCACGGGAGGTGGCAAAGGCTCAACATTAAGCATTACATCAAACTCAACATTAAGCATCTTACCTCCTCACCAGGCTCACCTCAGGCGAACAGGTTGCGCAGCACTGCTTGGCCGACCCTGGACTCCTCCCTGGAATCCCGGTCGACGCAGTAGAATTTCGTGAAGGTGTGCGTCGACCTCCACGTAGCAGCCCTGCATATGTCCAGCAGGGGCACACCAGAAAGGAGCGCCGTGGTAGCTGCGATCGCTCTGGTGGAATGGGCTCTCGGACGGCCAGGCAGCGGTTGGTTTGCCAACCGATGACAGTACATGATACAGCCGGAGAGCCATCTGGAAATGGAAGCCTTCGAGAGAGCCTTCCCCTGATTGACAGGTCCAAAGTTCACAAAGAGTTGTGACGTCTTCCGAAAACACTTTGTGCGGTCCACGTAGAACTTCAGCGCTCTAGCCACATCCAGCGAGTGCAAAGTCCTCTCAGCCGGCGACGAAGGCGACGGGAAGAACACAGGCAACACCAAGGGTTCGTTGAGATGGAAGTCCGACGGTACCTTGGGCATGAAGGAGGGGTGCGTCCTGAGCACTACCCTCGTGTCGTGGAAAGTCAAGTACGGGGCCTTGCAGGAAAGGGCCTGGATCTCTCCCACTCGTCGTGCGGAGGTGATGGCCACAAGAAAAGCTGTTTTCCACGATAGAAACTTCAACGGGGCCGAGTGCAGAGGCTCGAACGGAGGTCCCATGAGCTTGGTCAGCACCACGTTGAGCTCCCACGCCGGGGCCGGAGCCTTCACCGGCGGGAACGATCTGAACAGTCCCTTCATGAACTCTTTCACCAGACGATGAGACCACAAGGACGTCCGCCCCGTGGTTCTGGTGTATCGGGAGATCGCAGCAAGATGAATCTTGATGGACGCGTGTGCCAGACCAGCTTTGGCCAGCGTCAGCAGGTACGGCAGTACTTGGGGAGCCGTAATCCGTAGAGGGTTAATCTTCTGTGCGTGGCACCAGACAGAGAACCTCTTCCATTTGTGTCCGTAGCATTTAAGAGTCGAGGACGCCCTGGCCTTTGCAAGAACCTCTCTGCAATCGGCCGGTATGTCGTATCCTCCAAACTCTAGCGCTGCAGGAGCCAGGCCTGCAAGTTCAGCGACTTCGGTTAGTGGTGGAGGATGGCGCCTCCTTCCCTGGAGAGTAGATCCGCGTCCGCCGGCAGCTTGATCGGCGGGGACGCTGACAAGTCCAGCAAGTCCGGGAACCATATCTGCCTCGGCCACGCAGGTGCGACGAGGATCATCCTGCACCGTGACCTCTTGAGCTGGTTGACGAGCCGGATTAGCAGAGGCAAGGGAGGGAACGCGTAGAGGAACAGGCCCTCCCAGGGGAACGAGAAAGCATCGCCCATGTTCCTCGTCTGGGGAAACCTGCTGGCGAACCTCCGGCACTTGGTGTTCGTCGCCGTCGCAAACAGGTCGATCTGGGGTGTGCCCCACCGTCGGAAGAGGCGATCCACCAGATCCTGCCGTAGTTCCCACTCGTGGCACGAGCGCAGCTCCCTGCTGAGTGAGTCGGCGATGGTGTTTTTTATCCCTGCCAGATGAAACGGCACCAGAAAAATCCCTTGGGCGACGGCCCAATGCCACAGGTCCTGCGCCTCCTTGGACAGCGCTGGGGACCTGGTTCCGCCCTTTTTCCTGATGTAAAACATGGTGGTGGTGTTGTCGGTGAAGATCCTCACCACCTTGCCCTTGAGGGACGGAAGGAAGGACCTGAGGGCCCAAAACACTGCACGGAGCTCCAGGACGTTGATATGCAGGGACTTCTCCGTCGGGAGCCAGAGTCCCCTTGCGTGCAGATTTTCGGTGTGCGCTCCCCACCCTTCCAGGGAGGCATCCGTGGTCACAGTCTCCTGGTGGGCTGGGGTCTGGAAGTCCATGCCCGCCGTCAGATGCGCGCGGGTGCCCCACCACCGTATCGCTCGTCGGAAACTCTCGTCGAGCTTGATCCTTTCCTCGAAGCTGCCCGTCGTCTGGATCCAGCGCGCATCCAGGAATTCTTGCAACGGGCGCATCCGGAGCCTGCACATGGGAATGAGGTAGATGCAGGAAGACATCATCCCGAGGAGGGACTTGATGGACCTCACTTTGGCCGCGTCAGCCACCAACATCCGTTGCACCTTGCCCAAGATGGTCCTGGTCCTCTCCTCCGACGGGGAGGCCAGAAGGGACACTGTGTCGAGCCTCGCTCCCAGAAACAGTGCGACTTGCGCGGGCACCAGGTGGGATTTGGCGTAGTTCACGGAGAATCCCAGGTCCGTGAGGAGTTGGACGGTCCTTGCCGTGTGGACCACGGCGAGCTCCCTCGTCTTGGCGCGGATGAGCCAGTCGTCCAGGTAGGGGTAGACGTGAATCCCCTCGCGGCGCAGCTGCGCCGCCACCGGTGCGAGGCACTTGGTGAATACCCTGGGTGCCAACCGTAGTCCGAAGGGAAGGGCTTTGAACTGGTAATGACGCCCCTGGACCACGAACCTGAGGAATTTTCGGTGCCCCTTTAGGATGGGAATGTGGAAGTAGGCATCCTCCAAATCCAACGATGATAGGAAGTCTCCTTCCTCCAGCTGACCCAGGACGTGCTGGAGGGTGACCATCCGGAACTTCTGCGCCTTGATGAACTTGTTCAGACGTCGCAGGTCTAGGATGGGGCGCCATCCTCCCGTCTTCTTCTTCACGAGGAAGTATCTCGAGTAGACTCCGGAGCCCCGAAGCCTCTTTGGGACGAGTTCGATGGCGCCCTTTCTGAGCATCGCCTTTACCTCCAGGAGAAGTTGAGGGACGTGAAGTTCTTTCCTGGCCACGGGGGGGACGCGCGGGCACCTTCTTTGAAACTCGAGCGCGTGGCCCCGGGCCAGGGCGTCCAGCACCCAACGGTCGGTGGAGATGGACTCCCACACGCTGACGAAGCCCGCCAGCCGGCCTCCCACCGGGGTGCTTCGGTGGGGGCCCGACCCCACGGCCGGTTCAATCCTGCTTGGACGCGGCCTTGCCGCTTTGACCTCCTTGGCGACGACGGCGGGGTCCGCTAGACTTGCCTCGTCCTCTGTAGGCCTCTTGCGACGACGAGCGGGCCGCTTGACGGTAGGAAGCGAAACCGCCGCCGGAACCTTTGGAGGCGCCCTTGCCTCCGCCGCTCCGAAAGGGCGTCCGTCGTTGCTGCAGAACTCCAAGGGCCCGGGCCGTCTCAGTATCCGCCTTGATGGCCTGAAGGGAATCGTCCACTGTCTTCCCAAACAGGTTGTTCCCGTCGAAGGGCATGTCCAGGACTCTGGTCTGGACGTCCTGCCGGAAGTCCGTAGCTTTGAGCCATCCACGACGTCGAAGGCAAACGCCGTTGCCCAGCTGGCGGAACCCAGTGTCGGCGATGTCCGTCGCCACGGTGATGGCGTGGTCCGAGGCCACCTCACCTTCCTGCAGGATCTCCAGGGCCTCCGCCCTCTTGTCGTCCGGCAGAAAATCCAGCAGGGGAGCTATCTTGTACCACAGCTCCCTGCCGTAGAGAGCCACGATAGCCAAGGCGTTGGCCGCTTTAATCTGCCGACGAGATGACTCTACGTCCCATAGCATCCAATTTCTTTCCCTCGCCGTCCGGCGGGGAAGTCGATGTGGAGGCCGCACCCCCCCCCCGCTTTCTTCCTGGCTGCCGCGGAGACGACGGAATCCGGGGTAGGCTGCGCCCGGAGGCATAGGGGGGCCGTGTCCGGGACCCGGTACTTTTTCTCGTACCGGTCTCTTCTAGCTGGCGTCGTGGAAGGGTTCTTGAGGAGGGAAAGGCCCTCATCCCAAATGTCGTCCAACAGAGGCACTGCGAGGACCGTCTTCCTCTTGGCCTCGCGCCGCTGATAAAGGAAGCCTTCCTTTTTCTTCTCCTCAGGGCAGAGTTGGAAAAGCTCGGAAGCCCTGGAGATCATGGAGTGGAAAGATCCGATCTCGTCGGGCGGAGAAGCCCTGGTGGGAGGCGACGACGGAATATCCTCGTCGTATGCCTCGTCGTCCGTACCCGTCGCTGCCGTGTCAGTCCCCGTATCATCCCCTCGGGTGGACGGGGAGGAGGGCTGGACGGGGCGCGACGGTTGAAAAGGAGGTGGTGGATGGATCCTTCTTTTCTTGGTAGGGGGAACACCAGAAGGTCCTGGTTCTGGATCCCCCGACGGGAGAGGTTCCTCCGTCGGTAACGGTAGCCTCGTCCTTATCTCGGAGCATAAGGACTGTATGGCCAACAAAATGGCCGCCGAGTTGTCTTGCGGCGCTGGCAGAGGGGAATCCGACGGGCGAGCAGGGGCCCCGTCGGTATCCTCGACGATGTCGTCGTCGTCACCTGCGTCGGGGTCCATTCCGACGGGCTGGCCTTCTTCCACGCCTAGGCCGTGGCTTAAGACCTCGATCAGCTCCTCTTCTGAGGTTGAGGCCGAATCTACGACGACGCCCTGCCCCCCCTTCTTCTTCCCCACGGAGGGTTTCACGGGGGTCCTATCGATGGGCACAAAAGAAGACTCCCTCCGAGGAGGCAGGGAGATTCTGGGCCCTGAGGTCGCCACCACTGGTGCAGCCTCCACAGGCTGAGCCAGGGCCGCCGCGACCGTTTCGATAGAGGGCTTGGTCGGATGGATCAAGGCCTTCACCACCTTAGGTGCGCTCACCGCCTTATCCTTGAGGGAGGGGGCACTGCCACGCTCCTCCTCTGCCTTAGAGCTTGACCGGGGCCTCTCCAGGAGCTTCGCCGGGTGCTCGGCCTTCCTCTTACCCAACCCAGAGCGTTGGCTCGTGGTTGATGGTGCCGGGGAGGGTGCGCCCTGCCTGGCGCCCGTAGAGCCCGACCGTTCGGCGCTCCCGGTGCCAGCGGACTCGCGGTGCTTGGCCTTATGTTGGGCCCCCGTCGCCGGGGCGCCCTCAAAGGTCTTAGAAGACCGCTCGGATTTCTTCTTCTTCTCGCCAGACGGGCTCTTACCCTCCAGCCAGTTGGCGAGACGTTGATGGCGGTCCTTCATGGTCCGTTCCGACATGTTGCCGCAAAACGCACAGTCCTTCTCCACGTGCGTCTTGTCCTCATGAAGGCAGTAAAGGCAGAAAGAGTGTTCGTCCTCCTTAAAGACGTTCTGCAGCTGGCATCCAGGGCAGACCCTGAACAGCTTTCCGGGCGTCGAGCTTCCCTTCTCCTGGGCCATCTCCGAGACCGGGCCTGAGAAGCTTCTGGTTTCCTCCGAAGTGTAGCTCGACGAAATCTTCACCCTTGAGGGGCGCAGACGAATCCGACACGGGTCCCCGTTGATCGGATGTAGGATCGGTGGAGCTTGAGGCTCTTTTGACCGAAAGAATCGAAGTTTTTGTGAAAAAAGCGCGAAAAATAGCACTAACGCTCGAGAGCAATAGCACGAGGATCCCAACACATGAACGTGCGGTAAAAATCTGAAGATGGCTGCCAGAGGCGGTGCTTAGGTAGAGGGCAGTCATTGGCTGTGGTCAGTATGACGCAGAGACCAGTGATTGGTTATTACTACGAAAGACAGATCAGAAACGAAACTGATACTGGTTTTTTCTTTACCGAGGATTCCCAGCCTGACGACGGGGAATATTCATGAGCATGTGAATCCATGCCAGACCCCATGCTGGAGAAGCGTACGTCTTCAGACCTGAAGTAGGAGCCTTGCTTCTAGCTTCAGCAGCAGAGGAAGAAGAGAGTGAGTCTCTCCCTGATCACCTCAGAGGTGTACCTTTAGATGAGAAAATTGAAGGAGTCAATCTTTCTTCAGATCTGACACCTGAGCAACAAGAGGAGTGCAAATCTATGTTAAATCAGTTTGCCTCCCTGTTCTCACTCGCACCAGGCTTGACCCCTTGGGGACAGCATGAGATACTCACTGGTGACTGTCTGCCCGTCAAAAGCAGAGGATACAGAATGTCAGAAAATGTGAGAACCCATATCAAGGGGGAGGTCAAGAAGATGCTTGATCTCGGGGTAATAGAGCCCTCTACTAGTCCATGGTCTAGCCCAGTTGTGTTAGTACCAAAGACAGGATCCAAAGACTTGAGATTCTGTGTGGACTATGGAGCTCTTAATGCAGTCACCAAGACTGATGCCCACCCTTTGCCAAGGACAGATGAGTTGGTGGATAAACTTGGTGCAGCCAAGTACCTCAGCACATTTGATCTTACATCAGGCTATTGGCAAAAAGCCTTGACAGACCATGCCAAGGAGAAAACTGCATTTTCAACCCCAGTTGGCTTGTACCAGTTTAAGGTCATGCCTTTTGGATTAAAAAATGCACCTGCTACATTCCAAAGGATGGTGAATAAAGTTCTAGCTGGGATGGAGGACTTCTGTATGGCATACTTGGATGACATTGCAGTCTTCAGCCACTCCTGGGAGGAACATGTGAACCACCTAGGGCATGTTTTGCAGGCTCTTGAGCAGGCCAATTTGACTATCAAGGCAAGTAAATGCCAGATAGGTCAAAGTAAAGTGGTCTACCTTGGGCATAAGGTAGGAAGTGGAGAAATAAGGCCTTTGCTCAGCAAAATTGAAGCTGTGCAAAATTGGACAACACCTACTACTCAAACCCAAGTGAGAGCCTTCCTCGGCCTCACTGGGTATTACAGGAATTTCATTGAGAACTATGGGACCATAGCTTCTCCACTGAATGTAATCTCTTCTCCAGAATTCCCTAAAAAGGTTAAACGGAATGGCCTTTGAAAAACTGAAGAAAGCTCTTTGCAAGCTCCAGTACTGAGAGCTCCTGACTACCACCAAACTTTCATTGTACAAACTGATGCTTCCAATGTAGGTATAGGTGCAGTTCTAAGCCAACTGGATGAGAAGGGTAGGGGGCACCCCATTTGCTTCATCAGCCATAAGCTGAAGGATCCTGAGACAAGGTGGGCAACAATTGAAAGAGAATGCTTTGCTATTGTGTGGGCACTGAAGAGGTTTAGGCCATACTTGTATGGTTCTACTTTTGTCATTCAGACTGACCACCAACCCTTGAGATGGTTAATGCAAATGAAGGGAGAAAATCCAAAACTATTGAGATGGTCAATCTGCCTGCAAGGGTTTGATTTCACCATTGAGCACAGGTCAGGGTGTCACCATCAAAATGCTGATGGACTCTCTAGGATGTATGTCATCGACTAGAGGTATGAGGTTCATCCAGGAGTGGATTAAATCCTCTTGTCCCTTAGTCTGGGGGGAGGGGCGAGTGTTAGGGAGAATTCTCTGTTTAGGCTGAATTTCCTAACCTAGTGAGTCCCCCAGCAGCTTTGCTGGATTTTTGGGGTTTATTTTTTTCTCCTGCCAAGAGTGCGACTCTTTTACCCTCACTCTTGGACATGATTTGACTGTGTTTCATTGACTCTAGATGTGTTTAATGGGCTATGGGGTCTTTTACTCCATAGGGCTTCATGTGTTTTTGTGATGTGTGTTACACAGCACCCTCAGTGCAGTAACACAGGGGTGGTGTCATAGTGACTCCCCAGTATAGACTCCATACCCTGGGACTGACAACTGTCTCCCAGGGTCTGTAAAGTCACCATTGACTTTACTAGTCTTAAATTCTGAACAGAACCAGTACAAACCATCATATTGTGGACGTACTGGCTGGGGCAATTCGATTGCCCTGGGGTCTGTTAGTCGAGGGGGCACGTCTCCGTCCCCCCTGATCGAGTTTTGGCTGGTGGCAGTGGATACTACTTTTTATATTCAACCGCAAATATTTCTCTATGGGATTTTCCCATTGTTCGAGGCTACTATCTTTATTTATTTAATTACGATAGCCTCGAACATACCGCCGGTTTATTTAATTAATATTAATTCTCCGGCTGGTATTTTTTGCCAAAACTCGGTTCTAAAATGGCGTTTGTGTTCTCTTCTGTGACTCGAACCCAAGTGGAGCCCTTTGTTCCACTTTTTGGCGGGCTTCTCCACAGAAGCCCTCCAAAGTGGTGCCACTCTGTCTGGGGTACTTAGGAGGGTTGGAGGGGGATTTAGGCACCCTGGACTGAGTTGCCTAGGCAACTCAAGTCGCACTCCGTCCTGATTGGCCCAAGTGGTGAGCCGGTCGGCTCACCACTTAGCATGTTTGAGTGACAGCTAGGCTGAGTGAATGGGGGTTTTCTGCATAAAAGCAGAGCTTTGGGGACTGGAACTTCATAAGTCGCCACAGGACCTAAGAATCCGACGAGGGAGAAGCTGAGCCGACCTGCCACGACGACACCACCGGTGTAGCCCTGCTGGACCGTCTCACCACTTTTCCCAACGACAGAGGAGATCTCCCGCCGGAGAGTCTTCTTCCTTTGACTGGTGGGGATAACCATTTTCACCGTCTTTTCGCCTTCTCGACGTATCTCGTGGCCGCCTTGCCTGTGCCAAGCACCCCGGCAAACGGGATACCACGTTTTACCACGAACGCGAATTAAAGGGTAATACGTTTAACCGGAAGACTCCGCGGCTGGTTCTTCCCTGGCAGTGCAATGACCTTCATCTTTCCTCCAAGTCGAGATCTTTTCTTCCCCTAGACGACGACGAGACTTGCACCCGCTGCCAGGAACAACTGCCACCGCTGGAGGATCCTTCCCACTTAAGGTACCGTGCCCCGCCCGGCTTCCCTTGCCACCGACTGTACGGGGTAGATTTAGCCCCCGGCTTTCGAACCTGGGTTAGCCTGGGACACCCTGGCTAAACTTTTCTGAGCCTCTCTAAACTCTTTTCGAACTCTCTGCAAGACTTTCTAAGCCTAGTGTAACTGTGTGATCTTGGGCGCATTTGTGCTCTGCTCTCTCTAAGAGTGGGCCCAGCCTATGGACTTTGGCTCACAATGACTTTTGCCCTTCTGCCTTGCTAATAGTGTTCCTAAAGCTTAGAGTGGTGTACCTTCTCATAGTCTGTCTTTTTCCCTCCCTTCTTCATGAACTTGTTGGAGTGCCATCTATAGTTAAGCACTCACCGCTGTATGAAAATGAGTGGTGTTAACTAAGACTTATCTGATAAGGAATAAGGGTTGTATGTATTATAATAGTAACTGTGTTTAGAGTGTTTTACAATAAGAGTGCTGGAGTGTTTCAAACTGTGTTTTTAAATAAATAATTATATACTTTGATACCAAAGCTCTGGTCAGTGTTTGCTTGTATTATTATGTCTAAGTGCCTATTGTGCATACTTTGCATACTGCCTAACTCTTCTTGAGGGAAGTCTGACTGCTCAGCCACAGCTACCAGGTAAATCTGGGTGGTACAGACTGCTACCAAGTGGGTTTACTGCTAACACCTGTAGTCCCAAATCTTTTGCAGTGTTCCCAAAGGGAACTGCACAGGTTTCTGCCTAACAGTTGTGCAGCTATAATGCGCAGAAGACTCAGTTTTCAAATATTCAGGTCCTTAGTATTAGTATGAGCACTCAAGTATCTTCGAATAAGCAAAGAGCAGTGATCCAATAATGTGAATGGTGATTTATTGTAGTCACAGCCGATGCGCGTTTCGACCATTAGGTAGTCCTCAAGGTTTATAGGATGGTCAGTGAGTGCACCGCAAAATTGTGGAAGCAGGTGTCGTGACTAGGCAGTTAGGCTGTATAATGTGATCCAGTAAAGGGTTATAATACCAGTAATTACAGTATATGGGGTCAATCCCGCGTGCAGCGTCTGGAAGAGACGGTTGTTGTGTATACAAGTGAATGGCTATCAGGCAAAGAAATATGGCCCCCATTGACATCAACTTCGTAAGCGCTCTTGGGCCTGAGATGATGCAGAAGGGCAAGACTGTGTACTAATAATGATGGTGGCCTATGGAGAACCACAGGGAACGCCAGTGAGGGGCCCAAATGGGGATATGTAAATGTGTGTCCTGCAGGGCAACAGTTACTAGACAGTCATCTGGCTGAAGGAATGATCGCATGAGTGAGGTGTAGCGAGGTGGAGTAAGGAGTCGTACTAAGGAGTGGCATGTTTTTGTTTTAAATATAAGAGGCTACCTCTCCCTATCTCTAAAGGGTTATCCCTACCTAACAACTATCAACTCGGTTGCTCGTCGTCAGTATATGTGTCCAAATGAAAAGGTCTGCCCTCTGTTCAAAAGCCGACTCTAACCCTACCACTAGCCTACAAAAGGTTTCAGCATCCAAATGAAAAATAATAATTCCCAGGAGAATGACTCCCTTCTTCTGTTAAACTGCCTCTCTCTTTCTCTTCAATACTTTGCTCTTGTTTCTGATTCAATAAAGATGGTATGGTGGGGAGAATGACTCCCTTCTCCTGACCCACCTAACATAGGCTTAAGGAATGTATTGGGATATTCTTTAACAATAGTCGGGGGTGCTGTTGATCACCAAGCCAAGATGGAGCATTGCTCATAAACTCTGCACAGTGTTTGAGCCTCTATCGTCACAATACTAGCCGATTGACACTGGACTTATCAGTTTGGTGTCCTCCGGACAGTGGAAGGCATCAGGCACAACTCGATCTGGCAGCGGGTCTTTGCGATGCATGAGTAGCCAAGATATAGCGTGTGGCAGCTGAGGCCAGCGGCTGGCAGCAGGCCCTGAGGACGTGGGGCTGCCTCTCTGTGGGCCACGCTCCCTGGTTGACAGAGTGATCCGGCGCCACGTGGGTGCTCATTCGAAAGTCTCTGTTAGGTATCCAACTGATGCGAAGTGTGAGAAAAGGGAATGTTGAGATCGAAGTGGTCCTGCAACGGGTCAAGCTAAACCCTGTGAACATTCGAAAGTCTTTGATGGTTAAATGTCCACTGCAATTGGTCCGAGCCCGGCTTAGGGAGACTAATTGGGTAAAAATAAGAGGATCCAAGCCCCGAAGAGGGGGATCCAACGTGGAACTTTTGTCTTTGAAAGGGATCTGAGCCCAGCTGAGGGGGATCCAGGGTGAACACCCACATTTAATACTTGTGAAAGAAAAATAACTTTTGCATCTTGTTTTTGTACATCAGGCCCTCTTAATCAAGAGACTTTTAAGAAGTAAAGAGACTTGGACACAGAAGGTCCTGATTCTGGGAATGGAACTATATTTATTTATTTATTTGAATTTATAAAGCGCACTTGCAGCCCAGGGGTATCGAGGCACTGTTACAGGAGATTGACTTAGTTGCAGGTTACAGGTACCCACATTGCTGCATATATCCTCGTGCTGCAGAACCCTGTGTGTGTGCTTTGCTCGAGTGAACCACCTTGCCCCATGCTGAAAATGTGGGGAAGGGAGGCCAATGGCCCGAACATCTTGACTTATTTATTTTTACCTTCCATTTATTTGGCATTCTGCGCAGCTCCATTCAAACATAGCACCGTTTCTTTGACTGCGGCTATTTGCATTGGAGCTTACTTTTACAGTTCATTTGGGCTCGCAGCTCCATTTGTTTTATCGAGCCTTTCAAACATCTCTTGGGTTGCTACACGCATGCGTAGCGTTTCGTTTTTATAATCAGTTGGGAACGTAGAGATTACCATCCGTTCTCCCCCTTTGTTGGTTAATTACATTAGATGGCAATCGTCCTGCAGGTAAGCGTGAGGTCAGCCTTGCCGCAATGCTAATAACTTTTTAGCTACAGCCCTTTGTACAATTAACTTTGCAGCGCCACCTCCTAGACTGCTGCTATTAGCCTTTTGAGCTCATTTTCACCTTTCAATTGTGCGAGCTGCTCCAACTTATTTATTTGGCATTCTGCACAGTTCTATTTAAACATAGCACCGCTACTTAGACTGCAGCTATCTGCCTTGGATCTTTCTTTCTTCCTTTCTTTCACATTATAATTGTGCTCGCAGCTCCATTTCATATTGAGCCTTTCGTGTATTTACATTTAAACACCTTTTGGCTTCCTCAGAGCTGTGTTGCTGTCTGCATGCTTCCTCTCATTGTAGTTCGTTTTTAGATGTTTTTGTATTCCGGTAAGCCGTGGGTCATAGCTTGCCATTTTACATCATAATGGAGTTCTTTTGACACTTTTTTAGTGATTCGCAGCCAGTGTTGAATGCTCAAGTTGTGCTGCCTCCTCATCTTTCTAACATATGCAGCTCTGGATCTCCTTAAATTGCACGGGGCGCCCTCCAGGTGAGCTATTATTATTATAATATTTTTTTGCCTTAGTTATAGGCATTCCACTTTGAACCCAGGTTTTGATTCACCTGATCTAGTGCATTCCGGTCTTGTTTCAGGTCAAGTCTTAGTCCTGAATTGTTTGGCCTGATTGGACATATTACATTGCAAAGGCCGTTGCAGCAGCTAGATTTTTATCAGGTTAGTTCATTACAAGTTCTTTTTTCAGACACAGACATTGTCATTGGTCAGGCTTTTTTATATATATTTATATATATTCTTCTTGTCGATTCACCATGGTCCTTAAGGTTCCTTTTTATTATGCACGGTTCTCTTTTGGGAGTCACTTACCCGCTTGTTCTGGTATACACAGCTGTTGTAGTGGGGGCCATATATGCTTACTTTCATTATGGTATACACGGTCCTTAATTGTTTCTTAATAATTTAGGCTGCTAGCTGCAGTCTTTTTATAAACTGTATGTAGCAGGCAGTGGGCATAGACTTGTCATGCAGTAGTTTATAGTCGTTTTTGTGTATTTGTTTTACAGAATGGTCACACCTACCTCCTGAGGAAGACGTTCAGTTAACCACCACTACACGTCGAAACCGGTCGAGAGATAAATTCCACAGGGATGTGATCTTTGCATCTGTTTTTTCCTATCCACCCTGACAATAGATTGTCTATGAATTATTTCTATTGTTTGTAAACATTGCAATTATGTATGTTATTATGGGGATTAGTCATGAATTTCTTTTCCCCAGTTGTTCTTAGCATGTTTTGTTTTTGTTTTTTTTTAGAATTTTGGATGTATGCCACGGTATGATGAGTTGCATGTGAAGGAATGCACCATGTATGTGAAGTATGAGTGTGATGTTTTAGCCAATTTTTGCTGCTGTTTTGCTATGTTAAAATGATCAGTGTGTAATAATTTTTTGTGATTTATTCACTAGTCTTTAATAGTTGTATCACCTTAAATAAAGTTGGATACATTTTTTCTAAATACACTTTTCTCTGGACATATCCATTCTGTTTTTTGATGCTATTATATATAATACTCTGGTCCAGAGGTTAGAGTTTTCCTGCTCTTTTCAGTGTTTGCAAAAACCTACTCTAACCCTACCACTAGCCTACAAAAGGTTTCAGCTCCCAAATGAAAAATAGTAATTCCCAGGAGAATGACTCCCTTCTTCTGGTAAACTGCCTCAGTCTATCTCTTTCTCTTCAATACTTTGCTCTTGTTTCTGATTCAACAAAGATGGTATGGTGGGGAGAATGACTCCCTTCTCCTGACCCACCTAACATAGGCTTAAGGAATGTATTGGGATATTCTTTAACAATAGTCGGGGGTGCTGTTGAGCACCGAGCCAAGATGGAGCATTGCTCATAAGCTCTGCACAGTGTTTGAGCCTCTATCGTCACAACACTAGCCGATTGACACTGGACTTATCAGTTTGGTGTCCTCCGGACAGTGGAAGGCATCAGGCACGACTCGATCTGGCAGCGGGTCTTTGCGATGCAGGAGGAGCCAAGATACAGCGTGTGGTAGATGAGGCCAGCGGCTGGCAGCATGCCCTGAGGACGTGGGGCTGCCTCTCTGTGGGCCACGCTCCCTGGTTGACAGAGGGATCCGGCGCCACGCGGGTGCTCATTCGAAAGCCTCTGTTAGGTATCCAACTGATGCGAAGTGTGAGAAAAGGGAATGTTGAGATCAAAGTGGTCCTGCAACGGGCCAAGCTAAACCCTGTGAACATTCGAAAGTCTTTGATGGTTAAATGTCCACTGCAATTGGTCCGAGCCCGGCTTAGGGAGACTAATTGGGTAAAAATAAGGGGATCCAAGCCCCGAAGAGGGGGATCCAACGTGGAACATTTGTCTTTGTAAGGGATCTGAGCCCAGCTGAGGGGGGATCCAGGGTGAACACCCACATTTAATACTTGTGAAAGAAAAATAACTTTTGCATCTTGTTTTTGTACATCAGGCCCTCTTAATCAAGAGACTTTTAAGAAGAAAAGAGACTTGGACACAGAAGGTCCTGATGCTGGGAATGGAACTATATTTATTTATTTATTTGAATATCTTAAGCGCACTTGCAGCCCAGGGGTATCGAGGCACTGTTACAGGAGATTGACTTAGTTGCAGGTTACAGGTACCCACATTGCTGCATATATCCTCGTGCTGCAGAAGCCAGAGTGTGAGCTTTGCTCGAGTGAACCGCCTTGCCCCATGCTGAAAATGTGGGTAAGGGAGGCCAACGGCCCGAACATCTTGACTTATTATTTTGTGAACACTTCTTTCTTTTGCATGAACACTACCACACACTATTTGTAAATTAGTGGTAAGGATTGGCAATAGTTTTTTTTTTTTTAGTATAGGCCGTTTTATTTTGAAAAGACTCCACTAGGACTGCATTATTATTTGATGGTCGTAGCTTGCTCCCATCTGTAGATTGAGGTTTAGATAGGCGTTTATCACACCCTTGCGAAAGTTCAATAAACACCCTTGAACTGTGGTCACTTGTGTATGTCTTACTGTTGATACCATGCCTTCCTTACAGGTCTCAACACTATTTTGTGCACAAAATTGAATTGCACTTCTGATACGCCCACAGCACTCACTAAGGCAGCGTAGGCTATCTGTACGAATATGTTCAATATGAATTTGCCCAATGTTTGGCAGTCGCTTAATACTGTGAACAGGGCATTTACATTCTATTCGTCAGTGCACAACATGCGTTCATGCATAGATGCATGGCTGGTATCTAGCCCACTAATCAATTTGTAAGCTGTACCATATGCCCACGTTCCCTGCTGGACCACTCCCCTATTTAGTTAGCTATACAGCCGTCCAGTGGGGTGGCATGCGTGTACTGTGGCGTTTTAAACCGGCTGCTCTGTAGGACCCAGTGTTCCCCTTGAGCCTGCAGGAACATATATCCTCGTATTTTGATACTAATGTGGGGTCTATATCATCGGCTGCGACTCTGTGGCAGGTATTCAAGGCGTACGCCGAGCTATAGCTATGTCTGCTGAATTCAGGGCCCTTAAGAGCATTATGGGTGAATTAGACACTCGAGAAGCCAAACCTTCCGCATTACAGCAGCTATATGTCCAGGCCCCTGCTCCAGCTAGATATTACGACCAAGCTAGATGTGTTTAGGGATGTTGCGAGGAGGGAGCTACAAAACTGGGACATGCCAATAGCAGCAAGAAGATGTGGTGAGGCAGAAATGGGCCGGTCGGATGCTGGCGCATGTGACGAGGTCAGTGGCGGGACCCGCACACATCCCATATATTAAGATGCAGGATGGGACGGTAGCATACACGGACGAGAACACAAATGATTACCAGTTTTACTCTGCTCTTTATCAGCCGAAAGGTACCACTACTGATATGGAGATTGAGCACTAGCTAGGGGGATACTGATCCAGAGAAGCTAGCGAGGCATTGGAAATCCCAATATCGATTGAGGAGATTAAATTTGCTATTATGGACCTTCCTAATGGTAAAGTGCTGGGGTCAGATACCTTTTGTGCCGAATTCTACAAGGAATTCTGTGACGTGTTGGCTCCCCATATGTCACAAGCGCTCCTTAAGAGGGTATTTGTAAGATATATAACCTGTAAGCAATGAATAGAGTGACTGAAAGACCACCCCAACGGCTTACCTCTAGCTTTCTTCCTCTCTACTCGTCCAGATCGTAAGGATCTTCAAAAACAGATGAGTAGAATGTGAAAGCCTCCCTGAGTCCCTTCCTCCACCTCTCACAGCAATGGCTTAGAAGAGAAGAAAGGCCTCAGGGAAACCCTCTGTGGGAAAAAACCCTGCGTCATCATCTGCCGGATCGATGTTGTCCAATGAAAAGTGCAGCGAACAGTCTGGTAGTTGCTGGTAGAAAGGTGTCTGAGCAAGAAGCAAGAGAGAGAGAGGTAAGTAACCTGTGAGGAAGTCGGTATTACTAAATAATAGTAATGACGTTCTGAGTTACCCTTATAAAGGACTTGAATGCTCTTTTGAGTTAGAAGAGATGACTTCCGGTAATTCCCTAATACGTGAAAAGTTTGTGAGAAGTGTGTAAAGAAAGAAAACACAGATGGGTGTAAATAGACTGTATCTTTACCTGACCAAATGAATGGAGCGGCACAGGGAAGCTAACGGCGGGTTCGTGTGTCGAGTGTGAGAGACCGTAATTTGGACACGGGTCCCCTTTAGATTGTGTAAACAAAAAGAATGATGTCAATCTTGTCTTCAATGTCTATTATAATAGAACCCCAGAAACATCTATCCCTCGTACCAGGTTTGGGAAGTTGAAAAAGTTGTGAAGTCTGAGCCCTGGATTCTCGACCGGAGTTTATGTGAGCGTATGTCTGAGGAAAGACTTGAGTCGCCTTCGAGGGGAAGGAAACGGTCTGAAAGGTGGGTTCTAGAATCAGGAATGAATAAGAACAAGGTTAGAAAAATGAATATAAGGTTGAATAAAGAAAGGTGGCGGAAATGCGTTCTAGTAGCGAACTTACAAAGCGTTATTAATGAAGAGTAGCAACGCATCCAAGCGTTGCGAACAGGAACTGATACACTGAAACCCAAACAGGAGGGAACAGTCTGCACCACACTCGATAGCTCATCAACTAGACCAACACTTTCCGATCCGGAAGCCATCTTGGAAGAAAAAATGGACGAAGCCCGTCTATGGGACCATCGATGCCACAATGACCAATGTTTCCGGAGGGGCGTGACAGTATTGCTGGACACTATGTGAAGCAGTGATAATATTACTTCTTAAATTGGATTAAGCAGCAGATGAATGCAGGTCATATAGGCCTTTGTAATATTGATGCCACAATGTATGCCAAAGTCTTTGCAACCATACTGAACCTCCTGATGGTTCATATGGCGCATCCGAATCAATCTGGCTTTATACCAGGTCGGTCTACAGCATTTAATATTCAGAGGTTTTACAATGTGTTGGTGCAGGTTCCACCCGAATCACAGTCAATGGCGCTATCTTTTGATATTCAGTTGGGCTTCGATATGGTTTCGTGGCCATTTCTTTTTCAGCTCCTGGCCAATTATATCTTGTGGGTGTAAAGACCGGTAGGGGGTATCTGTACCTCTGCTCCCTATATGGTAGAAGGGAGGCACAGAAGACCCCAGCCAAGATTCTCTATTTCGGTAGCAATGGACGAGCAATCAAGGCCTAGCTTCTCAGGAGGTGATGCAGGCTGGTTCTTAAGTACAGTGTATCCCCAAGCCCCCACAAAGGAATGTCCACACACTGTATTACTGAAAACACAGTCTTTATATAATTAATATTCAAGGGTTATGTACACTTCACAATAACGCACTTTGTGCTCAGGAAAATCAATAATGGTAAATATCTACAATTCTAAAGTGGTACCACTAATATTAGACCTCATTAAAGTGCATTCACAATACTGTAGAAATGGCACACAGATCAATAAGAAGGAAACCAGCAATAGAGAGAGGAGAGATAAAAGATGGTTGAAACAATAGGCAGAATACTGGCCCTAGCTACTGGACACAGTTCTGTGTGGAGATCCCCCCACCTGGGCAACCTGTAAAATAAAGAGATATAACACAAGCCCAGTCCATATATTGTTCAATAGTCTTATTCTCTCCTGCAATGTTTTTACCCCCCCAATGTACCTGGTGGAGTCGAGTTCTTCGAAGAGGCGTCGACAGATCCTTCTTGAATGACCCCCCTTTCAAGCGGGAGTCACGGATCGTCGAGAGGCGTCGAGAAACGTCGAAGACCTCGGGGTTCGGCGACGGGGAATCGACGGCCCTTCTTGAATGCCTTCCCTTTCAAGCGGGAGGCACGGGGCGTCGAACGTCCGTCGACAAACGAGGTAGAACGATGTCAAAGAGGCGGCAGCTTCGTCCGAGCGGTGCTCGTCGGCGTCGGGCGTCGGCGTCCTGCAAGGCGGAGGTGTGCGGGGCACCTCGATGACAATAGTTCTGGACCGCAAAGATTGTAGAGACGGAAGCCCAGCAAGGGCGTCGGGTCGTCCGAGTCTTTGAGGTCGTTGGGTGGCGGGAAACCCACCGGCAGGTTTCTCCTCGGCGCGTTGGTCGTCCTCGACTTTCTCCGGCAGGATAAGCGGTCGACGATGCGGTCGAGGGAGTCCTTCGATTGAAATGTTCTTAGGCAAGGAGCGGACGGCTCCGGTCGTCGGCGGCACGGCGTCAAGTGGTTCCCACGGCTGGGCAACACAACTTCGACGGGCCTCCAGCGGTTACACAGACCTGCAAACCCTGGTCGACGGCAATGGACTTCGACAGCGTCGATGTCCGGGTGCTTCACTTCGATCTCCTCGGCGGTCCCGTCTCGGGTCGGCAGCCTTTCGAGGGTCTGACTTCCAGGGCGCTTCGGCGAAGATTCAGCGGTGCTCGATGGTCCCTCGGAGCACGGGAAGAGGGCGCCTAGCCAGGTCCTCTCTCGGGTCAGTCCTCGACGATTTCGACAACCTTCAGTTTCTGTCGAAGCAAATGCCACAGCAAGTCTTCTTCTTCCAGCTGGACGTCGAGGATCAGCAAATCCAGTTACTCTTGAGTGGAGACTCAGCTTCTGAATGCTTCTGAACAATTTCCAGTGGTGAGAGGTCCCCAGATATACTATTCTGTCTCTCATCCACACTGCTGGCACACACACAGCAGCCAATCACACAGAAGGGCATTCATGCAGTCAGTCAGCCAATCAGGCACACAGTGCATTCAGGCCACACTCCTCCCTTTCAGACACTCACAACAAGGAATGTGGATTGGGACAAGTACCCAGCCATTCAACACTACACACTGCATTCAGGCCAGTTTCGGGCAGGGCTGTCTCAGTCTTTGTCTCACATGCCAGAAACCAGACAACCACAACAAGAAGTGTATATTGGTCACACACTCCATTCACCCAGGTCCCACCCACAGGAGGTACCCACAACATACAGTCAAAGGGAAGGCTCCAGTCAGTCTAGCTGGGCCTTCACAACAACACCATATATGGAACTTCCACCCAACAGCCAGTCAGGGGGAAGGTACAGAGTCAGGGCTTCCCAGGACTTTGGGAAAAACAAGACAACAGGCCATAGAAAGCAAGAGGCCACAGGGGCCATCTTGTTTTCTATCAGGAATCAACTGATCCCAATGGCAGGGCCTGGGTATCCCAAAATGGAGGACACCCAGAGCACCTGTCCAATTCAGCATGGAGCTGCCACCAGCCCATACCCTGCTCTGTGGGCCACCCACAGGTGCCCAAAAACATACACTAGGGGCACAGGGTTGTACCCCTACCCAGGGGTGCCATAAGGGTATCCCATGGGTCTGTTCACCAAACCAAAAGAGAGAGCTGCACTGCCAGGAGTCGCAAATGGACTCCTGGGCAGAAAACATAACAGAACACACGATAAAAGGCAGAAAAGGACAAGGATTCAGAGGCCCTGTCCCTCTGATGCATTTCCAGCATCACAGTGGGTTCGGTTATTATATGCGCAACTGTTCGCCCACGTGCGTACGAGTGGGAGGCTATACCCGATGCTACGGCTGTGGGGCGGAACTAGACAAGGTTGCCCCTTATTGCCCTTACTGTTTGCTCTAATAATCGAGCCCTTAGCAGACACAAAGAATCTGAGACAAATTCAGAGGTGCGTGAATACGATTGGGTGGGAAATCTGAGATTGTGTCCCGGTATGCCAACAACATCCTTTTATATATTCAGAATCCTGAGGCGAACTTGGCGAAAGTTGTAGGGGCGGTGTCGGATTTCAGCAAATACTCTGACCTCCACCTCAATAATAATAAATCATAGATTTTCCCCCTGACAGTTGCTACGCGGACACTGCCGGAATACGCTGGGACTCTCCTGGGCCCCGTACACTTTCCAGTATTTGGGGATCCACACTGCCAGGACGATCTTGCTGACATTTGATCTGAATTATGGGTCCTATTTATCTCAGTTGAAAGACAAACTTTAGAAATGGTGTTACATACCCCTATCACTTGCCGGGAGAATGCCATTGATAAAAATGATCATATTCCTTAAACTTCTGTACCTCTTCTATAACATCCCAATGTGGCATGGTTGTGCTTTCTTCATTGACCTTACTGGAGCTTGCTCTTCTTTTCTCTGGACTAGTGGACTGGTCTGAATGCGGTTGGGAACACCTGGTCTGCCCTTATGAAGTGGGGGGACTTGCCGCCCCAGATTATTAGTTGTATTACCTGTGAGCACAGATACATTATGCGACTTTTTGGGCAGCTGAGCAATCGGACGCTCTGCCTGTTCGATTGGAAGAATTACAGGCGGGTTCTTCACCACTGATACTGCAGCTCGCAGCAAATGCATACAGATGCTCATATCCACTGGACCCGTGGGCGCGACCCGGTTGGCCTGGGGTAAATTGAATAAGAGATTGAATATTCCCGCTCCATACGATGAACTTCTCCCCATTTGGGGAATGGTGGCAGAGATGTGGAGGTGGTCTGGAGCAGGGGCCACATTCTCACATTAGGGGATCTATACACGAATGACTGCTTCATCACCTGGCATGACATCAAGATACTTGTTGGGGACACTGCAGTACAACTGCAGAATTACTTTAGGTTCAGGGAAGCTATAGCTGCACATTGGCCAGTGTCTCAGGTTGAGCAGTACCCCCCCCCCATGTATGTTTGTCATATATTCTTTCAGAGTCGATTAGCAGGAAGAGTATATCCACACTTTATAAACTGGCAAAATCTGCAGATACTGGGAGAGAGACTAATGTTCAAGCAAAGTGTGGTGGCGACTTCATGGACTTGCAGTGGAAGAATATATGTTGCTTGACAAAAGATGTCTCACTGAATTCGAAATATTGCCTCATACACGTCAAGGGAACAGGCTATCCTATACTCCAGCTAGGCCCAGCATGTTTAGACTGTGTTAGGCAAGATTGTATGCAGTACCCTGTGGGAGACTGCACCAGCCTTGTCCTCTTGGCAACAGTTAACCCAACCTTTGGTATAAGCATGTACTACACAAGTTGGTAGAGCGACTGAGCAGCCAGGCTCATCCCAAGAGGGGTCAATGTGAGCTGTAGGGTTGTAACAGAGATTCACAATGTTACAGTCAGTTTGAATAAGCCTTTTTTTTAGTAGGCAGTAAATATGTAACAATTAAATATTCTTCAAAATACACACCCTCAGTTTCAGTAAATCAGTAGATACCCTTTGGGGATGGCACACAGAAACTTCCTATACCCAGAGTTAGCTTCAATTGTTTAGGACACTGTGGACATTGATATATCACTTGCACATTTAAAGCAATACTGAGTTTGGTGTCAAAAGAAAAGGTTAGGAGAGGAAACAATGGCTAACAAGTTTCTCATGGAGCAGAAAAGGAGATAGAGGCAAGTCTGATTGCTTAGGAAAACTGAAAGGGGGACTGCTTTAAGTGGTTAAAAGCCAATTTAATCATTACAAATTTGAACATTAAACATCATACATTACATTTTCTAGAATTACATAAAAACCAAAGCCTGGATTGATTTCTCATTGGTTAAACACATTTCCAAATGTCAGTTCACTGAAACATGTTGAGAGATTAGACTGTACAATGACAATGCAGTGAACATTAATGCAAAAGATCACAGAGGTTCATGCAAAAACCCTAGGTTTTCTCAGAGTGGTTGAAAACTAGGAAAGAACAAAGTATACAATCTATGGTTGCCATGATACCCTGGCCACAGATGTGGCATTTTGGAAATGTGTTTAACCAATGAGCAATCAATCCAGGCTTTGGTTTTTATTAATTTTAGAAAATGTTATGTATGATGTTTAATGTTCAAATTTATAATGATTACATTGGCTTTTAACCACTGAAAGAAGTGTACCTTTAAGTTTTCCTAACCAATCAGACTTGCCTCTATCTTCTTTTCGACTCCATATTTAACCGCCACCCGGGACTATATAGAAGCAGCACTTTGATATTTGTTTAACAAGTGCACACCTGGGGTTCCTCCCTTATCATAAGATAACAAGTTTCTCAAACAGGTATGCACTTTTGTACCCCCCAATGCAATGTAGATTAACCCTTTCACAGCTATACAAGTAAAGAATGTATGACTTTTGGAGGGACAGATCAAAACACAGTCAGAGATTAGAAAAGTCTTCAGGGAGCCAGGACAGCCAAAGTCGATTGAGCAAAGTCTAGGGGAGCTGTAGGCACTTGTTGAAGGTAAGTAAAAAGTCTTGCACAATGTCATAGAGAGTTTTGTAGAAAAATAAATCACTGTTGGGCCACAAGCTGGGAGGCTTGTGGCGGGCAAAGCTGCAAGCAACTCTGCAAAAGGCAGCCAATGCAAGTCTCAACTGAGAGCTAGCAATGCTACACAACAAGAGGTACCTTAGTTCACAGTACCTTGGGTCTGAAGAAATCGGTTCAAGCTGGCTTCTGTTCCTGTTGTAGATCCTGCAGATCCTGTTTTTCCTGGGCCTCAGTCATTGGGACAAGAGGGAGGATGTCTGGGGACTCCTGCACCACGATTCGAAGGTCAGCGGCAGCAATGTGCAAACTTCAGATCAGCAGCACTTTGCGGTTTCAGCTTCTCGCGACTAGCACCACCGCGTTACACCTTCTGGGCTTTCCTTGCTTATGGGGTCCAGCACTCCGTTGAGGTGGCTCAGACTTGGTTAGTCCTGCTTCAAGGGAATCCGGAGGATCTACCTAAAGCTCGGGTCCGACTTAAAAACGATACACTCGATTCTGGTGTTCCTCTCACTGGTACTCGGTTCCTGCAGCACCAAATGGAAGTACAGCCAGCAACGAAAGGATTTCAGATGAGTTCGTCTTGGGGTCGATTGGTCCCACCAACCCAAAGGCCTTTGCAGGGCTTCTCTAGTAGAGGCGAATTCAGAGCTTCTGCACTGCAGAAGGGCTTCACCGGGCAAACTAACGGTCCAGGAGTTGCAGCAAGCTTCTCTTCCAAGTTCTTTTTCGGATTCCTTCGTCCAGTGGTCAACTCTGCCTTCCTAGCAAAAGAACTCGCCTTTTATGCAAGTCTCTCCCACTCATTCGCAGCCTAGCTGTCACTCACACAGCAGAGTGGCTGTCCAGCCAATCACCTTTGGGTGCATTCCTGTAACCAAGAAGACTAAGCACATAGTTTCGTGCCCCTCCCTCGCTTCCTGCCCTGCCATAAACGCTGGTGCCAGAGGCGGGCTTCACCAGTGAATCCCGCCAAAGACAAAACAAACAAAGGGACCAAACCTGGTTCGGCATGCAGCGTAAATCTCAAGAAGCACCTTCCAACAAGAAATGGCAAAAAATAGAAAAGCAGTGCCATTTTGACAAAATGGGCACCCATGAGTGCTTTACTGCAGCTGCAATTGCAGCCCGTGGTAGAAACACTCAATAGTAGAAAAAAGTCAAGCACTGCCACCAGCCATTCATTGTAAAATGGGTAACATAAAAATGTTACATGAGAAAACGGACAAAGGGGATACTAAGTAACCCCTCCAGTAACCCTATTGTAAGGTGGTGTGTGCTGGGCCTATAAAGAGTTAAAAGTAAGTCAAGTCAATTTCATTTTCCTACTCTTGGAAACAGTAGTTATCCAAGAGAAGGTATTTAAATCCAAAGGATTTCTATGTGACACTGCAGTGAAGGTGCTGTGTGTCACAATGTAAAAAGATGATGCCTATGGAGTTTGTACGACTCCAAAACGAAAAGAAAAAAATCACAGAAAAATAATTGAGAGAGTGGGAAAAAGGTCTCACTCTCTCAAGTCCTAAAGTCCATCCAAAGAGCTGGGGGTCTCTAAGGTAGAAGGGAATTAGCACATTTCTGACAATTCTCCCTAACAGACAGGATATGGCCAAGGGTTGTCCTAGATGCAGTAGCTTGCATGATTCTTTGCTTCATATGATATGGTATTGCCCCAAACTGGGTGGGTATTGGTCTGAGGTTGCCAAGCTCTTGAAGACATACTGGCCGGCAGCTCCACCTTACAGCGCAAGGGTTTTTATTGGGATACATGGGCAGAACGTCCATAGTGCAGCAGCGGTTTCTTAACTTCGGGCTCCTGCTGGCTAGGAGGGTCGTCCTGATGCAATGGATTTGAATGGAGCCTCCAGAGCTATTGAACTGGTTGCATAATGTAATATGGGCTGATAATGAGGAACTGTATGTCTCATTGGTCCCAAGCAGCTGTCGTCATAAAGATATCTGGCAAGATTTTCGAGTGTATTTGGCAAGGAAGGCAGGGCCCTGAACTTTTCACTGGAGCTTTCTATAAATGTTTGCCGTTATTATGTGCTATATGCTTGCTATGATAATTGTACTTCATGTTGTATGACATTGCTGTTGTGTAACTTCTGCTGTTTGCTCACCAAGTGCCTAACCCTTTAAGTGCCAAGGACGAGGTATCTCGTCCTTGGGATTACCTCCCCAGTGCCAAGGACGAGATAGCTCGTCCTTGGCACTTAAGGAGTTAATGAAGGAGAAAATGTTAGAAGGCTTTGCATGGTGAAATACTGAAATCAACAAAAAAGGCCTTGGCACTGGGGGGGGAAACCCATGGCAGTTAAAATTAATAAACAAAAATTTCAAAAAAACAATAGTCCTCAAAAGTCTCTCTTCCCAAGGGCCTTTGAAAGCTTGCTTTACAGTTCTAGCACTTCCTTCCTGTCGTAGGACGTTATAAAGACTATGTCCGTATAGCACTTGTGGTCTAGAATTCTCTTTAGTCTTACTTGGATTAACACTATGATGAGGAAGATTCCTCCCAATGCACTCTTGGTTTCCAGACATTTGGGTATCACTACAGTGATGAGGGAGTTCACTCCCAAGATTCTCTTGACTCTTGATTTTCTGAGTAGCCCTACTGTGACGAGGGAGAGTACTCCAGAGGCTTTCTGGTCTCTTGGTTCTGAGCGTCACTACTGTGAAAAGGGAGATTACTCCAGAGGTTTCTAGTCACTTGGTTCTCTGGGTATCACTCGTGTGATGAGGGAGATTACTCCCAAGGCTTTCTTGTCTCTTGGGTCTCTCAGTGTCACCACTGTGATCAGGGAGATTACTCCTGAGGCTTTCTGGACTCTCAGGTCTCCCTGGACTCCACCCGGGTTTCCTGTAGTTCCAATTAACTTGTTTGTGCTGGAAATGCGTGTTCGGTTCTTCCCGGGGTCATGGGCGGTTTGCTGTTCGCTCGTGGCTTCTTTTTGGTTCGCCTGCACGATACTACAAAGGCTTCATTGTCGAAATGAGGAGTCCACCTTCCAGAGGTCATGCCACCACGACTTCCCCGAGCACTGCAGTGAGTCGCTCTTTGCCGGCTTACGGGATTCGTCTGGGACTTCCATCTCTTCCGAGGACCAGCTTCTCTGCACAGCTGACAGGTTCCCAGGTTCAAACATCCCAGGCTTTGCAGGCTCCTTGCCAGCTTATTTCTTCTTTCAGTCCTTCCTCTGTTTTTATCTCTCCTAGCTGGGCCCGCCCCAGTGCAGTGTCGTAGGCCCTCATTCCGTGTTTGGAGGTAAGTAATGCTCCTTACCGGCATGGCGTAAATAGCGTGTCAGGGCAGTCATCAGTCCGCTAATAGACGACTATTACGACTTCGCGGGCACAAGCTTTACGCCATGCCGGTAAGGTCATTAGCACCATGCCGTTAAAGGCACCTAAAATGCCCTTAGCGGGATCAAGCATAGTGCAGATAACACTACCGACAAGATCCAATGCGGCATTAGCGGTGACCGTAATTAGCGGTGATCGCTAATAACGGTCACCGCTAATAAGCAGAACCGGAAGTAGCGTCATCACACAGATAGCGTCATCACACAGGAACAAGGAGGAGCACGGCGGCCATCTTTAAAAACAAAATCCATGCTGTTTTTGGGAAAAGATCCACCTATAACACCACTATGCCCAAGACCCTGAAGAAGGGAGCTGCCCACCAGCAGAAAGAAAGGTTCAATGAGGATGAGCTGCAGATGCTGGTAGACACACTGCAGGAGCATGATGCCATAGTTTTCTCAAATAACATGAAGAGAGAGGCAGTACTGAAGAAGAAGGAGATCTGGGCACTTGTTGCTCAGACAGTCAGTGCTGTGAGGAACACCCCACGCACGATCAAGACTATCGCAAGCGCTGGGACGACCTGCGACTTAGGGTACGAAACATCCTCTCCGTGAACCACAGCCAGGCCATGGGAACAGGAGGAGATCCCATTCCCCAATGAAGCTCACCCCATGGGAGGACATCTGCACCAGCATGATAGGAATGGAGGGGATCGAAGGTGTTGGCGAGATGGAGTGTGGCACCACAACATCGGCAGATGGAGGTGAGTGTCCAAAGTAAACATTGCAATGCCAAATCTGATGAAAGTCAACCAATATGTCAGTTCAAAGAGTCAAGCCATGGTCCAACACACACACACACACTCCCAGCAAAGTAGGCGGACGCATTACAGACACATGCAGATGCCTGCTGCAAGGCAATATCGTACATGAAACATACCACACAAAGATGTAAATGCCATGAGTCACACAGCGTGCAGGGCCAAAATACTACGCATGTCAGATAGCACTGCTCTTGGGCAACATGAGTGATGCCGACATATGCCTGCATAAATCACCCATGTATCAAAGAACATGCTCATCCAAACACAAATTCGTATTACCCCCAATTGTGTGGATGAGCAATTGTCCTAATGTATGTATGTATGATGCCTATCAAAACATCACTCATGCCGTCCCTCTCTTCGAACCCCACAGGCACTGACCATGACAGCGATGGGCAGGACGCAACCCCTGCACAGTCCACACCCCGGAAGAGGTCCTGGGATGACAGCAACCGCCCTTCGACCTCGAGGGGACAACCCAGGGGGCACCGTGCACCTACAGGCAAGGCACCCCAGGTACCCATTACTCGTGCCACCAAGGCCCGCGGAGAGCAAAGCACCACCACCACCACCATCCATTGGCCATCCTGATGATTCATGCGAGGCACCACAATCCGAGGAGTCGAGTTTGGCTGGGGAGGTGGCAGCCACGGCACCCCTGGCTATGGATGACCCACAGGACGACATATGGGTGCCCATTCAGGACGATGTTTCGGAAGTGGTCCATACCCCAACTCCACTGGCATCCCACCAAGTATCGTCCCTCGATACGGAGCACACCACCACCCCGGAGCAGTCTGGTCAGGAGCAGACGGAGGGACACTTCACTCCAATTTTGACGACTAGTGAGGATGAGTAGGATGGGCAGGACAGCCAGGGGCCGACTACCTCCACAGGTGCACCCGCAGGGCCGCAGCGGTCTGACCTGCTTACTGCCCTTGTGCGGGAGTTTGTCGAGGACAACAGACTGGCCAGACAGAAGTGGCATCAGGACTTAGCCTCTCTAGGCAGGTCCATCACGGACAACACTGCCTCCATGGCCAAATCATTCGCTGGCACCAGCCGCCTCTGCGAGGTGGTCTCGGCCCTCCGGCAGGTCTTAGGCCGCATAGCGGATGCCATGGAGGCAGGGCATCCCGCTACACAATCACAGCAGGCGGCCACACCGTCTTCCTCCAGTTCTACCCAGAGAAGCCCGCTCCGGAGGGTTTTTGCACTTACGTTTACATTGTTATATTTAATACACCCGTTGTGTGAAAAACAAGACCTGAGTGGACATTCATCATTGCGCATGTGTCATTAATTCATTTACAGTGCATAGTGTAAATGTACCCCCACACCCAGTGCCCTCTGTCCAACCATCATGTCACCCTCTGCTGCCATGTGTGTCAGAAAAATTGTGCAATCACTGACTGGCGCACAGCACGTCCTTCCTGTGCATTATCACTGCGATGATGTGCAGCCACATCTTCTTCTTCCCCTTCATCATCACCAGGTGGTAGCAGTTCAATGTCAGGGGGCAGGGGCACGTTCCGGCGGATGCACATGTTGTGCAGCATGACACATGCCATGATGATCTTGGCCACCTTCTCATGCCTTTAGAGGAGTGCCCCACCCGACCGGCTGAGGCAACGAAATCGTGCCTTCAACAGACCAAAGGTCCGCTCGATGACCACACAGGTACGAAAAGGGTTGTAGTCCTCCTCATGCCTGTTCTGTGGGTTTCGGACAGGGGTGAGGAGCCACGGCTTCAAGGGATAGCCACTATCACCTGCATGTGAGGCAATTAAAGGTAATTGTCAGGCGATTCATGGAAAGCTGTAATAGTCACACATGCCTGCAGGTTATCGTTGCCCACATGCACATGTCCCTGGATGTATTGATGGCATTTTCAGTCCCTCGATGTGTCCTGTGCCATGGACTAATGGTGTGGGTTGCATCTTCAAGATGATACATGGTGTGCACTGACGTCTTGTTGCACATGCATCGTGTACGCATACAGCTGTGTTTGTGTCAAATTAGTGAGGTGTTGTGTTCTGTGAGATTTACTTAGATGGAGAGTTGGCAGTAGTCTGTGCAATATTGGGCAATCAGCGCGGATCATTCCCATGGAGACATGCCGCACTCCTGTGGGTGTGCCGGCCCTGTGACAGACAGTGGATTCCCTAGTAGGTTCAGTTTGATGCACTCACAGGGATGCTTGTCCTGTGTGGTGATATGCTGGAGACAGCAACATAGGTCATATGCACTGTGGTGCTGGATGGTGTTAGGGGGGGTGAGGGCCGCTGATGAGTGGTGCACGTGTTGTGGGATGTAGGGTGGTTTCCTGTTAGTCATGTAGTGATAGGTGTCGACCTTACTTCATTCCTATGGGATTTGGGTGTCATGTACCGTTTGTGATGCTTTGGGGTACAGTGTTCGGTGATGTGCACATCGTGCAGTCACATCAACATTGGCAGCATGGTGGTGTGTGCATCTCTCCCCCCATTTCAATGCCATGTGCCAGTCCTGCAATTTACCAAGCAGCCAGGCACGTCGTCCAGCATGTCGCTCCATGAAGCGTGGTAGCATTGAGTTCCGCAGGACCATAGAGTCATGAGTTGATCCAGGATATCGGGCACAACAATGTGTGATGATCTTGCTGGCGTCACATACCATCTGCACATTGATGGAGTGGTATTATTTGCGGTACACCACCTCTATGGCATGCAGGACCACCAACTCCACGTGGGTGCAGTCGAGGGCACCTACACAAATTGTATGCCTGCCAGTGCATGGAAGGCAACTTGTGTATCAAATATCTCCTGGGGAGTCTGTGGTAGGGATATGTAGTCCCTTGTGTGCTTGAGGAGGGCATCCAGCACTTGGTTCAGAATCTGAGAAAATAAGGGTTGTGATATGCCATGCATGTGCCCCACTGTGTGCTGGTAGGTGCCTGTGGCAAGGAAGTGGAGCACAGACACTACCTTCAGTAGAGGGGGGATGGCGGTGCGTATTTCAATGAGGCTCACTATGTCGTTGTGTATCAGGTCTACTATGGTGGTGATGGTGTCCCGGTCCAGACAGTACAGGGTGTGGATCTGCTCAGGGGTTAGGTTGAAAGGACTGGCTCTGATGCGAGGGATTGGGGGCTGCTGGCGTGGTAATGGTGGCTGCACTGGTGGGGCATGCTGGGCCTGTCTCACCCTCCTTCTCCTCCTGCGTCTCCTCAGTGGTGCCGGCTGTTGTTGTTGTTGATGTTGTGGCAATGCAAGCATGTCCTCCAGCTCCAGTAATGCTACTACTATTGGAATCATCTTGGTGTGGGAGGGGGTGTGGTGCATGGGTGTGCTCCTTTTGTAATGGGCCAGACTCCATTGCCTCCACCTGTGCTGATTGTGTGCACCTGTGGCAGTTGGGAACACTGCACAAGGCATTTTACGGTAGTTCGACGATGCCGGTAACCACTTTTTCCGCCATCATAAAGCCGTTATTTTCATGTCTGCTTCACTTGTGATCTACTCCAGTTTACGGCATGCCACTATTGCCGGCATGGTGGGTCACACGCCCGCGCCCAGACCGCTATTCACAGCACCGTACTATACGATGCCGCTAATAGCGGTCAGGCTAGTCAGAATAGCCGTAGCGGTAAACAATGCCGGTATTCCTTTACCAGCATCGTTGTTCCCTTAGCACCAACCTCGGAATGACCCCCATAGTCTTTTGGTTGTTTCCATGGAGGTACTCTTCAAGCTTCCTTGTGTCCACCTCTTCCCAGTACTTTTAGAAAAAAGTATGGCATCATCCTTATTCTTCTTCGTCTCAGTGGTGTCAAGTCTCAAGGAAGGAAGGGAGGGAATGTTACAGTAACACACTGTAGGACTTTCAGTTGCACTCTCTGCAGACCTTAGGGTTTTTATGGGTGCAAGGGCAAGAGGATTAGGGAGTTCCTTCAAGGAACAGGAATCCTTATCCCCCTGAGGGAAGTCTCTCCCTGTGAGGTCCCAGTTTCCAACACCCCTAGTGGGACTATTGGGTAGCAGCATCACCTCCATAGCCTCACAGGGAAGGGATCCCCCTGGGGAGAAGTGACAAGACCTTGTGAATCATCACAGAGGGCGTAATCATCTTGAATCTTTCTTGGGGTAAGAAAAGGTTGAAGGGGGAAAGGTCTAGTGCTGTCCAGAGGCCAGCTTTGTTTTTCTTCAGAACATTGAAGAACCTTGAATACTACCTACTCTTTCTATTGCCTCTATGAGTAGCTGTTTAGATATCTCCTGTGAGAGGGAGTCTGAGGCTGATAGAGGGTAGGGAGGACGAGGAAGGCAATAGCCCCTGTGGACCACTGACAGGGACCAGTAGCCTCAGGCTATTGTCCTTCACTGGGCAAGACGATGCACTCAACCTCCTACTGGTCTGCTGTGGATCTGCACCCTCACATCACTTAGACTGCTTTGATTCTGGGGTTGTGGGGGGCTGGGAGAAGAACCTCCTGGGAGATGGACATGCTTGTTTCTTTCGAGGAGCGGTCAGAGATATGTCCTGTCTACTCCGGCGGTAATGAAAGCCTCTGAAACCTCCTCAACTCTTGGTAGTGAATGACTGTCTCTGAAGGCCCAAAAAACATGGATTAGCAAGAGTGCGGGGGCTTAGTTAGGGCTAACGCCTCCACACTATTTTTTCTTTTTATTCAGTTCCTCGTCTGTATCCAGGCTGAAAAGTTCCATTACATCAAAGGGTAGGTCTATAATTCGCTTTTGGACGCATCATTGGAACTTGGTGGATTTGAGCAGCTCTTGCTGCCTAAGAGACACACCTATGGCCATTTCCTTAGCAGCTATGTTTACGTGGTATAAGAGGCCTCAATGAGGCCCTGCGCTACTTGGCGAGTTTCTGTCAAGCCTGAGCGGGACTCCGCTTGAAAATCAGGAGGAAGGAGTGAGTTTAAGTCCCCCAGTTCTTTCCATAACTTACAGATCGCAGCTACAATGACTACTTGGCATTGGCCTACCTAAAGCTCAGGCAGAAGTTCTGCTAAACTTTCTTCACTGCATTGTCTAAGAGGCGGTCTTCCCACCCTAGTATATTCTGCGAAGAGGAAGCAGATGCTTGACTCTTACCAAAGAGTGTAGCCACAGCCACGGCTATCGTGGAGTGAGCTGGAGGGTAGTTACTCACACACTGATTCTCTGCTAAAAGGGACCTGGTCTTCATGCCCACTATTTTTGCCACTGGCTTTTGTCAAATTTCAAGGCTTCCCCCGCATTGTCTGACTGAAGATGTATACCTGACTTTTCTGGGGCTTTCCCCGAAAGGACTGATGAAAGGAATCATTTGTCCATCTGTGGAGTTTTTGGCTCTGGAATCTCCATGTAATATATAAGGTCATGTACCCTGTTATAGAATGCTTTTATTGACATCGGTCCTTCATTCCTGTCTTCCAAAACACTGTCCTGGTCCTCTGCTGTATCATCATCTGGAGGACCACAAAGATCGTTCGGGAGCAGAGGAGGAGCTTGTACCATGGGCTGAGAGCCTGTGCCCCCTGCTGGAGGAGGAGGCAATGGTGCCTCTGCTGTCACTATCTGAGGTGCTGTGGGTTGGATCTGAGGCTCCACTGGCTGATGAGTGGGAACCAGCACTTCTTTCATGAGGAACTTAAAACATGTTCTGTTCTCATTGTTCTTTGGTGCATTAACTACTGGAACTTGTTGAAGAACCTGTCTTCCCTTGAAGGTCCTTGAGTGGAGGTTCCTGGCATGGTACTCAAGGCCCAGTTTCTAACAGGTACAGAAAGAGGAGTGGCAGAATACCCTTTCACACTGGGTGACCTTTCTACCTGGGGAGAACGGCGTGGGAGCCCAGAAGCACTAAGAGGCAGAGGTGAAGGAAATCTATCAGATCACTCAGTGTATGCTCCGACATAGCCGGAGATGAGTCACCCAGAGAAATGCCAGAATCCAACCCAGACACTGGGACAGTTGAGGTGTGGTGAGTCATGGCCTGCCATGGATGAGGTATGGTCTTGGGCACTGCACAGGCCGCAGGGCCCCCTAAGATAATCCGAGGAGTGGAGCCTACTGTTGCTGAATGCCTTTCTGGGCCCTTTGGTGTTTGCCTGGTGAGAGGAGCAGAGGAAGCCTCAGATGGTAGTCTGGTTTGAGGCGACATGTGCTCAGGAACTGGGTCCACAATACAAGCCTTGCTTGGAACCAAAGTCCCTTTAAGCCGTCAGGAATGGCATGGGTAGAAGTCTGCTCAGATATCTCAGGGTGAGTCCCAGTAATGAAGTAGCTAACTGCAACAGGTCATCCTGCTTCGGCCAACTCCCAGGAGGGTATCAACTAGGTGGGGTGTCAAGGTAAAAAGCTGTACTCACCCTCTTGGACTTGATGTTGTTTTTTGGGTGAGCCGGAGCTGTCGTCCAAAACATGTCCTCTCACTGCGTCAGCCGACTCCAGAGGGATTTAAAAGAAAGTGTGCACTGGTGTCCTAGTGCTGAAGCTAGCCCAAACACCCTAAGCAAAGAGTGCATGGGTCCACGGCTGATAAAGACCTACGACACCCAGTGCACACAGAAAACCCTGCTTTACCTGGTATAAAACAGGAGGGAGCGAGGGATGAAGCAATACAAATAAAATTCAAGTTACTGCAGGGAAACAGTCAGAATAAAAAGAAAAAGTAAAATGTGCTGGGTTTGTCTGACATGGAGAAAGGGACTCGGGAAAGGAGCGCGAGAGGTAAAGTTCTGGGCGTGGTTGTGCTACACGCATGTGGTCATGCTTGGGTTTGCTATAGCACTTGCTTGGGTTTGCTATAGCTCAAGCCCCAGCCCCAGCCATGCTCCATGGGAACTCCCAGAAGTATGTGCTTGCTACCTAAAGCAATTGCAGGGGAATACTTTCCCTTTAAAGGGAAAACGTCTCTGTCAAGAAAGAGCTAGAGGCTCTGTCAGTTGGAGAGGGTGCATCTCCACTCCAGTCTGAAGGGTCTCTTAGTAGGTTCAAAAGTGACAGAAGTGTCAGGGGTATAGGACTGTTGCAGATCACGGGATTGGATAAGGCCTGGCCTCCTAGGACTGGCCTGAGGTGCGGCACTGTAACGGTCCCCGAGTCCTTACTTTGTTAGACGTCACAACCAGGTAGGGAACATCATCACAGTGGGAGAATGTCCAGTATGTTAGTGGTCAGTTTAAAAACAAATAGGAAATATGCCATGTGTATACAGGTGAGAGCAGCTTCTTGTTGGACTGCATACTCCAAACACTGGAACATATGGAAAGAATTTGATGAAGTTCATACACAGAAGGCTAGTGTAAAATGAGGCGAAAGCATGAGATATTTTAATAAAGTTACTCACCGTAGTTAGTCCCCTTTCCTCCATACTTTTGGAACATTCCATCCTGTGGGACGGGGACGGAGCACTTTTGTAAAAAAGCATCAAATAGAAAATGTGTACTTCACTTTTTACGCAGGGTACCGCACGAACCGTAACCCCCCCCCTTCGCTCCACCCGGTGCATCGCCCTTCAGTCTTTTTCTATCGCCAGGTTTGAGACCATTTAATTAATAATAGAGGATACTTATTAGAGGGGACAGTGGGTGGGCGCATGGAGGAAAGGGGACTAAGGACTAGGAGTACGGTAGTCAATATGGTGAGTAACTTTATTGCACTCCTACGTCCTGTCCCCTTTCCTCCATACTTTTGGGAGATTACCAAGCACTCCTTACAGAATAACGGGTGGATGAACTCCTTTACTGAAAGAGGTTTTTGAGAACAGCTTGCCTGAACTGAGCATCAGCCCTGGAGCTCAGGTCTAAGCAGTAATGTTTCACAAAAGCTAATGGCCCGCACAAGATGGCCGTGAATTCCCTTTGGAGGTTGAAGGTCCTGAACTGAATACGCTTCAAAGATACAGGAAGCAATCCATCAGGAAATAGTTGCTTTCGAAGCCGGCTTTCCTTTTGGGTCTCCGAAGCTCTCCAAGAGCTGGAAGAGCACAGAAGATTAGATGTTCTGTCCAAATAAAACGTAAGAGCTCGCCTTACATCCAAATTATGTAGAACCCTCCCGGCATCTGAAGCTTGTTCTGGGAAGAAAACTGGTAAGGAAATAGACTGGTTCAGATGAAAATCAGATACCACCTTTGGAAGGAAAGAGGGATTGGTCCGGAGGACAACCTTTGCCTTTTGAAAGGTGAGGAATGGATGTTCTACCGACAAGACCTGAAGCTCACTTACACGTCTTCCCGAAGTCCCCGCAATCGGAAAGGCCATTTTCCATGAAAGGAATTTCAAGTCTGCCATAGCCATGGGCTCGAAGGTTTTATGAAATAAAGCAGTAAGGACCACATTCATATCCCATTTAGGATGCGGGTTGCGCACAGGTGGATACAGATGCAACAGACCTGCATAGTGCCTTTTAATGACAGGGTTTGTCAAAGAAAAAGAGAAAGAGTCCGTGGACAGGTAGTTGGCAATAGCCAAAAATAAGTCCTGCAAGAGAAAACATGCATGCCTGAAGCTGCCAGGTGAGAAATGAAGGACAGCACAGTGTCCATAGCAGCTTCTCTGGGGTCCAGCTGTTTTGCTAAACACCAGTGACAGAAACTGAGCCATTTGCTCCTATACTGAGACCTGGTCGAAGGTTTTCTAGCCGCTTGGATAATATGCATATTATCCGCAAACAAATTGAAGCTTTCTAAAGATTTGAACTCAGGCACCAGGCCACCAAGCTGAATGATTGTGGGGAGGGGTGCCACATCTGCTGATCGCTCTGGTGAAGCAGGTCAGGAATCAACAGAAGCCTGATCGGTGAGCAGAATGGCAGATGCTGAAGCTCCGAAAACCAGACTCTGCCTGGCCACCACGGGGCTATGAACAGGAGAGTGCAATTCGATGTGTTCCTGAGCTCGCACAGCACCCATTGAATCAGAGGGAGAGGCGGGAAGGCGTAGGCCCACATATTGTGCCACAGAACCTCGAGAGCATCCCCCAGGGAAGAAGCTCCGAGCCCGTTCCTGGAAGCATAAAGAGGAAGTTTCCTGTTCAATGATGTCGCAAAGAGGTCCACTTCGGGAGTGCTCCAATGGCGAAAAAGGTTGGAGAGGATCTCCGTGTTCAGCTCCCACTCGTAGCTGACTACCGCTCCCCGGCTGAGAGAGTCTGCGTTACATTCAGCTGGCCCGGAATGTGTACCGCCAAAAGCCAAACACTGTGCTGAATGGCCCATTCCCAAATCTGAATGGCTAGATCTACAAGGGGAAGTGACCTGGTAGCCCCCTGCTTGTTACACGTAAAACATGGATACCGCATTGTCCGTGCGGATGCGGACCACCTTGTTCACAATCCCTGGCTTGAAAGCTTTGAGCGACAAGAAAATCGCCAGAAGCTCCAGATAATTTATTTTAAAGTGTCTGTCTTGAGGCGACCACAGGTCGAAAACCTGAAGATGATCCATCGTCGCACCCCACCCGATAAGGGAGGAGTCTGTCGTAATGGTCACCTGAGGGGAGGGCTCCTGAAAGGGCGCACCCACCGATTGCTGGAAGAAGACCACCATAGGAGATCTGTCATCATGCAGGGGGAACCGGAACCATCTTGGTGTCTGGGTCCACTGCCTGAAGCCAGGAGCTCCGAAGAGCCAACTGTGTAAGTCGCATCTTGAGATGCGCGAGGGGAAGAGCAAGCACGCACAAGGCCATCAGGCCCAGAAGCCTATGGAACCACCAGGCGTACATGCTTTCTGGCTGAATGAAGACTTGACACATGGTTAACAGATCCGCCATCCTGTCCACCGTCAAGTACACTCTGCAGTCGATCGTGTTCCAACGGAAACCCAGGAATATCAGGTCCTGAGAGATCGTCATGGAAGATTTCCGCCAGTTCACCATCAGCCCAAGACTGAACAGGAGCTGAAGGAGAGACTGAAGATTGCTCGAGGTTTTCACCGGACAGTCGTCGTCCAAATATGGATACACATGAATACCCTCAAGCCTTAAAAAGGCCGCAATGACTGACATCAGCTTTGTGAAGACACGCAGTGCAGAGCTGAGACCAAAAGGGAGCACTCGAAACTGATAGTGCTCCTCTCCTAGGGAGAACCACAGATATCTCCAATGCGGGCTTCAGATCAGGATATGCATATAAGCATCCTGAAGGTCCACAACGCTGAACCAGTCGCCCTTCTGAAGAGGACTTTATTTGTCAGGGCGTAATCATCTTGAATTTCTCTTGCACAAGAGAAAGGTTGAACTGGGAAAGGTCTAGAATGGTGTGCAGTCCAGCCTGGTTCGGTTTTGGCACAGTAAACAGACGAGAGCAGAAGCCCTCCCCTTGTTCCCCTAGGGGAACGGGTTCTATCGCCCTAAGATCTAGAAGCTTCTGGACCTCGGCTCTGAGTGAGGGGGTCCCCGACTGCTGAAAAGGAGAATTGGTGGGAGTTTAGGGGGGAAGGGCAAGGGGAAGCCCGCCCGAGCGATGGACAAAACACACCGGTCGTGGGTGACGGTTTGCCACGCCTCCAGATGAGACGAGATTCGTCCTCCCACCGGAGTCTCGTGAGAGCGCCAAAAGATATCATTTTGCAGACTTTTCAGCGGAGAGACTACCTGTCCCCGAAGAGGAGGCTGACGACAGAGAAAAACTGGCCATGTTCTGCCTCTGGCAGGAGTTACACGTCAGAGGATCAGTCCTACGCGACCTCTAAAGCCTGAAGAGGATCGAGATAGGGATCCAGATCTCTGACTTTTGAATGGGGCCTTCACGAGGAGCGACAGAGACTTGGCAGTTTGCGTGCTCGCTTTAGTCTTGGTGAGCTCGTCATCCATTGAAGAATGAAATAACTCTTTGTCATCAAAAGGCAGGTCTAGAACTTTATCTTGGACCCCCTTCGAAAACTTTGTTGCATGAAGCTAAGCCTGACGAGAGGTGCCCACCCCCACGACCATGAGCCGAGGTGTCAACATGGTGCGCAGCAGCCTCTAGCATATCCTGTGCCAACACCCTGGCGTCTGACAAGCCGCCTTTAAATTCTTCTAGCCTGTCAACAGGAATAAACTCCTGGAAGTCAGTCAAATCTCTCCACAGTTTCATATTCGCCGCTGCCAGGATGAGACCTTCTTGCCCAAGGAATGGAGCAATTTGTCCTCCTTGGACAGAACTTGAGCCGCAGCAGCAGAAGACGCAGAGGCTGGCTTGGATTGGAGTGGCGGCCGCTATCACCGTCGATGATGGGAGAGGACATTTCCTACTTCCTCGGAGGTGTGAAGCCTGTAACGGGCATCAATCCTTTTATTAATGTGCAGCCCGGTGTGGGGTTTATCCCAGCCCTTGCGGGCTTCGGCCAGGACGTCCCTCTGAAGGAACAGGCCGGTGCGCTCCTGTGGAGACAAGGTTAACGCCCCCGAAAACACCCCTTCCTGCAGAGCGGGTGCCTCAGGCACTGGTATGTTAAGGAGAGACATCATGTCTAGTACCCGGTCGTGAAATGCTCGGACAGAGCGGGGCTGGTCTTCACTGTCCTGATCTGCCAAAGGGTCTTCTAGAACATCTGGGTCACCCGGCTGCGATGTGAACGGCGTCAGATTGACATCACGCTTTGCCGGAGTCTTGTCCACCAGTGACAAGGGAGGACGAAGCGGAAGAGCCGGAGGAAGGCCGGGAGGCAGAGGAAGTGCTGCCGCCGGGGCGACAGGCCCCGTGACATGAACTGTCGGGCCAGGCAACGGAGCCGGAGGGCAGATTTCTCTAAAAAGGCCTTTAAAGTACTCCGTCATGGGATCAGAGTTCATTAAACTGTGAAATTTCCCAAAAAAGGCAGAGAACTTAGGCGCTGGAATGGGCAGAGGCCTCTCATGAGGAGCATAACCCAACGAACCCAGTTAGGAGGGTGTTGCCAAGAGGGCCCGCTACCAACCGGATCTACATAGACCAATGGGGCAGATGTAGGAGGAAGCGAGACCGAATGTGGTAGTGGCATCCGAGCACGCCAGTCATAGGAAGAGCGGAACGGATTCACACTGTCGCATGGAAAAGGTTGTCCACTGTAAAGAAGGATCCCAACACCGCCGTCGATAGTGTGGGTGTGAGGGAAGAATCCAAAATGGCCGACGTACTCCACGCGGGAAGGCCCGCCATTTTGTGAACATCTGAGGAGAACTGCGTCACATGTGTAGATGAGGCAGTTGACTCCAAAGATTGGTCAGGGGACTTGTCAGAAATGTTAGCCTTGACATAAGGATCCTTGGCAGAGCTGGTACTATTGGGCTTTGGATGTTTACTGGACATCCTGTCCCTTGAATTAGCCTCCAAAGGAGGAACCTCAGCAACGTCGGTAACAGAGGAGTTACCGTCGACGATCTCTCCCTGTGCCCCCTCAACAGAACCGATACCTCCGCGAGCGTGGGAAAGTTGAGGAATCCACCTCACAGACAAGACCTTTACAGTCCTCTCAGTTCTGTTGGTACACACCTTAGCCTTGGTAAGAGGAACCTCGGAACAGAGTCCGGTCTTAATAGCTCCCCCCAGAGGGGCCTCAAACTGTGGTTTGGTACAGAAAGCCTCAACAGAGGCCTTAGGGCGCACCTCGGTGTCTGTGCGGGAAGCTCCTGACAAGGAGACCTCAGAGCGAACTTCATTAACCAACGCCTCAGGACGACTATGCTGGCTATTAGCACCTGATCGGTGAACCTCAGATCGTGATCCGGTATAGGCAGGCCCCTCGCGGAAACCCTTGGAGGAAACCCTGGTACACCTATTAGGCCTGCGAGGCACCTCAGGGATAACCCCAGTAACAGAGCTTTTGAAGCCCCTCCTGGACCTGGAGGACCCCGTGAAGGAGTCCCCCAGCCGGGATGCCCTGAAAAGTAAAGAACTTACCGGGCGTCTCTTCTTTCCGTCAATGAAGAGTTGGAAATGCGATGGAGGAACCTTCTAGAAGATTTCCTCCCACCTGCAAAGACGTTGAAGTGCCCGGACCGAAAGGGAGTCGCAGAAGAAACACGAGTCCCAACGGTGATCCGGTCCCAGACACTCCAAGCAGAGAGAATGGGGATCCGCCATAGCATTGCAAGAGTAACACGTGGCAAATCCCAGATGCTCCGGCATAGACAGAGGACTACGCGACCGCAGAACTGGAGCAGGAGAGAAGGACAATGGGAAAGAAAAAAGGTCTTCCCGGTGAGGCTAGTGCGTCCAGCCCCGACCGTGCAGAGAAAAGGACTGAAGGGCGATGCGCGGGGCAGAGCTAAGGAGGGCAGGGTTACGGATGCGTGCGGTACCCCGTGTAAAAAGAGAAGGACACATTTTCAGTTTGATTTTTTTTACAAAAGTGCTCCAGTCGCGTCCCACAGGACGGAATGTCCCAAAAGTATGGAGGAAAGGGGACGGGACATAGGAGTAAATGTGGATTATATGCCACGCCACACAACGTCATCTAAGAATTCACATTTGAAGTAGGTCTCTCTAAAAAAATCTAGAGATATTTCATTCTTTATCAGTATTTTCACCATTATAACCATATAAAACATACCAAAAAACCTAGAAAACAATGTGCTGCATAAGTTATAAAACTGCAGCGCTCCTTAAAAACGAATTCATAGGGAGAACATTCCGCTGGAGTATACCTTTGGATTCATGGAGTGAAGCATTGTTGTTACTGTTGCTAGTTGATGTTCTGCCACTATCAAGACTGGTTGGGCGGGACACTACATCGAAGGAAAAGCGAGGAGAAAATAGCATTATAAAAATCAGCATCAGCAAATGTTCATAAAGTTACATAGTGATAACAAAAGGAACATTTTCTCAAGCAAGGGACTGTTTCTTGACGCATTAGGTTATGAACATTTAATATACTGCCTAATTATGAGGGGGGACGTTTTGTAGAAGGCAAGGTTTCTTTGTGACTGAACCCTTTCACAGCAGCCCTGCAGCAGTTCATTAAAGTCATAACAAACTTAAATGTTGGTTTGCTCTACTTTCCTATGTATAAACTGGGTATATTATGAAACTCTGCTCCCAGGTATTTACTTACACGTGGCAGATTAAGGTTAATGTATTTAATACAATATATTTTTGTTTTCAAAGTGCTAAGGTGGGCATTATTGTATGAATGGGATGGGGATGCTTAAGGCATTTTTAACAGCTGGGGCTATTACTTTTAGCCCCTGGAAGCAGAAGGCCATCATTTTTAGCCTGTGCTTCCCCAGAAGGCAGTGCTAGGCATATACACATTTTGGCTAATCAGCTGGCCCGAAAGCTTTGGGGACTCTTATAGGCTGAAGCCTGAGCAAATTAGAGCACTCACACTATACTGGCATCCTGATTGGCAGATATCTGTCTGTGTGTGCTTTGTGGCTGTTCCTGCTTCCCTTAATTGGCTTATTCCTGCAGAGAAACCAGAGCCTGATTCCGGAATATATATATGTATGTTCTGTGAATGCCGGAATGAGCAGACTCCTGGATAATACATTAGCATATCATAGAAGGAGCCAATTGCCATATTAAATAGATATCAGGCTTGCGGGATGCATAGCTCAGTGCATATTTGTATGTGTCTGCCGCATGCAACATGCCTTGTGATGAGGGATTCCTCTCGCTGTGCACATGGCAACGGAACAGTGAGAGCAGGAGAAAGAAGGGTCAACCATAGTGGGTATCTTCAGCAGAGCCCATGTATCTAACTCTAATATATGCTAACCAGCGAGGTACGCCACACACATGCAGCAATTATTTGATTGCCTTCTATTCCATTGCACTTATTGTCTTCCTCACTGCCAGGGAAAGCACTAGGAAGCTGTTTTGCAGTGTTAATATGCATTTCCTCCGCCCCTTTTGTCTTCCAAACTCCTGTTAATAGCAGCAGGGATGTGGTTGTAGTGAGGAGAGCGCAGCAATGCTTCACTCTTCTCTTATGGCCAGATTTTCTTTAATGATCTGGCATGGGAGAAGACAGCTTCAGCTAGTGGAAGCAGATTAGTAGCAGGAGTACATGGGAATAGGATGGCAACCCTTGGCAGTGGGTCTGTTACTGGCCATTTAAAGGCAATTCTTGGAACCTGCCATTTGATGGCAATATTGGGAATGGAGTACCTGGGTATTCTATGGACAACGGATAACTACCTAAACATGTGAGAGCAATCACTGGTGATGGAATAAGTATGTGGGAATTTTATGGCACTTCCTGGTAAAGGGTTTGAGAACCTTGGTGTTTTATGGAAATCGCTGGCAAAGGTGTGAATAACTAGGCATTTGCTGGCAATCACTGGGAGTGGTGTGAAGACCTTGATGGCAATGCCCAGCACATTATGGTGTTCCTAGGCATTTAGTGACAATACCTGCGAGAATCTGCCAAGACGGAAAACAATTTTACTATACAAAAGCCGAAACATGCATTTATACAAATGCTTGTTAGTCTTTATCTTTACAGAATGTGTGAGCATAAAGCCCTATGTGACAAGATTGTAGACTACAACACAAAGTATATCTTTAATGGTTTTATCAAAAAATTATAGGAAAAACGGGTCAGAAAAATTGTGTAAGACAGATAGTGAATGGGTGAACAAAAGACATAACTGGTGGGGCTTCTGGGGCATTGGGCCATCATTAAAAGTTATCCTCCCTCTATTCCCTATGTGTCCCCGATATGAAGGTGCTTAGCCAAAAGCTCCAAAGTAAGGGTGCTTTGTGGATGTCAAAATCTAACAAAAAGTATTAACACCAAACAAAAGGTCCTTGGTTCTGTAGTGGGGGCTCCAGGAGTCTCCATGCCTCAGCTATCCCGGGGAGCTCCCCAGAAAGTTGATACCAATTGGAGCATCTGGTCGGCCGTCAGTCCTGTCGTCCAGGAGTTTGGCCTGGAACCTGTCCTGGATGGAACTGAGTTCTGCCTGGTATGGTATGGCCATATGGAGGCAGGCTGAGGAGCCGGGCCCTATTCTTGATGCCCCACTTGAGAAACCTGCTTCGTTCTGGACCCTCTCTCTTGTGCCTTCCCTCACTATTTGCTGTACTCCTGTCTCTGGGCTTCGTGGCCATTTTAGATATCTCTTTGGGCACCTTCTGTTTGTTCATCCATCCAGAGCCTACTTATCCTTTTATCCAACCCAGTCTCTTCACCCAACTGAGCCCCATTTTCCTACCTATCTTGCATTCCAGTTTTGCTCCTCCTCGCACTCTATCCATTCTTCACTCCTACGTGCACCACCCACCGCCTCTGTCACTTCTTCACTTCTATCCTATGTCACCTGTTCGCTCCTTCAAGCACCACCATCCTACTCTCTCTGCTCAATCATTTCTTCATTCTTTTGAGCACCAGCCTCCTCCTCTTCTCTCCGCTCTGCCACAGCTTTGATCCTTCAAGCAACACCCTCCTCCTCTTTCTACTCTCTTGAAGCCTGCCTCAACTTATTTGCATCCTCTAACAACTGCAGACTTCTTAGCTATGTGTATCTTACTCAACAATATTTCAAGCTCTGCCTTAATCTCTTCCACTGCCTCCTTAAACTCTGCAATCTCCTCCTTAATCATTGAATCTCCTCTGTAACCTCTTCCACCTGCCCCTTAATATCTGCAGCCTGCTCTTAACCTTTTCCATCTGCTCCTTGAACTCTGCAACTCCTTACATTCGTCCACGTCCTCCTTACAGTCTTCCACCTACTACCTAATCTCTTTAATCTCCATCCGCAAATCTCCTTTCCCCAATAAGTTCTCCCCCTCTGGCTCTAGCTAACCATACCACCACCCAGAGCTTTGAGTGGACCGTGCCTAGCAGGGGCAGAGCCCCAGCAGTCCCCAAAAAGGGCTCCCCCGGCGGGCCGATCCCGACTACCCCCAGCTACGCTGACCCTTCAGGCAGCCCATTTAGCCGAAGCGCTGCATGGTGAAAGGGCCGCTTGCAGGTGTTAGCGCTTCGGATTAGAAAAAAGAAGAGGAGCCTGTCTGCTGGGTGTTTCGCTCTTTACTCTGCAACAAAAGAAACAAAAGCAGAGGCCATATAACCCAGCCCCTCCTTCTGTTTGAGTAAAGAGCAGCCCTTTCACTCAAGGAGTCACGTGACTCCCACAAGCAGCCCTTTAACCATGCGGCTCCTTGAATGAGGGGGTTCTTGTCTGCTGGGCGTTGGCCCCCACATTAAGACACAAAAAGAGAGCTGGGGTGCACTTGTGTCATACCTTTGGTGCTCTCGGCCTTCCCTTTTGTTTCTTAATCACAGGGTCCGACACCCTGTGATTTGGAACAAAAAGAAGCACCTGGGCGCACCAAAGGTAATAATGCCAGTGCGCCCCTGTTTTTACCAGCCCCCCACCCTGAGGCGAGGGGGGGAGCTGGCGTGGCCTAAGCACACCCACCTATACTAAGCCCTCCCTCGATTTAGCCTCCCACTTAAAGCACTGCTGCCACCTTACCCTGCTCCTCCAATCTCCTTTGTCCTGCTGCTCTCCAACTATCTTGAAACTCCTTCCTCCTGCTCCAGCCACTGTCCCCCTTCCTCAGATTTCCAACGCAGACTGATTACGAATCTTAACCCTGGCTTCCAGCCTCTCTTTGGGAAAAGAGGACTCAGGTGTGCAGACTTGCTATGAGGTAGATGGGAGGTGTGGTTCTTTGGGCAGGGTGAGTCTCCGGTGTCTGCTGGACTCTAGCCTCAGGAACTGTATCTGCCATCCTGGAGTTCCCAACACATACTTTAGGGTGTTGTATGGATGTTGCTTGGTAGGTACCCGGCCTAACCCATGTCCCTCTCTGAAGTTACTGGAAGGGTAATGCTGATGCCGAGATAGACACAAGTAAACTTTTTATCTGGTCCATAGAACAGAGTTAGATTCAGGATTCTTTCAATATTTCTGAATTGTAGTTTTTTTTTCAGTTGCCCAGACGACTGTCCTGGCTTGGCACAGTCACAGCTGATTAACAAGGCTTTGGATCTCTGTTGTAGATATCAGACTGTAGAGAACCCCAACATGTATTTCTTTTATGTTGAAGTAAACAACCTATATCTGGGACGATTCAGAAATCTCTCAGAAAGATCACACCAATTGTGACTTATTTTATGTTCTATACAGCTAGAAATTGTTTCACCCATGGCATAATGTCCAACCTGCAAGGCCTAAAAGCATACACTTGCACTGTTTGAATCAAAGTTGTCCTTCCTTGTCAGCTCATACAGTCAATTGTGTATGCATAAACTAAGTGTGCATCAGCACATACCTACTGCAGTTGGAGGAGCAATAATATAAAAAGCCACTCTCAGCTATACAACATTGAAGACAGCAGGTCTATCTGTAGAATGTCTAAAGGCAAAGATAATTGCTGTGTACAGTACATAAAAGTGATAAATAATTAACTAGAACAAAATACAATGCTGGAATCAGTATAGCTTTCAAATGAAGTCCCTATTTTAAAACCATGTATCAGTTCATTTTACCCAGACTAGGACCCTCAAAGAGGATTCCCTTCATGATATTCTCTCTGCCTCATATGGGAATAGTTTCTTACCTGTAACTCCATTTCTCCAGCATTGGTATCTTTCATGGATTCACATGCTTAGAATATTCCCCGTCGTCAGGCTGGGAATCCTCGGTAAATTATATAGACCTTTTCCATAGGAATAATTTCAACACTTTTGTGTCCTATCTACGTCGTTTTGGGCCGCGTACGCCTGCGCCACTAGGACGTAGAGGTATAAGTAGTTCCGCCCCCACGGCTCCCTCAGATTTCGACCCCCAAAGTAGTATGGGGGACATCTGGTTTGCATGCCAGGGGAGGCGGGCGGGCGCATGTGAATCCATGAAAGATACCAATGCTGGAGAAATGGAGTTACAGGTAAGAAACTATTCCCTTCTCCAGCATTGGATCTTTCATGGATTCACATGCTTAGAATAGATTGTATAGCAGTATCCCCCAACATTGGAGGTGTGTATGCAAACCAATATCACCATAACCATAATGCATATTTATCATGGCAAAACATCACATTATAGTATGTTAACAGTGAAAACATCACACTTCAGAGTACATTAGTGGAAGGATGTGACCCCTTAATTGGGGCTTACCTTATTGAAACAGGTGCCGTAGGACTGCACAACCCATCTGTGTATCATCAGCATGTTGCTGTCCGAGGCAATAATGCCGGGTAAATGTGTGTGGTACCGACCAGGAAGCCGCCTGACAGATATCTCCCAGTGGAATTCCGGACCACAATGCCGTCGTCGAAGAAAGGGATCTCGTCGAATGGGCCCTTGGACGCTTCTCCAACAGATTTCCAGCTTTTGAGTGACAAAAGGAAATAGTAGACGACACCCATCGGGCTAGTCCTTGTTTTGAGATCGGTTTACCTTTAGCCGAAGGGCCATAAGCCACAAATAGCTGTCTCGTGTCTCTGAAGCTTTGAGTGCGATGGAGGTAAAATTTTAAAGCTCTTTTCACGTCCAGTGTATGGTGAGTCTTCTCCGCAACCGACGAAGATGTTGGAAAAAACGTCGGCAGCACTATAGAAGAGTGCTTATGGAACATGGTAGGTACTTTAGGAATGAAATGAGGATTAGTAGCCAACACGACTTTATTATTGAAAAATCTCAAGTAGGTGGATCGATCACTAAAGCTTGTATTTCTGACAGTCTTCGAGCCGAAGTAATAGCCAGCAGAAAAGCCAATTTCCACAACAAAAATTTAAATGATGACAATGACATTGGTTCAAAAGGGGCCTTCATCAGCGCTGCCAGAACCAGGTTAAGACTCCAGCTTGGAGGAAACTTTTTCGCGGGAGGAAAGGTTCGGAAGAATCCTTTAAGGAAATGTTTAATCAGCCGGTCACTAAATAACGGAGTTGAATATCTCTTCCAAGTAAATCTTGAAATGGCAGCCAGATGCACTTTTATGGATGAAACAGACAAGCCTTTTTGAGCTAGGAGTAGCAAGTATGGTAGAAGTTGTTCCGGTGTGATATTAAGCGGGACCAAACCTGGTTGAACCGCACACCATGTGCAGAATCTCTTCCATTTGTATGAATATGAAGTGTTCGTGGACAGCGCCCTCGCCGCTTGCAAAATGCGACGACAGTCCGCTGGAATCTCTAACGTGCCAAACTCGGAGAAATCAGGAGCCAGGCTGTCAGACTGAGGCTGTCGGGGTCGTGATGCCAAACAACCCCTTTCTCCTGAGACAGAATGTTAGGCAGAAACCTGTGCAGTTCCCTTGGGGACCACTGCAAAAGATTTAAGACTACAGGTGTTGGCAGTAAACCCACTTGGTAGCAGTCTGTACCACCCAGATTTACCTGGTAGCTGTGGCTGAGCAGTCAGACTTCCCTCAAGAAGAGTTAGTCAGTATGCAAAGTATACACAATAGGCACTCAGATACAATAGCACAAGCAAACACTGACCAGAGCTTTGGTAACAAGGTATATAATTATTTATTTAAAAACACACTTATTGAAACACTCCAGCACTATTATTGTAAATCACTCCAAACACAATTACTATTATTATATATACACTCCTTATTCCTTATCAGACAAGTCTTAGTTAACACCACTTATTTCCAAACAGAGGTGAGCGCTTAACTATAGATGGCACTCCAATAAGTTAACGAAAAAGGGAGGGAAAAAGGCAGAATGTAGGAAAATACACCACACTAATACTTAGGAACTCTTAAGCAAGGCAGGAAAGTCCAAAGTTACTTGTGAGCCAAAGTCCATAGGCCGGGCCCACTCTTGGAGAGAGCAGGGCACAAATGCACCCAAGATCACACAATGACAACAGGCTTAAAAAGTCTTGCAGGGAGTTCGGAAAGGTTTTAGTTAGGCTCAGAAAAGTTTAGCCAGGGTGTCCCAGGCTAACCCAGGGTCGAAAGCCGGGGGCTAAATCTACCCCGTACAGTCGGTTGCAAGGGAAGCCAGGCGGAACATGGTACCTTATGTGGAAAGGATCCTCCAGCGAGGGCAGTTGTTCCTGGCAGCAGGTGCAAGTCGCGGCGTCGTCCAGAAGAAGAGAAGATCTAGACGTGGAGGAAAGATGAAGGTCTTTGCACTGCCAGGGAAGAAACCAGCCGCAGAGTTTTCTGGTTAAAGGTAGTGGTAAAACGTGGTATTGCGGTTGCCGGGGTGCTTGGCACAGGCAAGGCGGCCACAAGATGTTCCAGGAAGCGAAAAAGGAAGCAGACTGGTTATCCCCACCAGTCGAAGGAAGAAGACTCTCTGGGCTGGAGATCTCCTCTGTCGTTGGGAAAAGTGGTGAGACAGTTCAGCAGGGCTCCACCAGTGGTATCGTCGTAGCAGGTCGGCTCGGCTTCTCCCTCGTAGGATTCTTAGGTCTTGTGGCAAATTCTTGTGGCAAATTCTGAAGTTCCAGTCCCCAAAGGCCTGCTTTTATGCAGAAAACCCCCATTGACTCAGCCTAGCTGTCCATCAAACATGCTAAGTGGTGAGCCGGCCGGCTCACGACTTGGGCCAATCAGGACAGAGTGCGACTTGAGTTGCCTAGGCAACTCAGTCCAGGGTGCCTAAATCCCCCTCCACCCCTCCTAAGTACCCCAGACAGAGTGGCACCACTTTGGAGGGCTTCTGTGGAGAAGCCTGCCAAAATGTGGAACAAAGGGCTCAACTTGGGTTGGAGTCACAGAGGCGAACACAAACGCCATTTTAGAACCGAGTTCTGGCAAAAAATACCAACCGGAGAATTAATATTAAATAAATAAACCGGCGGTATGTTCGAGGCTAAAGGAATTAAATAATTAAAGTTGGTAGCCTCGAACAATGGGAAATCCCATAGGGATATATTCGCGGTCGAATATAAAAAGTAGTATCCACTGCCACCAGCCAAAACTCGATCAGGGGGGACGGAGACGTGCCCCCTCGACTAACAGACCCCGGGGCAATCGAATTGCCCTGGCCAGTACGTCCACAATATGATGCTTTGTACTGGTTCTGTTCAGAATTTGAGACTAGTAAAGTCAATGGTGACTTTACATGCCCTGGGAGACAGTAGTCAGTCCCAGGGTATGGAGTCTATACTGGGGGGTCACTATGACACCCCTGTGTTACTGCACTGAGGGTGCTGTGTAACACACATCACAAAAACACATGAAGCCCTATGGAGTAAAAGACCCCATAGCCCATTAAACACATATAGAATCAAAGAGATATACTCAAATCATGTCCAAGAGTGAGGGTAAAAGAGTCTCACTCTTGGCAGGAGAACAAAATAAACCCCGAAAAACCAGCAAAGCTGCTGGGGGACTCACTAGGTTAGGAAATTCAGCCTAAACAGAGAATTCTCCCTAACACAGAAGGTTCGGGATTTTCTGGAATCTCATTGGTTCTGCCGCTGAAAGATGGAGTAGATCTGAGAACCACACTTGTCTGGCCCAGTATGGGGCCTCCAGGATCACCCGACATGGATATCTGTGGATCCATTGCAGCGTCCGACGTATGAGCGGAAACAGGGGAAAGGCATACAGAAACTTGTCCATCCATGGGAAAGAGAACGCTTCCCCTAGTGAGTCTTGCTGTGGCCACCTGCTCGCGTATTGTGGGCATTTCTTGTTGTCTCTCGTCGCAAAGAGATTGAGGGCCGGACGACCCCATTTCTCGAAGACACGGTGTAGTTGTTGGTCGTTCAGTTCCCATTCGTGTAGTCGATTCATCTCCCTGCTGAGAGAGTCTGCCTGCATGTTTTTGACTCCTGGCAAGTGGAACGCCAATAGAAATATCTTCTGCTGAAGGGCCCAATGCCAGATCTCCTGGGCTTCGGTTGACAGAGTTCTGGAGCGAGTTTCCTCCCTGTTTCCTTAGATAAAACATTGTTGTTGTGTTGTCTGTCATAATCAGTACAACTGATCCCTTTATCCGTGGAAGAAAGGACTTCAGGGCCCAACGCACCACCCTTAATTCCAGCACATTGATATGAAGGCTGGACTCCTCTGATGACCAACGACCCTGAACCTGTAGGGAATCCAGATGAGCTCCCCATCCAGTTAGAGAAGCATCCGTCACCACTGTCATCTGGAACACCGGTTCCAGCAAGGGCATTCCCTTTGTCAGATTTATGGAAACTCTCCACCATTGAAGTGCCTGCACGAGTTTGCTGTTGATGGTCAACTTGTCCGACCAACGCCCTTGACTCTGCGCATCGATCCGCCCAGAATTCCTGAATCGTTCTCATGAAGAGACGACAATTGTTGATTAAGGGAATGCAGGACGACATGGTCCCCAGTAGGGGCATGTGTAACGCTCACCTGATTCCCGTAGAGGCGCCGGTCTTGACTGGGCGTATACCGTATCTTCAAAGGTGATGTGTAACACACGGCTGGCTCTTTGGGCTGGACCTCTGTGCACTGTATGTCTGCCTCGAAGGGTAAGATGTCTTAGGTAAGTGAACGCCGTGCTCTCCATCTGCCTCGGGGCAGGGTGCTGTAACCAGTTTCTTCACTGGATAAGGGGAGCAGGCCTCTTGACTTCAGAGGACTGCTGTCCGTCGTTTACTGCACGAACGGTAAGTTTCGAGTAATTCTAATGTCTTTAAAGTCTTTAGTAATGATGTTTCTTGTTTTGCAGGGTTCCGGCGATGGCGGATGACGGGCTGAAGTGAGTTGAAGATGGAGCCCTTGTGATGAATAGAAGCGCCTGGAAGCACGTAAGTAAGCGCTTGTTGCCTGCTTCACGATGTGCTCTAACTGTCTTTTTATTTTGCAGGTACAAGTTCGGAGCGGCTGCAGGGTGCCGGAATACCCACTGGGTTAGATGTGGAAAGGAGTAATGGCACGTGAGTATTAAAGTTCCCCAATGTCTTTAAACGCACCTTGTTTTGTCTTTCAGATGCGGGATGCAGCGCCGAAGGCCTCCGGAGCGTGCGAAGAGTTGGTAAGCTTTTGTCTTTCAGATGCCGGAATGCAGTGTGAAGACCTCCGGAGCGCACGAAGAGTAGGTAAGTCTTTGTCTTTCAGATGCCGGAATGCAGCGCGAGGCGTTGGTGACAGCCGATGGACCAGGTAAGTGAAGAGCTGTCACTGAAGACCGTAATGCTAACCTGTTCTTTCTTGTCTTTATAGGTGTTGCTGAAGACTGGATTCAGGATGGTAAGCCTTTTTCCTTAGGCCCAGGATCAGATGCAGAAGACACGATGAGCGTTCTGCTGCAGAGGATGCAGAATAACGCAAAGCAAGATTCATCCATCGGGTGTGGTTTAAATAGCCTCCTGTAGTGCTTCGGTGTCTCCTTCCACAGCCACGCCTAGGTAAGAAAAGAGTTCCTGCTTTCCAGAAGAGTTCCAGTGTTCTGAATCTAGGGAGTGGCTCCTGCCCCACCCAACAGGAAAAGTAGTTCCAAACAGAAGAGGATCAGAGGCTCAACTGGCAGGCAAGTAAGCAGCATGGTCTGCTGCAGGTAAGTCCACCCAAGCATTATGAGCCCGGCGCTTCCAGCGCTGGGACTGGGCATATTTATGAGCCTGGTGCCACTGGCGCCAGGACTGGGTCCAAAAGGTCCCAATTGGGACTGGTTGGCACTCGGAACCTGGGTTATGGATCTGCTTCTAAGGGAGTTGGGAAAACCCTGACCTTTTGGAAGCAGAGATCATGACAGCATGTACCTTCGCACTGACACTCTGGTGTCGACTTTCTAATCCGATGCTTTTTGCTGCAGTTTCAGAACCCTTTTGACGGATGGCTTTACCAGTCCTGACTGTGTCTGGAATTCCGCCCCCAGAAAGACCAAGGTCCTTGATGGCAATAAGGAGGGCTTTTCAAAGTTTATTGCGAAGCCCAAACGTTGTAGGAGGCCCATGGTGGCATTTAGACTTTCCTGTGTCCTTTCCGGAGACAATCCACTCACTAGCCAATCGTCCAGATAAGGGTACACATGATGACCTTCTTTCCTTAACCAGGCTGCTACTGGAGCCAGACACTTCGTGAACGTCCTGGGAGACGATTTCAGTCCGAATCGGAGGACCTTGAACTGATAGTGGGTTCGTCCGACGACGAACCGTAGGAATCTTTTGTGTCGTCGACGCATTGGGATATGGAAGTATGCGTCCTGAAGGTCTAGCGACAACAAATAATCTCCCGGTTGTATCGAACGGATCACTTCTTGGAGTGTAAGCATCTTGAATTTTAGATTCTTGAGCAGTTTGTTGAGAGCTCGTAGATCTAGAATGGGATGCCATTTTCCATTGGGTTTCTTGACGACAAAGTAACGGGAGTACACTCCCTGTCTTCTTTCTGCCACCGGGACCTGTTCTATAGCCCCTTTCTGCAGCATAAGCGCCACCTCTTGCATTAGTATTTGAAGGTGGGGCTGCGTCGAGAACACCGGTGGAATGGGTGGTGGCTTGCCCTTGAACTGTAGAGAATGGCCCAGATGTATCGTGTCCAAAACCCATTGGTCTGTTATGCGCGCCCACTCGTCGACGTGACAAGACACTCTGCCCCCCAGGACGTTCTGTAAGTTGTCATTGCTGGCTTTTGGCCTGTTTATCCTTCGTCGACGAGGAGTAGGCGCCTCGTCGTCTGGAGGATTGGTAATCTCTGCCTTTATGAGTAGCTTGGGCTGCACGTCAGTAGCCTTGGGAAGAGTAGGAGGGTCTGCTGAAACCTTGGTCTCTAGATGATCCAAACCGGGAGTTACCTGATGCTCCTCTGAAGGGACGAAAGGAACGTAAATTCCTACCACTCTGGATGGCTCCAAGGGAACGAGCCGTGTCAGAATCTTCTTTCATGCCCTTCAAGGCTTCACCCACTTTCTCCCCAAACAGGTGTTCTCCTTCGCACGGCATATCCATTACCTTATATTGTACCTCTGGTCTGAACGTCGTGCACTTAAGCCAGGATTGCCTTCGTAACACTACGCCATTGTTGATTTGCTTAAAGCCTGATTCCGCCAGGTCGACAGCAATGTTAATGGAATGATTGGAAGCCTCTTCTCCCTCACGTACGAGTAGCATGGCAGACTTCCTGTGTTCCTCCGGCAGATGGTCCAATATAGGAGCTAGCCGATGCCACATCTCCCTATCAGCCAGGGAGTTGGCTGCTTTAACTGTAGTCGCTCCAACCGATAGCACTTTCTTCCCAAAAGCATCTTGTCTCCTGGCTTCGTTGTCTGGCGGGGTTGTGCATTTGTGTTGCGACCTTGCCTTTCTGGCCGCCGCAGCGGATACCGCTGATTCCGGCGAAGGTTGAGACGTCAAGCACTTGGGAGTCGATTCCGGAGCCTGGAATTTCTTTTCTAATCGACCTTTTACTGCCGGTTCTGAAAAGGGGTGACGCAGGGTTTTTAGTCCCGCCTGCCAGACATGGTCTAAAATGGGGATAGCAAATATCCCCTTTCTTCTTTTGCCCATATGATCGAACAGAAAACAATCTTTCTTCTCTTCTTCTGGGACTAGGCCAAATTCCGCACATGCCTTACCCATCATGGCATGGAACGCACCCACATCATCAGGTGGTGATGGCTGCGCCGAGCTCTTCGGAGTTTCCATCTCCGCTTCAGAGTCCCATGCAGGGTCCCTTGAGGGGGATAACGAGATGTCTGAACCCGACCCTTCATGTTCCGACTCTGATAGTTCACCTTCTTCCTGTGGACGAGAACGATCTTCCTCAACCGGGTAAGCGGTAGGAATTCTGGATGGAGGGCGAGGATCCGGGCCTGGCTCGTCGACGACTGGCGAGGCCTGTAACACTGTCGGGACAAGCTGAGGTAACCGAGTGTCCAACCGCTCCAACAGCTTCTGTATGTGTTCAACACCTACAGGGATAGAACAGCCTGGGGATTCAGTAAGGAAGAGGTAACTGGAATGGCACTTCCACTAAAGAGCGGGCCAGAACCAGTTGGTTGTAATCCCAGATCGGTTGGATGTGCGACTGGCTCACGGTCATCCTCCGCCGGCGAGATGGAGAAAGCTGCTTCTGGTTGCAGCAAGGCCTCAGGCGGGATCGGATCAAAAACCTCCGGTTGCCATCCTACCGACGGGGCCACCGTCGACGATGACATCTTTTCCATAGGCGCTGTTTGACCTGACGAAATAGTCGTTGGAAGAGCGTCGCCGAAGACAAAGCAGGCGTCGATGACCAGATCGTCGTCGATGAAGTCTGTGGAGCAGGGCCTTGAGGCGTTCCCGCTGTTTTTGACCTCGACTTGTGGGACGAGGACTCTCGACTCGAGGTAGACTTATGACGGTCTCCTGAGGAGGATTTCGATGAGTCTTTTCTCTCCTTTTTAGATGAGGAGGAAGAAGACAAAGCCTTATGTGAAGAGGAGGACTTCGCAGGATGTTTCTCCAAGGGGCGTTTTTCAGATGAGCGCGATTTCTTCGTCGGAGGCTCCGCCGACACTGATCGACGAGGGGGGACAGGAGACTTAGATCTCGAGGCTGTAGAGCCTACCTCCGATGCCGGGTACGCACCCGCTCTGTCATTGAGCCAAGTAACCAGGCGTCTGTTGCGGTCTTTTAGGGTCTTTTGTGAGAAGCCCTGACAGATCTAAAATGTGTCGGCCGTATGATGAGGGTGAAGGCAGTAAATACAGTCCATATGCCCGTCTCCTTCATATACTTTCTTAAGACCGCATGTAGCACACGGACGAAATAACGCCTTTCCAGACATTCTTCGAAAAGAAACAGTCGAAGAATAAGAACGCACAACCTAATAAAATAGTAGATACTCGAGGTAATCCCACTACTTTGGAAGACGGTTTAAATCAGAGGGAGCCGCGGGGGCGGGGTTACTTATACCTCTACGTCCTAGTGGTGCAGGCGTACGCGGCCCAAAACGACGTAGATAGGACACAAAAGTGTCGAAATTCTTCCTATGGAAAAGGTCTATATAATTTACCGAGGATTCCCAGCCTGACGACAGGGAATATTCTAAGCATGTGAAACCATGAAAGATCCAATGCTGGAGAAAGACCCATTCCCCGATATCTATTGCCATTTGCCTAGGCCTATTTTGAGTACACTGATATGAAGATGTTCATGAGGCACAAGATAAAGACAAACAATAAACAGGTTCAGAATGGACTAACTAGCGCCCCTCTTCCACCACCGAAAATAACTGTGTATCTAAAAGTAGAAGGCGTCTCTGATGTAATCTTTTGATCCATTGCAGAGTCCTTATCTTTGCAATGCAGGGCCTCACAGCTGGTGTATTTTAATGATGAATAATGTGCAGATGAAATAGTATCAAATTGCAAACCTGATTCTCGAAGAAAATAATATTTCTCCATTTGGATGAGTTAAAACAGGCCTGAGCAAAATCACCTGATTGCAGAGATTCCATTAGGACTACTTTGGAATTGATAATAATCCTATGAAAGCGTAACCACCTGTAAATTGCATAGCGCCACATCGGAAAACCCAATAGTTGAAGTTTGCATTAATCGGAAATCAAAGAAAACATAACTGCAAATCCCAAATCTGTGCAAATGTGCAGCCACCTTAGCACTGACATTATATAACTAATGTATGTTGATTTAGGGCGTGATGGGAGAGCTCTAAGGGGGTAGCGCTGAACCTTTCACCCAAAGAGAAGGCAGCAACTGTGGACGATGGGGTTTTGTTGGCACAGAATGCTATCATTGCCCTCTAAGGGGAGGATATATCTTGAAGAAAGAAGATATGGGCCCTTTTGTCTTGACCCTGTAGAATATTTGCTGGCTGACAGCACATTGCCTATTACCAATTCTGGGGCAAAACCATATTTCAAAACATATTCGGCTCAGTGCTCCCTCCACAAAATAGTTTATCTATAGTTAAAGAAATCAGGAATGGAACTGTAGAAAATAAAGGAAAACAACAAAAGTGGTTTGCTGAAACTGGGACTATAAATGACAGCTTGAACAAATATCAACCCACAGTTAGAATGTTCAAATTCTGCTAGATTTTGGAAGGGCTGCTACGGACCACTATTGCTGCTTAGATGTAATATCTTCAGTGCCACTAGTACTGTTGCAGTTGTATTTATTTATTAAAGGATAAATATAGCACTGATGGTCCCCTTGTGGCAGTGCCTTAGCGCTAAAACTAAAATTAAGATAAACGGTATAGGAATGCCGGCATAGGGCATCCTTGAAGGGTGCATTAACGCTATGGTAAAGCTTCAAGGTGCAATGTTTCCTTCAGACAGCCACCATAACTTTACCGTGGGCATATCAACAATTGATAGAACAGTAATGACGCAGGAAATGTCTTGTAGATTCAGATTTGTAGATCTCAGGCCTCTGGAAGGTTGGCATGGCTGGTACAGCTTGTGGAGCTAGTAAGTGTATGTCCATGAAGGGCGTTGGCGATGAACCAATGGTTTTAGAATTTAGAGCTTTCCTTTAGTAGGAGCCAATGTAGAGCTTAAGCGCTGATGTGATGACAAAGGCAAAAAAAAGGGGGACAGTGTGATTTGAACTCTCTGGAGCTTATGTAGTGGCTCCTCTGGAAGGCAAAGGGAAGGCCTTTGCAATAGTCAAGTAGTAAAGTAGGCGATCATGGCTAGGAATACGATTTACTATGGAGCTGGATAAAGTGAAGCATACCTTTACGTTGGCATAAGTGATAGAGCGATTCTTAACAACCAGGTGTACATGGACCTCAAAGGAGCCATCTAATTTCACCCCTGTAGCACTTTCCCCTGTTGATAGAGAGAAATTGGCTTTGATACTGCTGTTACTGCATTCATATGCTGATTAGAGAGTTGATCTACATCTTTTTTGGAATGTGAAATTGCAGATCAAACAATAAAAAAGAAGAAAAATGTCTATAAAGACTTATTCTTAACGTACGCACTGAATCTTGTTTCAGCATATGCAGCAAGCGCATAATTTCAGAAATACCAAGAACTCGAGTACCAACAATATCTGTTGTAGCGATCCTCACAGAGGATCCAAAGATCACCAGTTTAGCCAATACACCTGCATCTATAGAAATGTGTGATACCATGGCTGGTGATCAGCAGGTGACAAACCGAGTACAAGGTTTTTAATATAACAGAAAACCAAAGGATTAGGTTTCAGCTGAGTTTACTTTTGTGGGAATTCCACATAAGATAAAAAGTCAGGCTTCTCTATAGGACCATGGTCCTCAGTACCCCTCTCTCTCCTTTAGACTTTGCCTTCCTGTGAAATAAACCCCAATGTCTGTGAGAGCCTTTGTAAGCATCCTGCAATTGTTTCCTGACTGTTGAAGTGGTTTACTTCGCTTTCCTAGACGTTGACAGGATATTGTACTTCTTTTCAGGGAAGACTGACCTCAAAACCCTTGAGCCCTTAGTAGTCCAAACATCACACAATTTAAAATATTTTGCAAGATCACATTGGGTCCTAGGGGTGAAAGGCTTAAAATCTTGATAAGCCCTAGGTATAACTCTTCCACCAGACTAGGAGTCTCTCTAGGTTGGAGCTTGAGCCTCGACAAGCCCTCTATCTTGTTGCTTCTTGACTTCGCTGCCTCCTCCTTATCACTTATCCTATCCTCCTCTCTTGAATTCATCTCCATCTCTCCTCCTGCTTTTTTCTCCTTGCCTCCTCAATGACTCACTATTTTCTGATCTCCCATTCCATGCTTCCTGTTCTTTCTCTTGTCTCTTCTTCCTCCATTCTTTCCTTTGACTTCGCCCCTTCTCCTCCATATTAATCTTTCCCACCTCCTTCCCTTCTGCTCCTTTAACTGATGTTCTCCCATTTGCCTAATTTCTGTTGTTCTTCATCAGTCTCCTGTCCGGTTTTCTCTCTCAGTCTCTCCCTCATCTTCTCCCCACCTCCTCCTTGATTCCATCTTTAACTCCTTCACTTTTGGTCCTCCCTCCTTCTCTGATGTTCTCCCTGTATCCTCTGTACTGCTATTTCAATTCATCACCTTTGCTCTGCCCTTCTTCTCTAATGTTTTTCTCATCTCCTCGGCTCCTCTGTACCTCCTTCAACTCCTCTCATCTCACTCTCTTCTCCACCCCTCATCCTCCATTCTAATCCGCTGCACCTCTTTCTCTACATCTTTATTCCTCACTGATCCAGTGCACAATGTCCTTCACCTCACACTCCCAACTCCTGACTCCCACGCTTCTCTCTGTTCCCCTCTCCTTTTATAAATATAGTAGGATCACTCACAGGGCTCCAAGATTTTCAAATAGCTTCCCTCATCAGGGAACTGCGAGTGCCCCAGATGCTTCTGTTTGGCAGGCAGGTACATGCAGGGATCAGTCATCCAAGCTCACTTCTAAGCAGGCCATCATCTTGGATGTGTATTACTCTTCACTGGTGCTCTGTAGATTCAGAAGCTCCATGTTGTTTGTGGTGGTATGCAAGGGTTGTCCTTCCCCGCATTAACTATTGCAGACCCCAGAAGGCCAGGTTCAGGTGGTAATGCGCAATTAAGAAATGCTAAATGTCTAGTTTGAAACCAATTTTTCGGAAATGAGTCCCAGGTTCTGTGGATGTCCGTGATCCACTAGGGCCAAGACACCAAATCCCTTTGTTTGTTACATGGATCATACAATTCTGTCAACATGGAGTCAGTGTCCCGCTGAGTTCCTTCTGATCAGATTTGGCGAGCAGTAACCTGTCCTCATGACATTCATTAATGCCCTCCTTACTAATGGTCAGGGGGTCTCCAGGTGTTGAAGGGTGAACTGGGTTAGGTCCTCTCTCTACTGGCTATGGGCCTCCAATCTACTCTCAAACCTCCTGGAGTACAGGATAGGGTAAACCCAAGCAAGTAACTTTCTCCTTTCCTTGTAGTGTGACCCCTTTAAACCCTTCCCTATGCCCCTAGGGCACATTATCTTTCAGGGGAATCATTCTCCTTCTCTCCAACCATCTGAAACTGGCCAGTCCCGACAGCCAATGGTGATCAAGGTTCCTGGAGTGGACTATGAACATTTGGCTGGTGTTAGACAAGGGCTCTTTGCAGGATCCTCTGTGTACTGCAACAGGGGCCTGCATCATTGAGCGGGTGGTAACTTCTCAAGGACTCCACACTCCCATCACAAAGCCTCCAGCATGGGGGGGTTGTCACAGGGAGCCCAAACATTTGTACTGTTTTAGATCAAGGGCTTTTTGTATTAGTTTAATAAGGTCAATATCCTCTGCATCTCTATGAACATATCCCCAGTGAAAATGCCCATAACAAAGAAAAAGGATTATTCCTATGAAACCATAAACACATCCAAATAAATATGGCACTTGACAATTTCGATGGGAATAGGTTAATGTCTACAAAACACAGAATGAGTATGGCAGAGTGAAAAGAAAGTTAGACGCTAGTGGTGCTGCTGAGTGAGAACCTCAGAAACTTGATGTTGAGGTATGGAAACAATGTCCCCCCAGCTGTTGCAGGTTGCCATTTGATAGGTCCCTCTTTGCCAAACACTGATCAAAATAATCTTTTGTAGAAACATGGGTCTGTATCAAAGCTCCCAAAATATTTCACCTCATTATACATGAGGAAGGGGAGGCTACCTCTGGCTAACTTATGGGGATTAGAAACAAATAGTAACATGTTCATCCACCTTAAAAGAAATAGTATTTTTCCATTAAATATTGAGGGGTTAAACTACTTTTTTCCAATGAGCAACGCAGCCCCAACCAACAGTGGTCCACCAAGACCTTTTTTTCCAAGAGGGCAGGGAAAAGCAAAGAACAAAGGAAGAGGCAACTGGCAACCGCAAGTGCATTGGCAGAATCAGTCAACCCGAGTCACCCGCAGCAAAGGCCGCGGCCAAGGTCAGGCAGCATTGCCGGCCGAACGAACCAGCATCCTGGTGGACGCCCAGAGGAGAGTAGTCCTCGTACAGAAAGCTTAGTGATGAACCTCTCCCAATATACCTTATCTCCAAAAGAAGAAGACCTACTCGAGATGGGACTTTCATTTGTACCGTCAGCTGAACATGATCCATTCCAAACCAGGATATAAATTGCTCAGCTCATTAGAAAAATCAGACTAAAACAGTACTTCGGACAAATTACATTCTCAGAAGATAAGAGTGCCACCACTTTGAGAGGAAAATCTACATTCTATCCTCCACCTAATGCCATCACACCTGAGTCCATCACGTTTGAAAAAGCACTCCTTAAGAAATTGGAAGAATTAGAATCCAAGATCACGCCGGGATTCAAGAACTTTTCTAAGAAAAACAGACAGGCACTTCAATCTCTATCCAATAATGAAGCCATTACCATCAAGCCGGCCGACAAAGGGGGTGCCACTGTAATAATGGACACAACGACATATCACCAAATGGTGATGGAACTCTTACAAGACCACACGAGCTATAGACAACTTGGCACGGACCCTACTGAAGCCATCAGACAGTTGATAGTACCAATTCTAGAGAAAGCCAGTGCTGATGAACTCATCAGTAATAAGGAATACGAATGCCTCAATCCAAAATCCCCCAAAAAGCCGGCCTTCTACGCTCTCCCCAAAGTCCACAAAGGGAGGAATCCACCACCCGGCAGACCCATTGTGTCTGGGATAGGCTCTATTCTGGAACCACTGTCACAATTCGTAGACTGTTTCCTGAAACCAGAAGTAGTGAAAATGCTCTCCTATCTTAAGGACACTACAGCTGTTCTAGAACTCATCAAGGACCGCCCATTTAATCCTGCACAGAACATCCTGGTCACATTAGACATTGAATCACTCTATACTAAGATCCCTCAAATGGCCACACTCAGAGTCATCGAGCAAATACTACGAGAAAGAGATCCCCCCATGCAAACCCCATTTACTCTGGTAATGCAACTGGCTGAGATCGCTCTGACCAAAAATTCTTTATCTACGAGAACACGTTCTATGAGCAAGTGTCCGGAACAGCTATGGGAGCCACATTTGCTCCGAGTCTTGCCAACTTGTACGTCGCCAACTTCGAAGAAGAAAAGATTTACAGTCCAGACAATCCATGGCTATCCAACCTGGAATTGTGGTCGAGATACATCAACGACGTGCTTCTAATTTTTTAGAGGCAATGAACCCGACATCGTAATGTTCATGGAGTGGCTCAATGGCCAGAACCCCTTTCTAAAGTTCTCAGAAACCCACAGCACCGTGTCAGTACATTTTCTAGATCTCACCCAGGAGATACGTAATGAAACAATTGTCAGCACAGTCTTCAATAAACCTACAAATAGAAACTCATTGCTCACCTACGAGAGCTTCCATCCCACAAGCCTGAGAAGAAATCTACCTTTTGGACAGTTCCTGAGATACCGGAGAAACTGCACCACCCTACCAGACTATAAACTGCATTCGGCAGGCCTTGCAAACAAACTCACCAACAGGGGTTACCCCAAACGTATAATCAAACAGGCACGAAAACGAGCCAGGAACATCCCACGAGAAATTACCCTGAAACATCATGTCAAGCTGAATGAATCCCACAATAACATCACAGCAGTACTGAGCTTCTCCCCTTTGATTAACAAGATCAAGAAAGAAATCCTGAAGCTATGGCCGATCTTGAATGTCGGCTCACACAGTATAGAGACTCCGAGGTTTGCATTGAAAAGAAGGAAGAACCTACGTGATTCCCTTGTGCACTCATACAAAAAGAAAGAACCCAAACTCAATACACTGTGGGGACAGAACCAAGCAACTGGCCACACTCAATGTGGCACATGCAACGCCTGCTCAAGTACCAAGAGAACCACCTCGATTGACATAGGATGGCATTTCCCGTGGATCCAGAAAACCCTCACGAACTGCAATATTTGCAACGTGATGGAACAAGTTACTTACCTGTAACTGTTGGTCTCCAGCATGGGTCTGGCATGGATTCACATGCTCATTCCCCGTCGTCAGGCCGGGAATCCTCGGTATAGAAAAAATCAGTATCAGTTTCGTTTCTGATCTGTCTTTCTTAGTAGTAACCAATCACTGGTCTCTGGGTCATACTGCCCCCAGCCAATGACTGCCCTCTCCCTAAGCCCCGCCCCTGGCAGCCATCCTCAGATTTGGTAGCACGTAAAGTGGCAGTATGACCAAGTGAAGAGCTGCAGAGGGGTAGGCGGGAGGGTTCGCATGTGAATCGATGCCAGACCCATGCTGGAGAACAACAGTTACAGGTAAGTAACGTGTTCCTTCTCCAGCATGGGGTCTGGCATGGATTCACGTGCTCATGAATAAGGGAATACATAGCAGTACAAACATGCACAACCATGGGAGGTGGCAACAGGCTCAACATTAAGCAATACAACAACTCAACATTAAGCATCTCTTACCGCCTCAGCAGGCTTACTTTAGGCGAACAGGTTGCGCAGCACTGCTTGGCCGACCCTGGACTCCTCCCTGGAGTCCCGATCGATGCAGTAGAATCTTGTGAAGGTGTGCGTCAACCTCCACGTCGCAGCCCTGCAGATGTCTAGCGGGGGCACTTGAGACAGGAACGCCGTGGTAGCAGTGATCGCTCTGGTCGAATGGACTCTCGGACGGCCGGGCAGCGGTCCGTTTGCCAACCGGTGACAGTGCATGATGCAGCTGGAGAGCCATCTGGAAATGGAAGTCTTCGAGAGAGCCTTCCCTTGATTCACAGTCCCAAAGTTCACAAACAGCTGTGACGTCTTCCGGAAACTCTTTGTGCGGTCCACGTAGAACTTCAGCGCTCTAGCTACATCCAGCGAGTGCAAAGTCCTCTCGGCCGGCGACGAAGGCGACGGGAAGAAAACTGGAAAACCAAGGGCCCGTTGAGGTGGAAGTCTGACGGCACCTTAGGCATAAAGGAAGGGTGCGTCCTCAGCACCACCCTCATGTCATGAAAAGTCAAGTATGAAGGCTTGCAAGATAGGGCCTGGATCTCTCCCACTCGTTGTGCGGAGGTGATGGCCACGAGGAAAGCTGTCTTCCATGACAGAAACATCAGAGGCGCCGAATGCATAGGCTAGAATGGGGCCCCCATGAGCCTGGTCAGCACCACATTAAGCTCCCACGCCGGGGCAGGAGCCTTCACCGGCGGGAATGATTGGAATAGTCCCTTCATGAATTCTTTCACCAGGCGATGAGACCACAAGGACGCCCGTACCGTAGTCCTGGTATATCGGGAGATTGCAGCCAGACGTATTTTGATGAAGGTGTGAGCGAGTCCAGCTTTGGCCAGCGACAGTAGGTACGGCAGTACTTGAGGGGCCATAATCCGCAGAGGGTTAATCTTCTGTGCACGGCACCAGACAGAGAACCTCTTCCATTTATGTCCGTAGCACTTGAGAGTTGAGGACGCCCTGGCCTTTGCAAGAACCTCTCTGCAGTGGGCCGGGATGTCGTACCCTCCAAATTCTAGTGCTGCAGGAGCCAGGCCTGCAAGTTCAGCGACTCCGGGTTGTGGTGAAGAATGGCGCCTCCTTCTCTGGAGAGAAGGTCTGCGTCCGTCGGCAGCTTGACTGGTGTGGACGTTGACAAGTCAGAAGGTCCGGGAACCAGATCTGTCTCGGCCACGCCGGTGCGACGAGGATCATCCTGCACCGGGACCGCTTGAGCTGGTTGATGAGCCAGAGCAGCAACGGCAGCGGAGGGAATGCATAAAGAAATAGCCCGTCCCATGGGAATGAGAAAGCATCGCCCATGCTCCTCGGCTGGGGGAACCTGCTGGCGAACCTCCTGCACTTGGAATTCGTCGCCGTCGCGAAGAGATCGATTTGGGGTTCGCCCCATCGTCGGAAGAGTCGATCCACTTGATCCTGGCATAGTTCCCACTCGTGGCACGAGCGCAGCTCCCTGCTGAGTGAGTCGGCGATCGTGTTTTTTATTCCTGCCAGATGAAGAGGCACCAGAAACATCCGTTGGGCGACGGCCCAATGCCACAGATCCTGGGCTTCCTTGGATAGGGCCGGGGCACTGGTTCCGCCCTGCTTCCGGATGTAGAACATCGTGGTGGTGTTGTCGGAGAAGATCCTCACCACCTTGCCCTTGAGGGACGGAAGAAAGGACCTGAGTGCCCAGAACGCTGCGTGGAACTCCAAAATGTTGATGTGGAGTGACTTCTCCTCCGGGAGCCAAAGGCCTCTCGCGTGAAGATCTCCGGAGTGCGCTCCCCAACCTTCCAGGGAGGCGTCCGTCGTCACCGTCACCTGGTGAGCTGGGATCTGAAAGTCCGTGCCCACGACAGATCGGAGCGGGTACCCCACCACCGGATCGCCTGACGGAACGTCTCATTGAGAGGGATCCTGTCCTCGAAGCTGCCCGTCGACTGGACCCAGCGGGCGTCGAGGAACTCTTGTAAGGGGCGCATCCGAAGCCTGCAAAGGCGCACCAGATAAATGCAGGAGGACATCATCCCGAGGAGGGACTTGATAGATCTTACCCTGGCCATGTCCGTGGCCAGCAGACGCTGCACCTTGCCCAGAATGGTCCTGGTCCTTTCCTCCGACGGCGAGGCCAGCCGCGCCACTGTGTCGAGCTTGGCTCCCAGAAATAGGGCGACTTGCGACGGAACCAGGTGGGATTTTGGAAAGTTGATGGAGAATCCCACGTCTGTGAGCAGCTGGACGGACTTCGCAGTGTGCTCCACGGCGAGCTCCCTCGTCCTTGCCCGGATGAGCCAGTCATCCAGGTAGGGGTAGACGTGGATCCCTAGTAGGCGCAGCCACGCCGCCACCGGTGCGAGGCACTTGGTAAACACCCTGGGTGCCGACTTCAATCCGAACGGGAGGGCCTTGAACTGGTAGTGCCGCCCTTGGACCACGAACCTGAGGAACTTTTGGTGTCTTTTTAGAATGGGGATGTGGAAGTACGCATCCTCCAAGTCCAACGACGACAGGAAATCGCCCTCCTCCAGCTGTCCCAGCACACGCTGGAGGGTGACCATACGGAACTTCTACGCCTGGATGTACTTGTTCAGTCGTCGTAGGTCCAGGATGGGGCGCCATCCTCCTGTCTTCTTTTTTAGGAGGAAGTACCTTGAGTAAACTCCGGAGCCCCGAAGCCTCTTTGGGACGAGCTCGATGGCACCCTTCTTGAGCATCGCCCTTACTTCCAACAGTAGTTGAGGGACGTGATTTTCCTTCCTGGCCACGGGTGGAACGCGAGGGCACTTCTTCTGAAACTCGAGGGCGTGCCCTTGGGCCAGGGCGTCCAGCACCCAACGGTCGGTGGAGATGGACTCCCACACGCTGACGAACCTCGCAAGCCGGCCTCCCACCGGGGTGCTCCGGTGGGGGCCCGACCCCACGGTCGGTTCAATCTTGTTTGGAGGCCGCCTTGCCTCCTTGACCTCCCTGCCGACGACGACGGGCACCACCTGACTTGCCACGTCCCCTGTAGGCTTCCTGGGATGAAGATCTTGCCGCTTGGCGGTACGTGGAGGAGCCACTGCCGGATCCCTTGGAGGCACCTTGTCTGCCTCCGGAGCTCCGAAAGGACGGCCGTCATTGTTGGAGCACTCCCAGTGCCCGGGCAGTCTCTGTGTCTGTCTTGATGGCCTGAAGGGACTCATCAACCGCCTTCCCAAACAGGTTGTTCCCGTCGAAGGGCATGTCTAAAACCTTGGATTGTACATCCTGGCGGAAATCCGTGGCCTTGAGCCATCCTCGTCGTCTCAAGCAAACGCCGTTGCCCAACTGACGGAAACCGGTGTCGGCGATGTCCGTTGCCACTGTGATGGCGTGGTCCGAAGCAATCTCACCCTCCTGTAGGATTTCAAGAGCCTCAGCCCTTTTGGCGTCCGGAAGGAAGTCTAACAGAGGGGCGATTTTGAACCACAACTCCCTGTCATAGCGGGCTACGATAGCCAGGGCGTTGCCCGCCTTAATAGTCGTCGCTGCGGATGAGATGATCCGTCATCCCATCGTGTCCAACTTCCTGCCCTCGCCGTACGGCGGGGAAGTTGATGTCGAGGCCGATGCCCCCCCAGCTTTCTTCTTTGCCGCCGCCGAGACGACCGAATCCGGGGTAGGTTGTGCCCAAAGGCACAAGGGGGCAGCGTTGGTGACCCGGTACTTCTTCTCGTACCGGTCCCTCTTTGCCGGCGCCGTGGCAGGGTTCTTGAGGAGGGCGAGCACTTCATCCCAGATGTCATCAAGAAGCGGTATGGCGAGGACCGTCTTCCTTTTAGCCTCGCGCCGTTGGTAAAGGAACCCTTCTTTCTTCTTCTCTTCTGGGCAGAGCTAGAAAAGCTCGGATGCCCTGGAAATCATGGCATGAAAGGATCCAATCTCGTCGGGCGGGGACGCCCAAGCAGGGGGCGACGGGGGATACGTCCCGTCGTCGCCTCCGTCGTCATCTGTACCTGTCATAGCCGTGTCCGTGCCTGTATCATCCCCGTGGGTAGTAGACCGGGGGGAAGGCAGAGCAGGCCACAGAGGTGGGAGAGGTGGCGTAGGATGCGTCGTCCTCCTCTTATGCGGTGAGCTTTCCGAAGGTCCTGGCTCCAGTTCCCCCGTCGGGTCTGGCTCAGGTACCTCCGTCGGGGGAAGAGGCAACCTTGTCCTTATTTAAGAGCATAAGGACTGAATCGCTGACAAAATGGCTGCCGAAGTGTCCTGCGGCGCCGGAAACGACGGGTGCGAGGGCTCTTGAGGAGCCTTGTTGGCGACACCGTCGCTCTCGTCGTCTCCCTCGTCGGGATCCCTCCCGATGGGCTGGGCCTCTTCCACGACTTCGATGAGCTCTTCTTCAGAGGTCGTGTCCATATCCACGATGGCCACTAGCCCCTCCCCCACCTTTTCCAACGAGGACTTTGTGGGGGTCTTCTCAATGGGCCTGAAAGACGACTCCCTCCGCGGTGGAAGGGAGACTCTGGGTCCTGAGGGCGCCTCCACTGGTGTAGCCTCCACAGGCTGAGCCAGGGCCGCGCTGACATCCTCAATCGAGGTCTTAGCAGGGTGAATTAAGGACATCGTCACCTTCTGGACGCCTGGGGCCTTCCCCTTGGGGGGAGGGTCCGATCCTGCCTCTGCCGGAATCTTCGAGATCGACCGGGGCCTCTCCAGAAGCTTCGCCGAGTTCTCAGACTTCCTCTTACCCAAGCCAGAGCGTTGGCTCGTGGTTGATGGCGCCCGGGAGGATGCGCCTTGCCTGGCAGCCAAGGAGCCCGACCGTTCGGCGCTCCCGGTGCCCGCGGACTCGCGGTGCTTAGCCTTTTGTTGGGCCCCCATCGCCGGGGCGCCCTCACAGGACTTAGAAGACTGCTCAGACTTCTGTTTCTTCTTCTCGCCTGACGGGCTCGTCCCTTTCAGCCAGTTGCCGAGACGGAGGTGGCGATCCTTCATGGTCCGCTCCGACATGCTCCCACAAAACGCACAGTCCTTCTCCGTGTGCGTCTTGTCCTCATGGAGACAGTAGAGGCATAACTAATGCTCGTCCTCCTTGAAAACATTCTGAAGCTGGTATCCAGGGCAGGTCCTGAACAGCTTCCCGGGCGTCGAGCTTCCTTTCTCCTGGGCCATGTCCGGGGTAGGCCTCGGAACTTCTGGAATCCTCCAAAAGCGTAACTCGACGTAAACTTCACCCTTGAGGGGCGTACAAAACTCCGAAACGGATCCCCGTTGATCGGATGTAGAAACGGTGGAGCTTGAGGCTCTATTTAAACGAAAAATGAGAAGAATTTCCTGAAAAGTGCGAAAACGCAGCAAAAGCTTGAGAGCTACAGCACGAGGACTCCCAACACTTGAACGTGCAGTAAAAATCTGAGGATGGCTGCCAGGGGCGGGGCTTGGGGAGAGGGCAGTCATTGGCTGGGGGCAGTATGACCCAGAGACCAGTAATTGGTTACTACTAAGAAAGACAGATCAGAAACGAAACTGATACTGATTTTTTTCTATACCGAGGATTCCCGGCCTGACGGCGGGGAATGAGCATGTGAATCCATGCCAGACCCCATGCTGGAGAACTACATCTTTACATGCCCTTGCAACAAACGTTATGTAGGCATGACAACAAGTCCAATTAAAACACGCCTTGCGGAACACAGAACATGCATCCGCACGAAGATGATCACGGCACCCATGGTGGAACATTTTCTGGCTCAAAAACACACTCCTACAGACTTCACATGGACAATAACTGAAAAAATGGCTATCCCCACCAGGGGGGGGGGGGGAATATACACAATCTGCTTTTCAGACGTGAACAACTCTGGATTTTTCGTCTCCAGACAGATAAGTCTGGGCTCAACGAAGCCACCAGTTGGCAAACCTTGGCCACTTTATAACCAATTCTGATAACTGCCCATTGCACAACCCTTGCAGCATTTTTTTTTGTTTTTTGTGTTTTTAAGTCTCAATCTCTGTCTCCATTCATTTGAATGCTTTTGCCTGAATTGCCTTGATGTCTGGCTAGCTGTGAGCCACTGCATGTAATGTTTGAATGTAATCATGTAACTTATGCATTTTTTCTACTATTCGGAATGCTGACTACATCCTCTGTGGTACTTGCAATGCATCCCCTGCCCCTATAGGCTGAGACAGTGCCTGCCATAGTCATCCAAGCTAGACTTGCACACTGGTGTTGTGCGTACGACTGGGGGATTTGTCAGTGATTTTTCACCGATTTTGCATTCCATATTGAAATTCCTTCATTCAAAATTAGCTTATCCATTCACTCCCCCTGGTCCTTTCACTGAACTAGGAAAGTACGCGAGGTGTATAGGTGACTCCTTTCTCAACCTGATGGTTGGCTGCATAATCACACTCACGGGTCCTTCAGCTGTGGGGTCCTGATACCTAGTTGATACCTCGTTGCGCGTGGCGCCTGACTGCGCGATGACCGCCGCCTCTTCCAAATGGGGCGGCCATGCTGGAGTCAGGCTCACGTGACCGCGCGGGTCAGAACACAATGGAAACATAAACAGAAGGCGAGCGCGGCCCGCAGAGAAGTAAACCTCTCACGCGCGGCCCGTTAGACCCTCTGAGACGATCGCTCTAAGGTAAGCGACCATCTTTGTAGTTACCCGCGGTAAGCCACTCCCCCAGACACTGGGTTCTGAGAGGCAGACGCGCGGGTTGGTGTGCTTACACAGGGTGTCCTTGGTGTACAATTGCTAAACTTGCAGCTGCAACGCCGCGCGCGTGCAGCTTTATACAGTAGAATCACCCAATTTGGTTAAAATAGATAGCAATAGTTTGCTGTTTGTCGCTTTCCCGACAAGATGCACCAGTGCATCATAGCTGACAGTAATCATTGTCTTTTGGCCCCTAGGTTACGGGCCGTCTCGCCCCCCGTGGAGAGCTTCCTTTACACACGGAGCGGGTAAGCCTTCTCCCCTCTGTTTTTTACATACAATGCAGTGTTTTGAGAAAAACCTATTACGAAGGTTTCAAAATGGACATTTACCCCTGCTCTATCTCTCTCCCCTCCCTTCTGTCACCCATAGAGGGAGAGGGTTTTGAAGATATGCAGACACCGCTGCCAGACATAAACCACAGCGGGCATACACCCAGATGCCTTGCCTAGCCCTGATGAATGTGGCTCACTAATTCTGACCCACAGAAACCGGTCGGCTATAGAACGGCAAAACCTAGTGCCCAGCATTATCCGCACAGGTCTTCCCGTTCTGATATAGGACCCCCTGACCAAGTACCTAGGGGCCCTTACTGTTTGAGGTGAATACCCTCCAGAGAGAACACCTGCTGAAGAAAGTTCTTCACTGTTTTAAATCATAATCTGCACATGCCAATACAGAGAAAATCTATTAAAATTAACTTTACCTTCATCTGTACGGCAACAAACACATGCTTAAACCAAGGTGGTGGAGCATGTGTCTTTTAGTACAACACAAGTGCACTAGAGACGACTTGGAAAGTGAAGTCAGATCCACTGGCTCTGTGAAAACTCGCCCCCACTCGACATAACTGTGTCTTCCGTAGTGTGAAAAGTATATTTTGACATCACAATTTATGAGTGAAAGTGGGCGGTAAGAACCGCACTGTGTGCGAGATTTACCAGGTTTAAGCAGTACTGTTATTGTGGCCTCCCAGAGTGATGGGGGAAATACACCCGCCTCCACAGATTCCTCCCAGAGAGCTATTAGGTGAGGAAGCAGAAGTGTTTTATAGTGTTTCTAGAATTCAATTTGGATGCCGTCAGAGCCAGGGGCTTTCCCCGAGGAGAGGGAGTGCATGACATCAGAGAACTCCTCCAGGGTGAGCGGGGAGTCGAGGGACCCTGTGGTTTCCGGGGAAAGGGCCGACAGGGGGAGGGTATCGAGATAGGAGTCGACCTCAGCCATTGAGGCCTCATACGAATTGGAATACAGATCTTCATAAAATGTGAAAAATTCCGAGTTGATGTCTTGCGATGTTACAGCCATAGAGATGTCGGGCCTTTCTATCCTGGGGATATGTGGAGTCCCCAGCTCATGACGGATGAGTCTAGCCAAAAAGCGGCCCGGGCGCTCGCCCTCACCGTATTTCCTCGCCAAGCCAGGAGTATCTAAAGAATTTTGTTTGCGATCCGCGAGGGAACGGAATGTATCTAGTTCCGCCCCTATAGCTGCTAGAGTTTCCGGGGTAGAGAGTAGCGAGCATCGGGCCTCAAGGATAGATAGTTTGGATTTGCTTTCCGCGACGTCTCTCCGGATAGTTCTAAGTATGCCATTTTCTTTGGACATCGCTATGCCCCTAATGTAGACTTTGAAGGACTCCCAAAGCGTGGCCTGCGATGACACTGAACTCGTGTTTGTCTCGAAGAACTCCTCAATAGCCACCTCGAGTTCAGAGATAAACACAGGGTCAAGGAGTGAGTGAGGTTTCATCCTCCAGTGTCGAGTACGGTCGCGATCTGGACCCCAGTGATGGTTACAGGAGAGTGGTCCGATAGGGTTCTGGGGAGGATCATCAGTTGCAGAACATTTGTTATCAATACGTTAGAGATCACCCATCTATCAATTCGGGAATAGGAATCGTGCACCGAGGAGTAGAAGGAGTAAACGCGAGAATCAGGGTAGAGGAGTCTCCATGCATCTACCATGGCGAGGCGGGGGAGGGATGATAATGCAGCGTAGGCCGCCTTGGTTAGTTGGCGAGGCCTGGATCCAGACCTATCGAGATCCACGTCAAAGATTGTATTGAAGTCTCCCCCCCAAAGAATGGGAACTAGAGGGAAGCCATCGAAAAGGGACGTGAGGTGCACATAAAAATCCGGGCCATCCTAATTGGGGCCATAGATGTTCAACAAGACAACCTCCCTGTTCTGAAGCGTGGTGTGGAGTAATACATATCTACCCTGAGGGTCTATTTGTGAGGAGATAAGAGTGGATTTGAGACTCTTGTGAATGAGAGTCATGACCCCGCGACTTTGGGTAGAGAAGTTGGTAAAGAATCTTTGGGGGCACCATGTTTTGGCAAATCTCATACATTGAACAGCGCAGGCATGTGTTTCTTGCAAGAATAGGATCTTGGTCCCATGACGTTCGGCCTGCAGTTGGAGTTGCCTCATCTTTTTAAAATTGCCCAATCCCCGTACATTCCAGCTCATGAGAGTCAGATCACTATCCGTCATCAATGCGGTGGTTCCCATATCGAGAGAGTGGCAATAGCCAATGGACTAGTTCAGCAGCACTATAACCCCAGTCATTACACTCCGCCCCGTGATCCGCCTCCGCTGCCAAGGCCAAGCTTTTTGTAACATAACACCCAACGTGTCCCACCCCCACTCACATCCCTCCCCCAACCAGAGGGATGACAATCCCAAAACCCTTTAAACAGATTAAATCCAGTGGCATCAACGCCTGGGGGCCTGTAGACCGGACTTGTGGCGCTGCTCCGGGCCAATGGCAGATCCGATTTAAAGCATAGTGCCAACAATGAGGTTTCACACGTAACTTGAACAGAGTCTTTGCACATAGTAATGTGGCACACATTTGTAGAGATAAAACAAGATAGAAAATTAGGGAGTAATAAACCAATGTACCCTTGGTGCAGGGGGCGGCCGGGGGCCGGGTTCCCCCTCACCGGGACAGCTGAACCATTGCAGAAAGATTGTTTGGTAAGGAGGGTCAGCCCGGAAAGTGTTAATCTATGAATCTGGAGGCCTCCTCCGGAATCGTGAAGAAAAACACCTGGTTGGCGTGCTCCACACGCAGTTTAGCGGGATATAACAGAGTATTTGATTGCATGGTCCCTCAGCCTTTTCTTTACCGCCAGGAAAGTCTTGCGTTCTCGCTGAACGGCTACCGAAAAGTCAGGGTAGAGATGTAACCTTGCGCCACCCAGCAGGAGCTCTCCTTTAAGTCTCGCGGCCCTGATGTGGGCATCTCGGTCTCGAAAATTCAGCACTCGGGCTATGATGGGTCGGGGAGGAGTGCCGGATTTAGGCTTAGCTGTCAGGGCACGGTGCGCTCGTTCTATAGAAAATTCAGAGGAGAGCTTCAGTGAGTCAAGACGTGACAGCAGTGTATGTCCAACAAAGTCCTCCATTGGTTCATTGATATTATTCTCGGGAACACCGATGATGCAGAGGTTGTTGCGCCTCGATCGGGATTCCAAGTCCTCGTTCTTCTTCTCCACCTCAAGAACTCGGTTGGAAAGATCGGTGACCTGCGAGCGCAGGGCACCCAGGCCATCTTCGGCAGAGCTCACCCTTGCCTCGACCTCCAGCACCCGACTGTCCGTTTTCTCGATATGGGCCTTAATGGAGGATATGGTGCCGTTCATGTCATCTAATTTTGAGTGAAGTGTGGTGAAGCTCTCGCGCATGAATTCCATCATGTTTTGGGATTCCGAGGCAACAAGGGATGATGAATTAGTAGGGGCCTGCTCAGGGACCCCCTCCGGCGATCTCACTGGAGTCTTCGCAAACATATTGATGGAACTCTGCTTTTTCCCGGCCCCCTTGGTCATTCTGACGTTGTTGAGGTTCAATTGGAGTGTGAGGGGGCCGGTGGCGCCCCACCAGCTTGTGGAGGGAAGCAAGTCACCTACCCCCGCCCCCGGATGGCAATAGACCACTGTACTCGAGCTTGGTAGGGGAAAGGGGGGAGCTCCAGCTATGCAACTGGGTAGGTTGGTATGCAAGGAGGAGGATCGGGTTGACACTCAGAGGTTCAAGCGATCGTGGTCTCGTTCACACGATGTTTGCGACTACCGATGCAGCGTGCAGTTCGAGGGCACTTTTCGTAGGTCGCCGGGGGGATGAGTGTGATGATACCATGCAGCATACACAGAAGTTAGGAGCACAGGCACAGTTAATCCCATATAGTCACAGGAGGTGTAGGGGTGAATATCTCCCAGCTTTGTAGTATTCGCCCATGAGTCAGACGTGAGCAGTGCGATTCGCAAGGGGATCCAGTACATAAACGGAACGTGTGGACGAAGTGAATGTGGATCCACAGTGGCGTGAGCAGGGGTTAGAGGTCCATGCTCTGTTGTAGGCGACCAGTGCAGCACAGAGCCTTCTCCAGTAGAGCGAGAGGGTACTGGTGGGTCCACACCTCGGGGGATACTCTGAGGGGGATAAAACGAGGCAGATCAGGGACTCTGCCACAGTGCGTCCCCAGGAGTGAGCACGGGGCCCCGGAGTGACTGTATAGGGACGCTCAGGGGAGAGAAGTCAGAATTTAATATTGTGCCACGAGGTCGGGCCCCACAGAAGTGGATGAGATGATATACAGTAAGTGATTCAGGTGGATGCTCCGGGGGCTCGGCAATTACCAATACAGGAAGTAGAGACACACTGCCAATGCACTATACAAAAGGCTCCCAACACAGTTCAGCAAGGGTTGAGTGTGATAATACCACACAAACTCTCCGGGAGTGAGGTGCTCGAGCCCTGCAGACCAATTAAGTGCGCAAGGAGGATGGGGGAGGGTCTCACCCAGCTAGGTGGTATTTGCAGGTGGGGCAGGCAGGCCTTGGTTTTCAAGTGGGAGATGGAGTTCACAGTAGGCTCCGGCTCATAAGTTGGTGGTGAGGGTGATTGCAGGTCCGCTGCGATGTGATCAGGGGTAAAGAGCCCCTTAGAGTATTGTTGTAAGCGTTATAGGTAGAGTGAGCGGAGCATGTCGTAGAGGGTCACCGGGCAGGGTGAAGTGAAGTCAGAGAGAGGACCAAGCCTCAGGTGGTCGGCAGGGGTGAGCGTGGGAACCCAGTATGTGCAGTGCTGAGAGGCCAGATGTACCCGTGGCTTCGTGCCTCAGGGGCGGGCAAGGCACAGGGCCACACTATGGGGGAGGCGAGGTAGCGCCGCTCTCAGGAGGCGAACGGGGCTCTTGCCGAAAACGTACCTTGTGGGTCCTGTGAGGCCGCCTGCACCAGCGGGAGTGCAGCACCAGATGTCTGAAGGTGCGCCGCAGCTCGACCCCGGGTATCGGAGCCTCCTTGAGGGGGGGTCCACAGATGGCTGGCCACACCAGGCAGCGCGACAGCGGTCCAGAGGGGGAGGGGGGCAGGCAAGTCGGCGATGCGTGGCTCAGGGGCGGGATCGGACGTCCACCATGCCCGCACCAACCGGAGCATCGAAGTGGTGTAGGAGCGCTGGGAGTAACCGTAACAGCAGGCAGGAGGGGCCGGGACGTCAGGCTGCGCGGTACGCCCGGCCGATGGGGGGATGGTAATGGTGTTGTTCGGATCTGGGGATCCCCGGCTCCGTTTCTCGTCGGGATTTGGGCTACAGGTTCCCAAAGTCAGCGGCAACAAGGTCGTGTCCGCCAAAGCCGCACATCAGGGGCTTAAAGTGCCAGAAATAGGATCTCTCTATCTGCATGTCACGGAGCACTAACTTCAGGCGACCATCTTATTCGGTGCTCAACAGCGCCCCTGAAACATGGTTTTTCAGAGTTTTGTTCCTCGCGCTGAGATGCTTAAATTGAGATTTGTCTGGTTCCTCTACGACCACATTGATGTCTCAGCGATTTCAGGCAACCGTCTCATGTGTGAAGACGCTGAAATCCGGGGAAAAGGGTGGGGTGTCCAAATGTACCCAGTAATGTCCAGAGGGTCCCAACAGGTAACTATGCACAATTTGGTGCAGATTCGTGGAACAGTGTGGCATTGCTTAGGAGCAAACTAACAGATTTTCTGATTTATATAGAGAGAGATATATTCCATTTAGGCAGAATTACTGACTTTCTCCCGATGTGTTGATTGTTGATTGGGGACCCCAAAGCAGTCCATCTCAAAATTTCTTATCAGTGATATCCATTAGCTTAGTACAACCAATTATAAATCCCTGAGACCATTTCTAGTAGTTTCATGGCCTTCTCAAGGATGTGGGCATCATCCTGACATGGATGGCAACAGCTTGATTGAAAGATAGTTCACTGGATGTTAAGGAAAATCTATCAGCATTCTAAGCATGTTAATGCCGGTTTAAAAAAAACCTGAATGTTCAGGGACAGCCATAGGAGGAGATGGAGAAGTCACCCCAGCTTAGAAGTGAGCCAGAGAAAATGAGGAGCAGCCTTGCAATGTATCCATTGTGAACACAGACGAATTCCAGGTGTTTATAAGCTGGATGGCTATCTGGTTCTCAACGTAGCATGTAATCAAGTGCCTAAATGTGGGGCACACACATCAAATAATGCATTTAAATAAATGGCAAAACATTAAAATGAAAAAAGGAAGGTATTTGCAGTTGAGCTCACTGAAATACCTCTCCAAAATAGCAAGTTCTGCTGGTCAAGATCAAAATGACAAGAAAACTGAAAGGCAATAATCTGGATATTGGACAAATGGCCTTGCACATGTCAATTATTCTGAAAAAATAAGGCCTTCTTGTCAGGGAGCTCGCCGCTCAAAGAAAAAAACAAGTACACATTTCAGCTGGGGAAAAAAATAAACAAACAAGATAAAAGATGAAGTAAAAAGGAAATCTTACAAACAGAAAAAAACTTCCCAAGAAAGGAACTAAACTCCTTATAAACTCTGGAGCAAAATGTTGAGAGGGTGTCCATACACACATGTTCTACTGGTTTTCTAAGAAGGATCTTATCATTACTTTTTAAGACCTACATAAAAAGTACTTCAAACTTATCTAAAGTTCTTATTATTGTTCATAGAATCCCACTAATTTCTCTCAAATTTTTATAAGCATCATATATAGGCATTTTTGTATGGGTTTCTATGAGGAATACACAGAAATAAAATGATGTATTGTGGTATTGCATTCGGAAGAAGACCACAACTGTAAGGGTCCTTCTTTCACTTGCAGGATTATAGTTTTTTAAATGTGAAATATTGTTTAAAAGAGAGTTACAGGATCTGTCTGATGAATATGCTCACAGATGCTAATAATATGTAAAATGAGAAAAAGAATGAAAAAAAGAGAAAGTGACCTTCAGAGTTGTTACGGTTGGGTAAATATATTTCTATGCAAAATATCATGCATATTCACTACATTACTATACGATGGGTTAGAAAAAAAGGGGTTGGTGCAGTTGTATTATACAGCACCCTACAGAACAGGAAAAGGTAACATACACGGATAGTGTCCAGAGTACATATTTGCAACATTTCAAATGTGGCTGCTTATAGAATGCCCTCCATCGTTTCATTATACATAGTTTGTTCAACGTGACGCAATCAATGTAATGATCATCAATATGGTAATATACTTTATTTTTTTTAAATAGTTAAGCTTAAACACTTTTCAAGAAAGAGAAAATGAACAGCGTGAAAAATATGTGTTCTGAAAGTGACCAAACATCAAATCGATATTTTGAGCTAGGGATTTCTTGGAAGTAGTCCCTCAGTACTGTTAGATGACGAGTTCTTAATCATAGATTTTATGTTCTGTTCAAAAACATTTATACTGCACCCAAAAGCTCTGTAGTGCTCTTACAGCACTTTAAGATTGTCTTAAAATGTGGTATATTGTACACCTGCCCGGGCTGAACCAGATCCTGGTCTGTGGGAGAAAGGAGAAGCAGAGGTGAAAGAAAAGGAGAGGAGAGTGTAGGATATCAACAAATAAAAGGACAGAAGCAATGGGGTTACTGGTGCGGAAATATGGTTAGGGTAGTGGGAATGTGTGTGTAGACATTGATGTGTCACACAAAGTGCTGATTAGAAGAGATGTGATAAATCCTGCTCATAAAGTTGATCAGTATCTGTGACGGCAGATTCTAATAAAATGTCAAGTGGTACTGGAGACAGGCAGTGGGTGGTTGTGTGATAAATGAGATATATATCTGTGTTCGAGAATGCCCTTGAAATACGGGGCCGCCTTTACCAGATAGAGTTTTATAAAATGTCTACCTTTTTGCAGAGAGGATAATCCGGGAATAGCCCAGCCATCTTGCAGAAATGTCAGTACAAAGAGTTGGCCGTATAGAGGCGAGTGCGGGGGGACACAATAGGTAAGAAAGGCGAAGTGAACAATTGAAAAACTGATCCTTTATGGGCAATATTAAGGAGATCATAGATTGGGCTGCATTAATTTAGACTGTAAATTCTGAGGTGTCTGAAGGAGCAAGTTGCATTTACAAGAAAGGTATATTTATGCAAGTGCGGTTTGAATAGAACTGTCAGCTTCAGGGATGGCTGCCTGAAGGCTGAGCTTCTGCACCTGAACTGATTCCCTACTCTGCCTACTATGGCTGAACCAGTCTCGCCAGATACAAAACAGCCTGCTAAAAGACAGAAAGGAGATGGTGAGAGAGCATCTGATGAAAGAGAGGATAAAGTCCTAGACATGCTTGCTAAATTGACTTTGGATGTGAATGAGATTAAGGACAAGATGACCAGAGCTGAGGAAAGATACTTCAAACTTTCTGCAAACTTCAACAAAGTTGAATCTCATTTGAATTGTGTAGATGTCACTATGGAAAGGATGGAAAACCAAATTAAAGATCTGCAATTGAGGAATGAAAAGCTGTTTTTGAAACTCTCTGAGCAGGTACATTTTTCAAGGCAAAATAATGTAAGGGTTGCAGATATTCCTGAAGACATGGAGAGAGGCAAACCCATGGAATTTATTGAAAAGGTACTGGTCTCTATACTCAAACTGGATCCCAAGCTAAACCTGGAATTGGAGAGAGCACATCGAAGTTTGGGTTCAAAACCAACTCAGGGCCAGAGACCAAGACACTTTGTGATTAAATTCCTGCGCTTTCCAATCAAAGAAATGGTGCTAAGAAAGGCACGGAAAATACATGATTTATCCTGGAATGGTCACAGGGTGATGATATTTGGGGACCTTAGCAAGGATGTCCTTGATAAGAGAAGGGAGTTCAAGGCTGCTAAGAACAAGGCGAAGTTAAATAACCTCAGGTACTATATGGTGTATCCAGCCATCTTCTGTGTGATTAAGGATGGCAGACAGTTTTCTTTCAATGATAATAAAGGGGCGGAAGCTTTCTTAAGTGATCTGGATTGTGTGGAGGATGGGAATGACCTGGAGCAACCCATGGAGGCTACTACTTCGGCATCTGTGTCACAAAAGCTGTCAAAGAAGAGGAGATAATCCTGGGGGCCTGGATGTACATTGCTAGCTTCAGCGCTTTATTGTTATTTATTCGTTGTTGAAATGCATTTCTTTACTTTTTGATTCCTTTCTACTTTGGCAATATATATATATATATATATATATATATATATATATATATATATATATATATATATATATATATATATAGTGTTTTCCCTTCATGGAAAGGGCGGCCGTTAATTTCCGTTGCTGCTGTTGTTTGTGTTTGATATGGGCCTCGCGTCATCGGAGGAAAGGCCCTAGCGTTTTGCATGCACGCATTCCTACTTCCAGCTTCCTCATGTCTCTGAGTACCGCGTACCTTTCGGATTGCTACGGCTATGTTGGAGTCAGCGGATTCTCTTATTGGACTATCCTGGCGGCGTGCGGTGAGTGGCGTGCCCACAATATTGCAGCGTTTCCCTTATGCTTGGAATTAATTCCTGAGACATACGCCGGTAGCTAATGTTTGACTGGAGGGGCGGCGGCTGCTGCGCACGATTGGCTAATGCCTGTCCTCTAACTTGACATACCTAACACTTTTGAGCCAGTCCCTTTTAAAGTGCAGCCGTGTCTCCTCCCTCAACCAGGTGATTCATGTTATGGTGCTTACGCTTACCTCTGATATGTCTTCGGTGATGGTCATCTCACTGTACTTAACTGCATCCTGGGGCTCCCCTGAATCTTTACATTATACTGCTAATCTTGACGGGAGCTCCTCCGTAACTGGACACTGAGTTGCCCTTTGTTGCTGCTCTTCTTTGCCATTCGAGCCCTGGGACATTGCTGTGTGAGGCCCTACTGCTGCTCCTGACACCTGGATAGACATGGCTGCTGGGCTGGGTCCGTTTAACCTGTTTGCATTGCCTGGGTCCTGTTGGAAAGGCCACCCCCCAGTCTGCTCAACTGCTGCTGTAGTTTCTGTGTTGTTTGTCCAGGGTGGAAGTATGAGTATGAGCCGAGGGGACTGGGGAAACCAGATACAAACTCGCAGCAGGGCGAGGAATCAGTGGTGCTAAATTTGTCCAACTACGTTTTAAGTAGGGATGAAGAGTCAGTCCTTAATAAAGGTTTAAATTTTGTCACCACTAAATACCACAACCCCTTTGAGTTTAGATCTGAATTTCACAGTTTCATGTGTAAGGTTCATTTGAACAAATTCTTCCAGGATGACAATGTTTATGAAAACCTTAACCGCACAGGTTTGAGAAACAAATCCACCTTCAATGCGCCTGTTCACAGCTATACCTCCGAGTCTTGTGTGTTTGAAAAACAGGTACTCAAAGAAGTTTATAAATTGGAACAACTAGGTATTCCTAGCCATTCCAATTTTGGTAATGCCCAACGTACATTCATTTCCAAATTGGCAAAGACTGACGACGTCATAGTGAGGCAAGCGGACTAAGGGGGTGCGATTGTGCTCCTTAACCACAACGACTATGTGGGTGAGTGTCTCCGTTTGTTGAAAGATGAAAAATGTTATCGGTTGATTCCCTCTGATCCATCGACCACTCTAATGGAAATCATAGAAACCAAGGTTGTGAGTGCCTACGAGGCAGAAATGATCAGCAAGCAAGAATGCGACTATCTTATTAGGAAACAAGGGCGGGTCCCTGTTTTCTACATTCTACCTAAAGTCCATAAAAGCCTCATCAACACACGAGGCAGACCCATTGTATCGGGCATGAACTCTATACTAGAACCCTTATCTAAATTTGTTGATTATTATCTAAGACCATTTGTGCTCAAAATGAGCAGTTACCTAAGGGATACATCAGATGCCATTAATAAAATTGAGAATTTGCCTTTCAGTACGAACAGGTCTCTATTGATGAGCCTTGACATACAATCATTGTACACAGTGATTCCACAAAGAGCCACATTGGAAGTTATCGAAGAAACTCTGAGAGACAGAGAAGATGGGCATCCTGTCAGCAATGCCTTTATTATGTGGTGTGCAGAGTTTGCTTTGACAAAGAATCTTTTCCAGTTCCAGGGAGCCTTTTACAAACAAATAGAAGGTACAGCCATGGGTGCTGCCATGGCACCTAATCTTGCTAATCTTTATGTGGAATATTTCGAGAAAAGTGTCATCTATCCCGTCACCAATCCTTTCAAAAAACATCTGTTGAAGTGGTTACGTTTTGTAGATGATATTTCTATCCTTTGGGAAGGCACTCTAATAGAAGCAGAGGCCTTTGTGGAATGGCTAGATGTACAAAATCTGTTTCTAAAATTCACTAAAGAGAGCAATGAACAAGAGATTAACTTTCTTGATATTACCATCTTCCAGCACAGTGGCAATCTCAAAGCGAAACCTTACAACAAGAAAACAGATAAAAATGCTCTTCTTCATTTCTCAAGCCATCATGCCAATCACATCAAAACCAATTTACCTTTTGGGCAGTTTCTCAGGTTAAAGAGAAATAGCAGTCTACAGCAAGACTATAAGGACAGCGCTGCCATACTGTCCAGAAAACTTTGTAATAAAGGCTATCCAGCAAAACTGGTAAGAGCATCTGCCAAAAGAGCATACAATAGAAATCGAGAGGCCCTAGTAGAAAAAAGGAAAAGAGATGACAAGGAAAATCGCATAGTGTTTGTCAAAACTTTTTCTAATTTGTCATACAAAATCAAAGGAATCATTACAAAAGCATGGAAAAAAGTCTATAATGACAAATCCAGACCTCCTCCGTTAGTGGCTTTTAAGAAAAGCCAAAAAATAAGAGGGATGCTGATCAGGAATGATATATAGCTGAAGCATGTGGCAAGACCTAAACAAACCACTTCATGGGGCCTTCCATCAGTCAAGGGACATTTCCCGTGTGGGAAATGCAGTATGTGTGCTCTGACTAAAGAAACCAAACAGATTGCATTGAATTCGACTACTCTGTGGACACTCAATGATATGACGAATTGTAACACAGACAATGTGGTTTATTTAATCACTTGTGCGTGTGGCCTACAATATGTGGGAAAAACCAACAGGAAATGCCGTACACCTATGGTGGAACACCGTAGTTGTATAAAAAGCCAAACAGTTATGGCACCGATGGTGAAACATTTTTTACAAATGAAACACTCCCATGAAGATTTTAAGTGGGTGATTTTGAAGAAGATTGTGGGTAAGGATAAATCAGAAGCAGATCGAAAATTACTTCTGTTTGAACAAAAAATGATCTTCAAATGTCAAAGTCACATTATTGGCCTCAACGAGACAATAGATTGGCAGCACACGCATGATTAATGTAATCCGTGCTGATAATAGAATACTGTGATTGCATCGAGTCATTTCCTTGTGCCCCCCTAAAAAGGTATTATCAGTATTCCGGACTGTTTTGAATATATGACGTAAGGGCATTTTTAGGAGTCTTTGGTCTAGAAACTGATATACTGGTGAAGTATGACGCATCTGTTTGTACATATATCATAGTTTGGTCCACTTGAATGCTGGGGTGAAAATTAAATGCAATTAATCTGTATATTCTTTAACATGAAATCCAGAGCCTACTACCATTTTCAACAATGTGGTGGGGGGTCCCTGTTATTTTCTCCATCCCCTGTGTTATTTTCTCCATCCCCTGTGTTATTTTCTCCATCCCCTGTGTCATACTAGCGAACGTATGGATACTTTACTGCGGAGGAGCCTATCTTTGTTTATGACTGTGTGGATCTTAATAATTGCGGTTTCGTCATTTAACAATTGATGGTGGGCCAGGTCTCTTCTTTATTATTCCAACTTTGGGTATGCGGATTTGCAATACTATCATTCCAGTTGCGCGAGTACATGGGAAACGGTGCAGTCCTCTTTCTACTTTCATGGAGGACCACGGTGCAGGCCGCCGTCTACCGCAGAGATATCTGGGAACAGATGCTTTAGAGATCCAAGCGCGATTAGTACGCTGAGTTAGATGTGCACCCGGAGAGCCGGTGTTTTCTTCCTCGGATGGAGTTTCACTATTAAAAAGGTAGATTGAAAAACCACTTTTGCATTTTAGGGTTACACGAATGATACATGGACATGTTGTTTTGTTTAAACGATGTGATTGAAGGTAATAGCGTGGCTACTTATGTTTACCCTGATTCAGATACCTGATTTTGGGAGGTGCGGAGTCCCAGTGAAAGCTCGTTGGATCTATAGAGAGGACCACGATTAAGCCTTACGAGCACACAGATTATTGAATAGGAGGTATCTTTGTCATACGTTGCCGTGGTGATGGGACAATAGTTTTGCAGCACAGTGCCTATGTTTAGTTTCCTCAGTGAAACTGGGTGTTGGTAACTAGGGTGAAGGTTATGCCTAACCTTCACATATGAGTTGTTGCACACTAGATTAAGAGAATCATGATTGGTGTTAGTGGTGTTTTTGGTGGTGTTACAAGTAACCGTGTGTATGTTGTTTTCTGCAGCACTGATCAGGACCATGGCTACTAAGGAGCCAGAAAGAACATTTCTAAGACTTGATATTTGAAGTCTACAGCTACTCATGGGTGTATTGCCACTCCAGTACTACTAAATCCTACTAAGAGTTATGAAGTGTTTTTGTAGAGTCGTGGGGCAGGTTGACAGCAACCTTGGACCCTACCCAGTACTTTGCAAATGATTAGCATTCAGTCTGAGACATTAAGATATGTTTACAAGCCTTTTATGACTTTCAAAGAAGTTTGATGGTGACATGTAGTGACAGATTGTTCCCCCCTCTTTTCTTTAAATTTTTGATTGTAGGAGTACTATTGAAAGCTCCATGTGTGGCCCTGGATTACATGTTGGAGAATAAGAAAATTGAGTACTTCCCCTGAAGAAAGTTCATGCAATTAATGCTACTAAGAACTGAAACATGTCGGGATGGTTGTTAGCTTGAGTTGAATTACTCAGCTTTGGAAAAATTGTAAAAACCATGTGTGTTTTTTGTATTATGTTGTATTACTGTATGTGGTTATATATGTGAAATGTGTGATTGTATTGTTTTTATCTACCATGGTTTGTTATGTTGGGTCATATTCATGTATAACATACTTTTATGAGTTTTTTTAACTTTTTGTAACACTTTATTAAAATAATTTTGTTTTGACAGTGTGAATAAGTATTGTGTACCTGTCTATTTTTTCAAGACTAAAGGTACAGGGAGGGTTGGTCACATCAGACTATTTGCTAAAGATCAGTTTATTTGAAAATGTTGAATCAGTCTCCTTTATATATTTATAGTATGAGTTACAGCACAGGTTATGCTGATGCAATGTGCAATGTGCCAAAACTCAGTATCACACTAAACTTAGTGTGTCATCACCACAGAGGTTGTTAAAGGGGCTTACCAACCACAATACACAATGGTGTGACCTTGGAAGCCGAAATGTTATTGAAATGCATAACAAATTGGCATGGTTCAATGGTTTAACACTCATATCTGGAGTGTGCTTAATTGGACAGCCGTGACCATGGCATTGATAATAAGGACTAAGTGTGTTGGCTGATACGTTTTATGGATCTCCATTTTGGTCCCTGCATATTCTTACAGGTTGTGTTCATCTCCATTGCCTTCCCTCTGTTATTGCTTTGGGGCTATTTTCATTGTTACAAATGCATTTTGTGTTGCTTGCATTTCGGTTCTTGGAGGTGATATAGGTATGTGGTTTCTGTAGGTGCTTGCGCATGGATGGGGCTGATCTGAACTGGCGTGGTGGGGTTAGGAGGGGTACTGGATGTGTGGATGTGTCGGGGTCATGATTGATTGGATGTCCTGTTATTGCCAGGCCGTACATTTTCGGGAGCACTCCGAGGGTGACTTGAGGGCTATGCTACTGTTGAGACCAGTGCTTAGCCAATGGACGTGACATACTGCGTTTGTGGAATTAATTTACTTATTTGGTGTCTGGTGGTCTGCCCAATTTCCTCTCGCTGGGTTGTACTGGGAGATGCATATGGCAGGATGGGTTGGGGTTTGGTGCCATTGAGGGGTGTAATGACTACACACATTGGTAGGTTTGTTGAGAGGCTGGTATGAGGGGTGGGTGACTAGCACTGTATTTTTGGCACTGTATGGATGCGGTATATATAATTTTGAGGATTACATTTGGAGTTTGGATGATTACCTTGCATTGTCAGACTGTTGCAGGATTTACGGAATGGTGTATGCCACTTTTCGATAGGTATCATTGCGTTGTGTGCAATTTGGCTTCTTCATTACTGTTTTTTAAATAGGGCTGGTTTCTGGGCTGGGTAAGGGAGTGTGAAGGGGGGGTTCATGTTCTTATGCTAATATGAATATTTTAGAAGGTGGTATGGGAAAGGTTACAGTTATTTATTATTACTACATAATGTTTGGGTGTAGGTTCTAGGGCAATTACAGTTCAAGATTTTGTTTTTTTTGTAAATAACTGCACTCAGCATCATCCTAGTGTTTGGCAGGGTGTGCTGTTAGACTTCATATATGTTAGTTCATGGTTTCTGTGTGTTTGTATTGTCATGTGTTGTCTTGTAATGTTTGCACAACTCGGTCATATCGCCTACCCCCCTTTATCCTTTGACATATATGCTTTTGGGACCAATAAGATGGATTCAGGTTGGATAAAGTGTGTTAATGAATGACCTGAGGATATGTTCCTGGAATGTCAAGGGCCTTAACATTACAAGGAAATGGAAGGAGGTATTGCACAGGCTGAAGAGGGAGAAGCTTGATATTGCACTTATTCAGGAAACTCATTTGTTGAATGATTCAACTCATCTGTTCAAGAATAAATGGTATGCTACATCCTTTCACAATTGCCACAGTTTGAAATCTAGGGGAGTGGGTGTACTCCTACGGAAAGGTTTAATGCTTCAGATTGAAAAGGTAGTAATGGATGAGGAAGGGAGGATACTTCTTCTAGATGTTAAATATGAAGATAAGCTGATCACAATAGGCTTAATTTATGGACCATGTACTGGTGGTAGTCCTTTCTTTGGGAAGTTGTCGTTACTTTTGAGGGAAATGTGCGGGGAATATATGATATTAGGGGGTGATTTCAAATGTGTGATCGATGGGAAAATGGACCGTTCAGCTCAATGTAGGTTTACTGCCGGAAGCGTAAGTAAATCCTTTAAGGAGTTTGTGGATAGCTTGGATTTAATTGATGCTTGGAGGTTTGTTCATCCGGATGTGAGGGAGTTCCCATTCTACTCACCAGTGTATGACTCTCATTCGAGAATTGATTATTTCTTTGTTTCTGGTAGGTTGGCTAGTATGTTGCAGGATGTATCTACTAGGGAGAGCAGTATTTCAGATCACTCTTTGATGATGTTGCAGTTGAATATAGGACATGAGAGGACGGAGTTCTCCAGATGGCGACTCAAAACTTATATTTTGAAGGAACAGGGAGTTGCTGAATCTCTGGAGGATTTTATGAGGAACTTTTTTGATGCTAATGTTGGCTCGGCTTCTGATGTCATGGTTTGGGAAAGTTATAAGGCTACCGTGTGAGGAGAGCTGATGAATATTACATCCCGGGCTAAGAAAAAAGGTATGCTTGAGCTTCGGAAATTGGAAGGGGATTTAGAGGTGGCGCAGAAGAATTTTGCTGTTTCTAAGAATGCGAATGATAGGATGGTGGTTGGAAAACTCAAGGAACTGCTCAAACAAAAAATGGATGTACAATATGAAAAGGGCATGTTTTTATGAGGCAAAAGTTCTGGGAGCAAGGTGACAAAAATGGGAAACTTCTGGCGAGTAGGTTGCGGGGCCTGACAGATAACTCTTTTGGTCAGAAAATGGTAGATGATGATGGTAAACATATTGTCAAGAAAGGTGAGATTTGTGAGGGTTTCAGGAAATTTTATGCAACGTTATATTGTGGGGATCAACTCCCATCTCAGGCTGACATGGATTCCTTTTTTGATAAGATTGCCATGCCGAGTTTGTGTGCAGATCAGTCGGTGATGGTAGATAGTCCTATTACACAGGAGGAATTGTTGATGGCAATTAATGAACTTAATGAGGGTAAGTCACCAGGTATGGACGGTCTCCCGGTAGAATTTTACCAGACGCTGAGTGGGGTGCTGATACCATTCCTATGCACCCTGTACAATGGTTTCATGAGAGACGGGGTGATTTGCCCCACTATGAAAGAGGCTTGTGTGGTCATCCTTCCGAAACCAGGGAAAGATGGTAAAAAGTGTGAGAATTATTGTCCGGTTTCGCTTCTGAATGTGGACCTCAAGATTTTTAGTAGAATTTTGACTAATAGACTGGATGGGTGTATTGGTAAATTGATTGGTAGTTTGCAGGTCGGGTTTATGAAAGGTAGGTATGGTTATGACCATATTAGGACGTTGATTGATGTTATGAGCCTACCGAAAAAAAGAATTTGAGATACCCTGTTGCTTTTTATGGAGGCGGAAAAGGCCTTCGACAGGGTCAATTGGTCTTTTCTTTACCACACTCTTAATAGGATGGGATTCGGTACCACATTGGTTAATGCTATACGAGCCTTGAACTCTGATATTAGTGCGAAGGTGTGGCTTAATGGAGATATATCCTCATGTCCTCTTCATTTTTGTTATCTAGGGGGACTAGGCAGGGTTGTCCATTGTCTCCGTACCTGTTTAATCCGGCACTGGAACCCCTCATTTTGTACTTGATACAGGAGCAGGGCCTTAATGGTCTTCAGTTTGGAGATAATGAGATGAAGGTTCTGTGCTACGCTGATGATATGACTATTCTTTTATCTAATCCAGCAGAGGGATGTGTGAGGCTCAAACAGATGTTTGATGAAGTAGGTCGCTTGTCGGGACACAAAATAAACTGGGGAAAGACTGTGGCTTTCCCCTTGGATGTTGATGTCCCACGTGGTGTATTAGGCTCTTGAGACTGCCACTGGGAGATGGGGACTGTGAAGTACTTGGGTGTTTACTTGTTCTGAGACTTGAAAAGAATGAAAGCTTTTAATGTGTCACGGATATTGGGGTTAATTAATCGGGACATCTTGAAGTGGAACCAATTGAAGATGGGGCTGTGGGCCAAGATCAATGCAATCAAAATGTTTCTTTTACCAAAAATTATTTACGTCATTCAATCCATCCCCCTAAAATTCACGAAAAAAACGCTAGCTCCTGTTGAAAAGGCATTCCAGGGTTTTCTTTGGGGGGCTGGTAATCGGCCTAAAGTTCCTAAATATATTCTGACATGTCCTGTGAAGGATGGGGGGTTTGGTTACAAATTTGTATTGTATGTGCTTTCTATTAAAAAAAATCGACCTCGTACTTCTCTGCTGTCCATGACTATGTTCCCAATTGGAATATTATTGAGAGTTCCCAGTTTTTGCCTTATGCCCTTCAGGATATATTTACTATGTTGAAAGTACCGTTTTCGGTGAAGAAGTTACCTACAATGTGCGCTACGAAGGAGGCGATATTCCGCTTTATAGAAATTAATGGGGGTAATGCTTGGATGCATTATGATGCTTCTTTATGGCATAATGCGTGTTTGCAGTTGGCAAACAAACCCTTGTGCTGGAAGAGCTGGATCAATAGGGGCATTCTTCGTATTCGTGATGTGTTTAGTTTAGTTTAGTTTATTATTTGTTATGCGCTCCAGACCTGAGGGTATTCAGGCGCAAGGCATAAGGATATTCAAAGCTTGGTTACAACATGTAAAATACATTTGTGTGCAGGTGCCGATTGGTTACATATGGGCACAATAAGGTTACGATACATACAGGCAGGTACATTGAAGGCATGCAAAGTTTTACAAAGTAGTTGGTGCGGTTGGTGCATGCAGTGTAGAGAGAGGTGCCGGGGTAAGTTAGCAAGGTATATGCCTAGATGTCGGCATCTTTGAGCCAACTAGTGATACTCTGGCGGAACTTGTGATAGGTTTGATCGATTCTTAGAGGGGATGGTAGTGAGTTCCATAGGAGTGCTGCCTTGACCTGGAAGCTGCTGCCTCCGATTTTGGCACGTTTGTATCTGGGGACCCAGAGGTAGTTGGTGTTGGCGAGTCTGGTGATTCTTGTGGTAGGCTTCAAAGTGAATCTGTCGGATAGGTAACAGGGTGCTGCATTGTTCAAGCATTTGTGGGTGAGGGAGGCAGTTTTTAGTTTTATTTTATCATGAGTGGAAAGCCAGTTGTTGGCTCTTCTGGTATTAGAGATGTGTTCTCTCTTGGGGATTCCTAGGACTGCTCTCAGCGCATTATTTTGTAGGAGTTGGATTTTTTTGATGGTTTTTTTATTGGCTCCTATGTAAAGAGCGTTGCAGTAGTCCAGCCTGGATAAGATGAGGGCTCTGGCTAGGGTGATGCAACTGTCCTGTGACAGGAAGGCCTTGCCAGCTCTAATCAACTTGCATGTATATGCAGTGGCCGAGGCCACCTGCTTGCTGAAGGAGAGAGTGGAGTCCAGATAGAAACCCAGGGTTTTAACCTCCTTGGCGACAGTAATAATATTATTGTCTATGTTGAATGCTGAGTATTCGGGGCTGAGTTTTTTGAGGGTTGAGGTGGTGCCCAGGATGATGATCTCTGTTTTGTCATCATTCAGACATAGACATAGACCGTGGGTGGCCATCCATGCCTGGATGATGAGATATATCCTGTTCACCAAGGCCAAATCCTTGTCGTAATCACCGGTAAGCGGTAGGAGAATCTGTGTGTCATCTGCATAGTTAGTGTAGGTTACACCCAGAAGGTCCAGATCATCGAAAAGGGGCTTGGTAAAGATATTATAGAGGGTGGGTGAGATGCAAGATCCCTGGGGCACTCCGCAGGTTATGGGGATGGGGGTGGCTGCTGCCATAGGAGTGAAGACTCTCATAGTTCTGTTGGTTAGGAAAGATTGTATCCATACTATGGCTTCTTTGGAGAAGTGAGCTGTCGAGTCCAGGTGGCTGCATAGGACTGTGTGGTCGACCAGGTCGAAGGCAGCTGATAAGTCCAGGAGTAGAAGGAGGGCCGATTTCCCTTCATCCCGGAGTTCATCTATCTGTGACTTGAGGTCTAGGAGGGCTGTTTCTGTCCCATGTTGGGGCCGGAAGCCTGATTGCCTAGTTCCTAGTAGAGAGTTGGTTTCCAAGTATTTTTGTATCTGGGAGTATGCCATTTTATCTAAGATCTTTAAGGGAAAGGGCACTGTAGTAATCGTGCGGTAATTGGTGGGTACTAGTGGGTCAAGGGACTGCTTTTTCAGTAGAGGAAGCATCCATGATTCTTTGAGGTTGGATGGGATGGTATTGGTGGAGAAGGATGAGTTGATAAGTTTTGTGATAAAGGGGGCCAGATCTCTGGCTGCATCCTGTGTAGTTGGACGGTCGTATGGTTCCCTTTGACCAGTTGAGAACATCTTTTGGGATTGGTGCTAGAGAAAGAAGTCGCTATAATGCTTTGAATGCACTATTGACTGAACGGACAGGAATGTTGTATGGTGGGGTCATGGAGGAGAGACCCTCATTGTGTGAACTTCTCTGTTCGGCCTCTTATGTGGTTTCAACGTACATGGTTTTAATGCCGTTGGATGCGGCGGATGTGAGGGCTTGGGATAGACTTCGCCTGTCCTGGACGGATGAAGTTGGTGAGGTTATCCCTGTTAACGAGTGGACCTATTTACTTCAGGTGTGGGTAAAAGCGAAGATGGATTTGCAGCTGAGATATATTAGACAGAGGATCTTCTATAGATTATATTGGACTCCGTCTAAGATGGCCAAGTTGGGTCTTTCGGAACTCTGATTTGTGTTGGGGATGTGGTTGTGGTGGGGGTTCTTTGATGCATATGTTATGGTTGTGCTCGAGAGTTTCTGATTTTTGGTCCATTGTATTGGACAGGTTGGATCTTGTGTTGGAGGAGAAACATCCGCGTACATTCCTTTCAACCATATTGTTGTCCAACAGGGGGAGAGGGGATAGTGCTAGGAAGGATGCGGATTGGATTAACAGAGGTTTGGTTTTGGCGATGAAACAGATCTTGCGAGTTTGGAAGTCTAGAAAGAAACCTGGTGTGGAGGAATGGCTTTTTGACATACAAGTCTTGTCGAAATATGATAGGGTTATGCTTTTTGGTCGTCAGATTTGGGGGCCTTTTAATGACCTGTATGGTTGAATGCATAGGTTCCACGGTTGGCCTGTTCTTTGAGTGGGGGGTGGTAATGGACTGTTTAGTTGTGTGTTGTTATGTTGTTTTGTCTCTGTGGTTGTGTCATGAATCTTTTATAGAATTAGAAATGTTATTTTATGATTGTTATGGAGGTCCATACTGTTAGACATTTATTTATCTTTGGTTCTGCTGTTTTTATGAATTTTGCGTTTTGTACATTTTAAGGCATTTTGATTATTGTATTTTGTTCTTTAAAATGTTAAATAAAGAGTTTAAAAAAAAAGAGAAAGATAGAAATAGGTATTAATGAAAGCAATGTGTAGCTTTGTGATGTCTCAAGATGAATTTAAGGTGATCCCTTAAGGCATGTCAGCTTATGTTGCCTGGTAGTAAGGGGAGCGTGGCTAACCGCCATGTAGAGCAGACGTGTCCTCAGGCAGCTCCTCCGATGTGCCCTTGATATTGCTGTAAACTACCTGCTTTACTTTTGTAGAAACTATCAAAATTCTTCGAGTACACAGTGGATTGCCTGAGGCACCTCTGGCCGAACTTTGGAGCGCCTGTGAGTCCCCACTGCGACAGCACACCGCGTGAGGAGAGTCGACTGGATCAGAAAATGGCGCCCGCCACATAACCTCCCTCACCACCGTGCCTCGTACTAGCAGCCGACCCGGCACACAACGGCGCGCTCTGTGCGGCATCTGAAGAAAGCTGCGGGCCGGTGGAGAAGACCACGACCTGAGAACGCTGCGGAGAGGCGGGCGTGGCGGACCGGGCTCGGCGGCCTCCGGCACGAGCAGACCAACATCCGAAGCAGGCCCGCAGGGCAGAGAAGAACGGATGCAACAACACCGCAAGCGGGAGGTAGGGAGTCGGGGGGTGGGGGCCTGGAAGATACCACCGACCCGGCGCCCCACCTTGGAGGTGCCCCCCCTGCTCAGGATCACCTGTGCTCCGTTGCCGCGAAGTCCACGGAGCCTGTGGAACCCAGAGCTTGAGCCGGGGGAGGTGAAGCCATATTGGCGGCAGCGCTCTGAGCGGGTCCCGGGCCCGCCCGAGGCGCTTGGCGTACCGAGCTACCCACAAACCCAGGCACGCCTGAGCCTCGTTGCAATCGACCCACCTGGCCCATCCTGAATGCTACAACCCCACTGTGGGGACGCCTGGACTTACTAAACTGGGAGATCCACCCGTGTGATCCCCACTCGCTGGACACCTGATTGTGGACGAAAACCTCTGTGTAATAAAAACAACGCAGGGGCTCTTTCCCAGACGGAGTCTTGGCAACTCAAGGGTTACCCCCCATGCACATCACAAGAGGGGCAGGAAGCACTATTGAGCGGCGGTACCATGTGCAGTGACTCTCACCATTACAGTGCTCTGCCACAACTACCTCAAGTGGACCCCAAGACCACCTACAGCGCCTGACCCCAACACAACCGTGCCTCATAATAGTTGGCCCCCTAGCCCCCCCTCGAACTCTGCAGCCTTTGCGGGGTGGTCACTTTGACCCTCCCGCCTGAAAGTTTTCACCTCTGCGCTCCCCACACATCTGACATCTTGTTGGGGGCCTGAAGCCAGAATGAAACTATTGCAACTCCAGGGCCATACCCTAAGTATAAAACAGGCACACTCGCACTGACAGACGCCACATTTGAGCCGTGCCTCCGCAGCTCCCTCCGAGCCAACTTGAAAGTAAATCCACAGGCCCACCTGTCCTCTGGGGAATGACCACCAAGGGAGCAAGAAGTAAAAATAAACAAACCACCATGGAGACCTACGCAGCTGCTAGCGCTGCTAGGCCTAATACCTCCACCATCTCCACCGAGGCACAGGGAACCGTACCCCCCGAACCAGCAAACTCACAGCTCTTGGAGGCCATAATGACGTTACAGAAGACAATGGAGAGCAAAATAGACGCTGTTGCTATAGATCTGAACCTACTACGACAGGACGTACGCTCCATAGCGAGTAGAACTGACGCACTGGAAACCCAAGTGCGCGAGAACACCGAAACCAAGACTCAACTCCTAAAGGAGGCTAACATCCTAGCGCAAAAGGTCAAAAACCTAGAGGACAGGGCAGATGAGGCAGAAGGGCGCGCGCGCCGAAATAACATCAGAATTATAGGCTTGCCTGAGGGCATCGAAGGGAATGACCCCACGAACTACGTTGAAGACCTCCTACTTCAGGAAATCGGGGCCGGGAAACTATCGCAGGGATTCACCATTGAAAGAGCCCATCGATCCCTCACCAAACGACCGCCCCCAGGCAACCCACCCAGGCCAATAATAGCTAAGGTCCTCAACTATAGGGACAGAGAGACAATTCTGGCCTTCTCAAGATCGGGTGGCTGCATACAAAGGAATTCAGCAAAAATTGCCATCTACCCGGACTACACCCTCCAGGTCCAAATGAGCAGAGCCCAGTTCATCCATACTAAAGCCAGGCTGAAGAACGCCGGCTTGCGGTACATGCTCCTGTACCCAGCAAGGTTGAAAATCCTGCACAACAATAAAGCCCTTTTATTCGAGACACCTGCTGAAGCCAGTGAATGGATGGATGGAGAACAGATCCCCGATATCGAAGTTCAGCAGCGCAGACCACGGCAGACTGTAGCCTGATGGGCTACCCACACGACCCCGGGCAATCTTACAATAAAACATTGCACCACGACTAAAATGCAGCAACAAAGAATTAACCGGAGCCACGCTGAGAACGAACTGCTTGTCCAGTGACACCATCTGAAGCAGGCTCACTTCCACCCCCAGAACTAGTTTGGGTATTTAACCCGCCCGTAGGACACCAGAAGACCTGAAGGTCCGATGGAGCGGAAACGGTGTAGTCAGAACGGGGGCAACCCCGCTAGACCGGTTTTGTTATTGGAAAGGTTTAAGTTTAATGTTTATTCTGTTGGTAAGTTTTGGGGAGCTATAGTTAGTCGGGAAACACCAAGACCACGGAGAAACATTGCATGCAACAAGTCACTAGTATGTCCTCGAACGACCATCAAACCTTTCCACTCCCATGGCTGACAAGATACAGATTATGACGTCGAACATCAGAGGCATGAACAGCTTCGTTAAACAGCGCCGCATTCACGCATACCTGAGAAGGTGCAAGATCGGGATTGCTATGCTTCAAGAGACGCACTTAACCCCGAAAAAACTGGACGCATTGGCCAAGGTATGGCAGGGATTCCTGATAGGATCATCTTACTCCTCCTACGCCAGGGGAGTCTTGATCTGGATGGACCCTACCATCCCCTTCAAGCTGATAGGCACCAAGTCAGATGATGAGGGCAGGATGGCCCTCGTGCACAGTACCATTGAGGGAAGGGTGTTGTGTCTGTTCAGCACCTATGCACCTAACCATGATGCAACAGCTTATTTCCACTCCCTGTGTCCACGACTCAGCCCTTATAGGGACAGCATTATGATTTGGGGGGCGACCACAACTGCACCCTTAACCCACTATTGGATAGGTCAGATTCCAAGCATACTCGACCATCCCCTCCCGCCAAAATACTATCTAAGTTAGCACACCAGCTGCTTCTCAGAGATTTGTGGAGGGTACTCCACCCTACACATGGGAATACTCCTTCTACTCCCCACCCCATTCCGTCCACACCAGGCTAGATTGCCTATTTGTTAGTCAAGAACAACAAGCCATGTTCAGTGCAGTCTGACCACTCCCCACTGGCCGCCACATGGGAGGTGTTCCCACCTAGGCCCCCTCTGCCAACATGGAGACTTAGGGCAGAAGCCTTGTTAGACTTGGCCTTCTACGAGCGTATGAAAGATAGCACTGAGGATTACTGGCAGAGAAACTTGAATAGCGTGGAGCACGTGAGCACAGCGTGGGAAGCATATAAAGTAGTTATTAGAGGGGAGATGATTGCGTCCATAGGGGGAGCTCAAGGATCCATCCTAACTTCTCTAGAACGCTCTGAGAGAAAGCTGGGGGAACTGGAGAACAGGGCTGAATCATCCCCAGAACACCTGCGTAGGATAACCGAGTTGCGGCAAACCTGTTTAACACACTGGCAGTCCCTGGGGAAACTGAGTTATGCCAAATACACCGAAAGAACCCATGCCCTAGGAGACAAACCTGGGAAGCTCTTGGCTTGGTTTTATAAGAGGGAGGCCCCCCAGACACCTATCTGTCATATACTTTAACCAGACGGCACTACAGCACACACCCAAATCGATATTAACTCAGTCTTCTCAGAGTTTTACTGTAACCTTTACTCTAAGACCCTGCCCCCCACTAACACAGAAATTGAGGATGTCCTGGACATCATTGAGCTGCCTAAATTAGACGCGCAATCAGCAGACGCCCTAGACGAACCCATCACTCCTGATGAAGTGAAGGTTATCATTAGATCCCTACCATCCGGAAAAACCCCAGGCACAGACGGCCTTCCCGGGGAATTTTATAAGGCATACGAAGAGTCCTTAGCTCCTTTACTGGCCCTCGTGTTCAATGAAGCCTACGATCGTGGTACCCTCCCCGATTCCATGAGAGAGGCGTTATCATCCCCCTACTCAAGCCTGAGAAGGACGGGTCCGACGGTGGCTCTTACAGGCCACTCTCTATTTTGAATGTAGACAGCAAGATTCTAACCGCCCTGCTAGCGAACAGATTGCGCAGTGTGATCCCCCTGCTGATTGACCGTGACCAAACAGGTTACGTGCCGGGGCACTCCATCACTGAAAATATGCGCAGGTTACACCACGTCATCTATAGCACAGAACATAGGCCCCAGAAATACGCAGTCGCATCACTTGATGCTACCAAAGCATTTGATTGGGTGCAATGGGAATGGCTACACGCCACCATGGTAAAAATGGGAATTGGACCAGTCTTTTTGAAATGGACCCAATTAGTCTACACTAACACAACCGCCAGGGTGCGCACAAACAAGACTTACTCTGACAAATGGACCCTCCATAGAGGTACCCGTCAGGGATGTCCCCTGTCCCCCATGTTATACATTATAGCCACCAAACCCGTAGCTGCCTACCTCAGACAGGAATATGGAATCGAGATAGACGGTGTGACCCATCTCGTCTCTATGTATGCAGACGACACACTGTTGTACCTACACAACCCCGAACACCTCCTGCCCTACATTCTAGAAACCTTAGACGGATTCCACAAATACACGGGGATACAGATCAACAAGGACAAATCTTGCCTTTACCCCCTCGCAGCACTATATAATGAGGAGTCCGGATCCCTGCCCCCCTTAGACCTTCATTGGCAAATGACTTCCTTCCGATACTTAGGCATCACTATACACCGGAATCCTCACACAGAACACATCCTCAATACGGTCAGAGCTAAAGACGCCTTGGAAAGATCTATGGATTTTTGGGGTAGACTCCCACTTTCGGTGGCCGGGCGAGCAGGCCTCCTCAAGATGGTGGCACTCCCCCGCCTCTTACACAACTTCACCAACGTCCCTTTCAATATCCTCTCCTCCTTTTTCAGAGACATACACAAACTCTGTAGGAGATTCCTCTGGCAGGGAGGCAGGCACAGAGTGGCGCTAGAAACTCTTCAAAGACCCTATGAGAGAGGAGGTTTGAAGGTGCCCAACTTCGAATGGTACTACCTTGCGAGCCAGCTAAGGCATGTGATGCAATGGATGGCAGACGAGGCTACAACAGACACCAGACTCATCCAACCCGCCCTACCTCGATTATTACTAAGGGACTTACTTTGGGTCGAGGAGGGTGCAATACGACACTGCCCTTTCTTAGCCAAGCTGGGGATCCAGCTCTGGAAACGCACCTGCAGAACAGTGGGAGCAGCAGACCCATATTCCCCGCAGATCCCCATAGCAGCAATCATGGCCAAGCGTACATGGGGACAGGCGGAAGTGCGCGCCCAGTGGGAACCCCACGGCGTAGCTACAATGGGAGACATGGTTCAGGAACAAGAGATCTTAACGTTTGCCGAACTCAGCGAGGCCACAGGGCTACCCGCCAAACAGTTCTTGCTCCACAGAGCAGTAGTACAGGCCATGAAGAACAGATGGCCAGAAGCCATCAATCTTACAACTGAACAGGAGGCTATCGAAACAATGTTAGATGCAGCTGAAGGAGGCCACGAAACCTCAAGACTCTACGAAGCCTTAATGCAGGGCGCGACCAGAAGCAAACTCAAGAGCAGAGCTAAGTGGGAAGGCGAACTAGGCCTCGAATTTGAAGATAAAGAATGGGAGAAGATATCCCACTATCACAAAAAAATCTCCAGAAACGCCCGTTTACAACTCATCCAACTGTACATCACCAATAGAGCCTACCTTACACCGGAAGCCATATCGGAATTCAGTGGTGCGAGAACTCCGGTATGCCCCAAATGCAATGAACCCGAGGTTGGAATGACCCACATGTTCTGGGGCTGTCCGGTGATACAAGACTTTTGGGCACAAATAAAGGAAATAGTGGCCGGCGCGGACATCAAACTAGAAATACATAAGCCAACGGCCTGTATTTTGGGCAGCTACAAGCGCAGCACTAAAAACAAGCCCCTAAACAAACTCAGAGACCTAATATATATAACAGCGAAAAGACGCACAGCCATGGGATGGAAGAGCCCCAAAAGCCTGAGCGAGACACAGTGGTGGAGGGATCTTAAGAAGTGGATAACTGCCGAGACTGGAGCATGGGAAACTGCAATCCATGAACGGAGGCTGGACTCTAGCGGTGAACTACAGCGCTGGATAGCGCTAACAGTACCGTTGTTCCATCCCAAGATGCCAGATAACGCCTCAGATAGAACAGACAGTCCTGGCCCAATAGCAGGCACTACGGGGACTGATGATGAAACTCCCGTGGTCTTGGGGGAGGGCTGGGAGGGGAGTGAGGGGAGGGTTAGAGACTTGGTGCACAATTGAGAATGCTTCGTTGATTATGACTACAGTTTGCTTAATCTGTTAAAATCCAATAAAGATGTTTTTTTTAAAAAACATGTTGCCTGGTAGTAACTCTAAATTCTCCCACTAAACAACCTCCAGAACTGAACTTCTGGGGCTGCCAATCCTAATGGCCAAGTCATGAACAGACAGTTTGAGGGGCAAATGTGGACCGTGAGAAAGTGGACAAGCAGAAAATAATGTGCTAGATAAAGTCTGGAATCCTTTTGCATAAAATATTCTAGTGCTTGGAGTCTGGCTTTCACTCAGGGATGGTCAGGCCTTGAAGCCTTCAACAACTGGCTGGGTATATTGGTAGCCTGGGCACAAGGGAGCAGGATAGCAAATGCTGTTCTACTTCAATCTGTTTCCCCAAGCAAATGGCCTACTTAATCCCTCTCCCCTCTATATAGCCACGATTGGCCAGAGTCTATATACAGGAAATTTGGGAGGAACTCTAGGCACTGATGGTGGGCTTTGAAATGTGGCTCCTCTGGGTGCAATGCTCTGGACCGGGTTCCCTGAAATTTGTTTAGGCCTGCCAGGAATTGAATGTAGTTAATCATGACACAAAGAGTTCACATCACAAGAAGCCATATTTCTGGCAAGTTACTTTTTTTAGTTTGTGGTGTGTGCTATTGATATTGTAAATGTTATTATTTTAACATAAATAACCTAATTTTAAGAAGCACCAGAAAGGGAACATTTATATACATTACTGATGTTTGTTAATTTCTGCAATGACAGCCTAAACATTTGCATGGTACAATACCGTCAACTGTCAATAAACGAAACAAATACAATTCGCACATCCACGATAAATCGATTGCAAGGGACACTGAAATCTTACCATGAATCCTGGAGCCTGGACTAGAGCCTTCGCTTACACCTTGGGGGCTTACGTCTTCAAATGATGTGCCATCTAAACATACAAAAATAAGCAAATAAAAACATTGAGGTACACATTCATTTGACTTCTGCAGCAAACAGGATATACTTCAGTACATAAGCAATTCTATAGCACTTTTTTCAGGTACAAAAACACAACACTTGACAGGCATAGTTACATTCACCAGTGCTGCCTGGTGATGGGGTTCAGGGGAAATTTGGTTGTGTTTGGTAGAGACAGCACAACATGTTCATGCTAAGTTTATACACAATTGTCATGGTGAACACAAGCACACTATATAAATGCACTGCCTATACCTTTATGTTTAGGTAACTGCTTGGACCTGAAGCCTGCAGAAGAGTTGACAGTTGAAAAGTTGATGGCTGTAGTGGAGAAGGCCATAGATCCCAATTCATTTCTCCTTTTCCCTGTAGAAATATCACCAGCACCCTCCAGATTCTCAGAACTACCTGTCCACTGTCCTGCTAGGACCATGGACTGCACCAGGTCATTCATGGCTGGGATGCAAATGAAAGCAAATGAATCAGAATGGTTCAGTGCATCATTGTTCTTCTTCTGACAGCTATGAGGGGTGCACAATGAAGTGGACAGTATTGCAAGCACGAAAGCATACTGCACAAATAAACTGCAATCTCAAAGCTTTGTGGGTTATGACATGCATTCAGCCGAATTAAAGCAAGAGCATTACAAGCCAACATTTTCTTTTTCACTTTTACTGATGATGAGCGCTTTTCTCATTTCATTTATGCATTGGGTACATCTGCCATGCTAGCTCTGCAGTGAAATGTACGATAAACTAAAAAGCATGGGGTTGAAGCTTTGGAAAACAAAATAAAAGGCAATGTGATACAAGCAAAAATGCCATTACAAATAACAAGGCTAGCAATGGAAAGAGGTCCATGGTCAGTGCAGTTCACGGCAACAATACTGTATTTTGATTTGTTAATGAAAAGGACTGAAAAAGATGGCATTCTCTTTAACTTTACTTTACCAATATCAATCCTTGTGTTGGGGGCCAAAATCGATATAGTATTAACAAACATGCTAAATATGCAAAAGATCTCCATTAATATCTTTGCACTTGTATGTATGTATCTACAATGTTTTTCACGCAAATGTTATTTTATCATTCTTTTACAAAAATGCCAATAGTACTTATCATTAATATGTATATACCGAAATTTAAAACGTATATACAGGACACATCAATTCACATACATACACATAGGCGGAACTAAGTACATGTGAAGTATATCAGAGAATTCTCTGAATGCTTGAAGATGTCTAGGAACACATGGTCAGATAAAAAAAAGGTCCTTGGATTATAGCAGGACTTGCACTTGCAAAATAGGAAAAAACGTCACAGTCCAGGTAATGGTTAGTGAAAAATTAGTAATGGAAGGCAGTTCAGCCATTTCAAAGCAGCTGGACTGTCATAAAGTCTTACACATGGAGCGACGGTAGAAAGCCTTCATTTTGTCTTTATCCTTCGGTCTGCTCCTCATAAAGGGAAGTCGTTTCAGTGCAACCACTTTTATGTCATAGCATGAGGAAAAATATGGAAATAGGGAAATGAAAGAAAAAGGGGAGAAGAACAAATGGAAGTTAAATGCTGGAACAAAATAAAGAAATGAATGTTTGAGTTTCAGCTATGTAGGATCTAGAAGGAACTATAACACACATGATACTACTGAGTGGCAAAGAAAAAATATGAAACTGACAATTCATGGGACCGCAAAACAAAGTAAATAGAAAATCTTCCATACAGGTATATTGCACAAAGGTGCTGGCGGCGCAGGTTAATGTGTTCTAATGATTCACAATGTAACATGACAATGATTGCTAGGAATGCCTACAAACAATGACCGGGGACACTTTTAGAAGGCAATTGTACGTTTTTTCCATCCTTGCAGGTCTGTTATTTGTTGGTACTTACATAAAAAATGCTTTCAACCTTATTGCGTTTTAAACAAGAAATACGTAATTTACTGTTTCTTCTTTGCTATTTCCCACACCCCTCACTCTATCTTTATTTCTTCAACTTCACATGGGAGAAATGTTAATTTCTTTTGAACTGTAAAGTTACAAACTCCAACTTTGAATTGACATTGATTTAAAATAAGAAGAACTGTGTTAATTTTGAAACTCACTCTCTATTACAAGGGCAAAGTCATTAAGTTCAGAACATCTGCTGTTCCTCATAACTCACAAGCAATGATTGGATAGCTATAGAAAATAAAGAATGCAAGTTCGGCAAATGAAAATAACTAATATGGACTATCATTTTATTAATATACTTTGTGTGAATGTTGTAGGGACCCTCATTTTTGCCATATTAAGGGATGGATTGGGAACCAAAAGTGCCCCTGAAATGTTTTTCATAGTGGCCCTATATTACACTGTGTGCGCAAGCACAACCCATAAGGGATCAGTGGATTTGTCCCCCAAGCCAATTTGAAAAATAATGGGTTCAAATAGTGAATTTTAAATCACATGTGTCCCAGTGTAGGGATTACAAAATAGCTAAGCATAACAAAAACCCACATAATATTTATCAAGAGTGATGAATAATCTACTTGAAGTTTTATAACAAATTCTTTACTTCAAATGGATGTGGGGGATGGGGAGAGATGGAAGCAAAGAGGTGGGTTGCATAGGACAGAGAATACGAGGAGCAGAAAACTATAGGACCCAGACAATAGATGCCCATTGTGCTGAGGCCCACTGGGAAATCTCCAGAGGTCCCTGTAGACCAGTCCAGCATTGGCCACATAAGTGTGCATTGAAGAGTTGAAACTACAGAATCTAGTGTTATAACCCAATTACACAATATTGAAAGAATTGAAATGAAAATGTGGGTGTTTTAAAGGTATGTGGGGAAAGTGTTCCACCTTGATATGAATGATCAGTTTTAGTACTTAACATTACATATCATGTAAAATAGAGCCAAACATGTAAAAGTGCTCAATTGAGGACAAATATGGCTTAAATAGCCTGCTCTATAGGAAAATGCCCACGCAAGAAGGTCTGCAGTCATGTTTTAGCCCAATGTGTCCTAGGAAAACATCCAGAGAAGCTTGTCAGATTTGTACCCCCCACAGGGACGGCCCAGCACCGAAATACCAGGCAATTCTTCTCTAAGCAAGAGGACCAACAACAACTCCAGAAACGTGTTTCTGCCTTCGTGGGCGTTTTCAGTGAGGGAAAGCTGTATCTATCTCGGCTTAAAATCAGCCATTGCGCTGTGCACCAGAAAATAAACATTCTCAATCTTTAATATTTCAAATCGGAATCTGGAATGCCATTGGTGTCACTGGAAGGGAGAACTTTAAAGCAGGCAAGAGGACACAACTAGTGCTCGATTTATTTCAATTGCATTCATGAAGGAACCAAGCAACTGGTTTATTTGACACCTTCAGCACACCAATTCAAGCAGAATTCCTATGAAGCTACTGTTGTGCACAATGTGACTCATTGTCCTGATATGATCCAACTGCCCTTAAGGGGTCCTTCCTTGAGCCCCCCTAAACTCGACAGGAATCGTGACGTGTATACAAACCTCCCTGGAGAATTTCAAAATCGACTGTAGTTGACAATCCATTTCTAGTTTCCACAGAGCCAGAAAGATCCATTGTCATCCTTACCAATGGCCAAAGAGCCATCATGAAGCTGCTTGTTGCTCATTTTGCACTTATCACATTTTTATAAATTAAATGAAGTTATGTTATGCTGATTTGTACTGCGCACCGCTAGCACCTAAAGGCATTTGAAGTGGAGTCCTTCCCTCTCTCTAACTATGGGAAAATGATGCTCAGGGGCTAAGCCTTCAACACTTGCACCTGGCTCAGTAATTATACATGTTTGACTCTGAACGCTACCTTTATATACCACCTCATACTATAGCACAGTTTTCTCAGAGCTGCCCACTGTGTATCCAAACATTGGCTCTGCTTTCATATCCTTTCTTGTCTATTTTATGCAGGGAGATCTTGGGATGACCTTACAGTTACAGCTGTTATTCCTGGGTTTCTGTGCCCTGTCTTTTCATGTTCTCTGTGGTAAATGCCGGAGAACGCCTTATTTCTTGTACATGGTAGGCACCGTCTGTTTCTGCATGTTCCCTTTGTAAGCCAGATACCTTTGCCACCCATTAGGCGCCCAGAAACCAAACCTCACATAGAGTAAAACAAGGGCTGTTGAGGTGGGGTAACTTCACCTAAAGGCTGTCATTGCCCTCCCTTGTGGGTGCAATGCCGGTGAACGCGCCATAACTATGGCATTGGTGTTCGCCGCTTTTAGCAGCAACACACGCCCGCACTGAGGCCATAGTGGTTGGGGCTGGCAGCAACCCTTTGTGGCTGGGTTGGGGGACACACTTCCTGAGGGGGACGACACCACAGGTGGGGCCATATCAGTGTGGGAGAGTTCTTTGGCCCCCCCTTATATTTGTTGCCACCATGCAGGGTTCCAGGTTAGAGTGTGGGCTTACCAATGGCAACATTGCTGGTTTAAGTCCACTTGGCTTACAAATACACAACCTCATAGGTTGGGGTGTCATTAGAAGAAATAAGTTACATTTTGCTTTGTAATGCAATCGACCCGGCGGTTGTTCTTATGAGGTCATGAAAAAATGTGTATTACATCTGGAGTCTCTGGGTGTTTCTGCTTTGCATTGTTTGTGGCCGTGCAAAAAGTGATATGTAAGCGTGCAAGCCTCCATGGGGTAAGTTGCTGGGAGAGTGAACCTTTATCAAATAATGATGGTCAAGTGAGAACGATCGAGACAACTGATAACAAGGGGCGAAATAACCGGGAGTAACACGCATATTGTGTAATGCAAATGTATACAGAGGGACACATAGGGATTTATTAGACGGGGAAACCCTTGGGGTGGAATTGTTAAGAATTCCCTTGTAGGGTATAGTTAGAACACAAGCTCAGAATAGAAGAACCTGAAGCTGTGTCATTTGAGTTCAGATTACCTCCAGGTTACCTCCCACCTAATGAAGCAGCTGCGGCCCACGTTTTTAACACGTATATTGTGTGCAGTGCTTTATTTGCCCATGACTGGACAAAGGTATTGTGAATTGTAGCAATTTACTTTGCAACAGACAGGAGACTGAATGGTGGGAGGGGCATTATGAGCACAGGATATTGTTTGCGGAAAATGTGGGCTGCAGGGCAAGGTGTGGGTTGTTGCTGCTATGCCGGTGAATGCGCCATCACTATTGCATCAGTGTTTGTCGCTTTCAGCAGCATCTCTCTCCTCCCCCGATCTGAGACCATAATGGTTGGCACTGGCAGCAACCAGGCGTGGTTGGGCTGGGGGGGAAATCTTCCAGAGGGGAGGGCGACCGACGCCACAGGTGGAGCTATATCAGTGTGGAGGGGTACTTTGGGCCACCCTTGTTCAGAGGGGTGTACAGATGCAGGCGCATTGCCCACCAAGTGAGCGGAAGTACCGTTTGAGGAGGGTCTTCTAATAGCACATCAGGACCCCAGCAGTGATGTAAGGAGCACGTGTCACGACACCAGTAGCAGCATTGACAACTTTAATTTAATAGCTGGCAGGTGGCACAAAGTAGCACTAGCACAAAGTAGCACCTATTGTTTTTACAACATAGGTAATAGGTGCATTGTAGCTTTCGTTTCCCGTATTATAGCTTTTGTTTTCAGCCAGCATTATAACTGTATTATTGGCACGCACTATTCCTATTTAGATAGCACACTGCATGGCACCATACTTGCCATATGTGCCCTACATGATAGGATTACTGAAGGCACATGGTGCAGAACACACTTTGTAGAAAACACACAGCACATGTTACACACCTGCCCACAACCCAGCACACACGACAGCAGAATGGCAGGTCTAAAGCACCCACAGACGCACTTTTACCATCTGGCCCAGAACAATCACACACACAGAGCTCAACACGTTACATTTTTTCCTTAGGACAGACATGTGCACCCTTGGGTTTTGATCCCTTTTAGAACACTTAGTGGGTGACATATGGCACTGTATTGTAGGGGTACTAAGCATTTAGAGCAAGAGCTTCACCACTTTTTCAGGCCCAGTCGAAGGTGTCTAGCTGCCATTGCAGGGTGTGAGGCCATAATTATTAGTTGGGAACACTTGTTTGTATTTCTGTCCTGCCCTGCAGACAGGCTGAGAGCTCAAGGGCAGGTGGGGAGAGGTGTAAAATAGGCACCAGCTCGTTATTACAAGGGAAGCATTTCTCAAGGGACGAATGTCTGGTCCCAGGCAATAAGTGCTGCCTCATTAGATCCGGAGGGAACACCTAATGTTGGTGGAGGCCACAGTGAGGGTTCTCAGGCAGTGACAATATGAAATAGTCTGTATTAAATGGAGAAATTATCAGAAATTATGGTCCAGAAGAAATGCTCAGCAGTGGACCGATCACCTTTTTTGTAGCAGGCCATTCATTGCAGGGAGGGTGCTAAGACGCAATGTACCCGAATAGCAACATGAAACAAGATAGGAGCAGGTGCAGATGGTGGGAATGAGAAATTAAGAGGAGGTGTGTGCCATGTTTGTTTGTTGCCCCTTGGCCCACCTCGGTGGGACGTTATGGCCTCAAGTTGTCTTTAGTGGCATGGTCCAGTTAAAATGAAGTCCGTTATCAAGCTGTTGTCACGAGCTGGGATTGGTGAATTTTTTGGGCTGATCACGGGCAGTGTGACCATGTTGGGTGGGTGGTGTTCTTTTGTGATGAAATTAAAGCTGCCAATAGTTTTAGGTAATGTATAGAATTGTTTAGGTGGCTGGTGACAACCAGCCATTAGAACGTTAGGATGATGGTTTTGTTACACTTTTACTGTGGTATGTTAATGTCCTGTTCATGGCTGTAAAATGTTGAGCCCGAAATGAGTGGGTCAAAGTTTGCTTCTTTTGTTCCCATTCCCGGCGAAATGTACAAATACATTGTTGTTTTTACTGCATGTGGTGCACTCTTTTTTTGAGTTTCTGTGGATTGATTTTTCCCTGCATTTGGAATCGAGCTGGGAGCGCCCCCGCTTTTACATTCCTTATATTTGTTGCCAGCCTGCATGTTCACACCGCCCGAATAAAATTGCGTTCCCACCCATCCTCCCCTTATGTGCAAAGACGATCAGGTGATCCTTTTACTGTCTTCTTTTATCTACGTGACCATGACATGTTTTCTGCTTTAACCACATGTCGTCGCAGCAGAGGTACGAAATAAAACCAATAAGAAAGTACAGTCAGGAACCACAAGGGTGCTGAACAGCCACCAGCATAGACAACGGCGCACTGGGGTACAAGATGTCTGAGATGCATCGAACGTTGGAGGGGGTGGTGGCAGGAGGGCATTGGAATGACTGCCACCCCCTAAAACATGTTGGGTGTGGGGTGTCACTGTAAATCCTGTATCAAATGATGATGGACAAGTGTGAAAGATAAAGATAAGTGATAACAAGGGGCAAAGTAACCATGAAGTAACAAGTATGTTGCGTAAGGTAAATGGAAAGAGAGGGACACTTGGGAAGTGTTAAAAGGGGAAACCCTTGGGGTTGAATTGGTAACAACTCCCTTCTCGGGTACAGTTAGAACACAAGCTCAGCATAGAAGAACCTGAAGCTGTGTCGTATGTGTACGGATTACCTGTAAATTAACTCCTGTCTGATAAAGCAGCTGCCTCCCACAGTTTTCCCACTTATATTCTGTGTAGTGCCTTATTTGCCCATGACTGGACAAAGGTATTGTGAGCACAGGATACTGTTTGTGGAAAACGGTGTGGGCTGAAGGGCAAAGTGGGGGCTGTTGCTGCTAAGGCTTTTAGCACTTTGTGATGGGGTTTGGAGGAGCGGCCAACTGAGAAGTGGGAAATGTGGGCTCAAACAGAAACAAGCATGGTCAAAGCCTTTAGTTTTGGCTTTTGTGTCGGCATAGGATAGGCTTTTGCCAAGCACTGCCTGCCAAGCACTGCCACAATGGTACTGCTTAGTCATAAAATGGCAACAATCGAAAATATTGTGATTACCTGGGCATATCATGTCAGTGCCTGGCAAATAACTCCCAAATACCTATAAACAAGCCAAAAATGTTGCATTTGCCAGTGCTTGCTTTTAACAAGACTACAGTGCAATGAACACATGTGAGGAAACACACATATTGCTTATAGAGCAAGTGGCTGAAATTACACTTTGAGACATTTTTATTACACCAGGAGCTCATTTACAGTGTCAATTAATCCATTAACTCTCAAAAAGGTGTTTATAAAAAACACTGGCCGGCCATATACAGTGCAAAGTTTGATGTAACTTCGTGTAAAAGGTAGCTCAAAGAGATCTCAGGAGGGTGGGTTTTGGGCACGGAGGAGAAGCTAGTTGGTGAGAATTGCCACAGAGATTAGAATGGCCATAAGTGATTCATCGTTGGGTAAATAACCAAACATCGCAGGCTGTGTGCCCCTGCTCACATCCCTTTCCCCTCCTATCTGTTATCCAAAGCAATAGTTTCACACATAGGGAGAGAGGAGAGCTGTGCACTGACATGCATAGACGCGGTGGGATAAGCGCGAATTGCAGAGGCAGTGGGACGGCCAGCAGGAGCCAAGAAGCAGAGCTGGGGAGTAAGCAGGAGACTGAGGTGGCAGGCAGGTAACAGGTAAGGCAGGGCAGGAGAGGCAACATGGCGTAAATTGGGTGTTGTATTAAAAAAACAAAGCACCATACTGTTTATCCGAGATGCGGTCACAAGTCTGTAGTCCTTGGCTCTGTCAGGTGCACACTCATCATAGATTCTGGAAACATGTCCTTTCTCAAGGGTGTAGTTCCAACCCATGGAAATACACAATTTCCACCCTTTAATTGGCGAAATCAACTGTCACCCAAATGTGCGGCTGATTCCAGTTGCCAGCCAACTACTGGCCAAGTGCATTCCTACGAATCATCAGCAAAATCCTAGGATGGGAAGTTAAGAGGAAATTCCAGAATAATACAGAAGACCACAACCAACTTTACAAACAATAGCCCTCATTAAGAGTTTGTTGGTATCCCGCCGGTGTTATCGGCGGGATACCGGCAAAATGCCCTTACCATCTATGCCACCTGATATCCCGGTATTACCGGGATATTACACGTGGCGGCGAGCAGGTAGGTTCCCATTCCCATGGAGGCCTATAGGATTGTCTGAATTCTGGACCGGCACACTTGTAATGAGGCCCAGAATATTGTGCCACTCTATTTAACTCTAAAAAGGGTGAATGCTCTTTACCCACCCAACATGTTCACAAAATGTCCCTATCAAGCATGACTATGAAAGCATGTTAGCAGCTCCGTAAAGGATGCAGGGCCAATTTCCAAATGCTTTGGGCGCTTTGCGAGTCATGCAGAGCGCATTTTCTGCTTGCTTGAAAATCATCATAGTAAAACGAATCCAAGATGGTGACTATAAAAGAGAATCCTGGCCCTAGAGGTACTCAATGGAAAGTGGAAATTCTTTCTCAGGAAGCAGCAAATTCAGGGAAAATGTCAATACGGTGAGAGAAAACAATACACTAAATAGGAGAGAGACTAGAAACCAACCAGTGGAAAATCCACTTGGCAGTAATCAACTGCGACCAGATGGCAGCAAGAAGTCCAGAGGGCCTTTTTATTCCTCAAGCCCTGTCAAGGAAATGATAGCTAGTCAGGAAGGATCTTGATTCAAAGTGGCGGAGAGCTCCAGAGTCTTGAGGAACGACCACAAAACAATTCAGCCCCACTGTGGTTTCACATACACGGGAATGAATGTCTTACTTACCTGTAACTCCTGTTCTCCAGCACTAGTATCTTTCATAGATTCACATGCTGTTTGAATATTCTCGGTTGTACTTTATTAGAGCACTTTTCATTTGAATTTGAAAAACTGTAGTCACTTTAGTGTTCTCTTGGAACCAAGACGAGCCACCACATAGAGAAGAGTGAGGGATCGAGCTCACAATGCTTGGTAAGTAAATAACGTGCGTGTGTGTGTGATTGTGTGAAATTGTGTTAGTGCATATGCACATACTACATGGCATGTGGTGGGGGTAATCTGACTCTCAGGGTCCCCTCATATGTATGTATAGAGGTGTGCCCCATGAGTGATGGGAAACCTGGTGCCCTAGACCACTGCATGCTTGCCATGGGAAGATTATTGGGTAGTAGTGGCAGTATGGAGTACTGACATGAACATGGGCATTTATTGTGGTCAACACCATAGCAAATGTTATAAGAATTGTGAAACTGGGAATTCTCTGAGGGAAGTACTGTACAACAAGAATCTGGGGACATTGGGAAAATGCCATGGACATTTCCTGAGGGTAATGTTGGAAATGTTAGAATCAGCATGTGCTTAACTAGGAAAGAACAGAGAGATCCTTATTGAGAACTGACTTACGTATGTGCTTAACATGTGCAGTTTTACTCTGGCTTGGCAATGTGGAATTTGCCATCTCAATACTTAAATTAACAGTGTGGCTTATCCATCTTGAATATTGCATATGAGAATATCACTGTGTCTTTTGCCCTTTTATTATGTTGGTAGGCGACCCCAGAACAATGTGGATCTGTACCCTCCTTTTGGAAAACTGATCATTTGATCAGAAGCTAGCATTTTGTTTTCTTCTACAATGAGTAACGTGGCCACATTTGTAAAGGAGATACTGTCACAAAGAGAATGCCATCAGAGGTTTCTAGACAATGAAGATTTTAATTGCGATGCCACAAGCTTTAATTTGATATACTATATGTTTTGTCAATGTATCATAGCAATTTGTATGAAGCTCTAATGCTTTGTGCATGTGACTGTATTGAATTTCACAAAACAAATCGTATTTGGTTGAGTGATTAAGAGTAATGTGGTGTATTTCAGCATCACCCTTAACAGGTTAGCACACAAAGCATCTTGTTTTAAGCAGCAGCCACTAATGACTATGCAGCATCCTCAAATTATTGACAGTAGCCTTGAATATTTGAATAACACTCAGATATATTTTAGAGATATACTGCCTACACCTTTGGGTGGTAATGGTAATGTTTATTTATAAAGCACCTATACACAAGGCAAGTGTTTCAAAGCGCTCAAGGAGGGAGGGAGCAAGGGGAAAAACAACAGTCATTCAGAGCCCTTGAATTTCTGAATGAGACAAGTCTGCACAGGCAGAGTAAGTGCATATAGTACAGTTAACAGTGTAGATAACATCAAATAGGTCTGACAACGATTCTGGACTTTTTCCAAGTGCATTTAGGAGCCTCCATGCAAGGAGGGGAGACAGGGAAGATGGTTGGACGATCTTCAAAGGCATGATACATTCAGATCGTGCAAGTGCACAGACGGTACAGGAGACGGGGGAAGGTGAGAGAACAAGTGCGGGGGGGGTAGGGGAGTCAAAGTGCACCCAATCAGTCAGAAACTGGGGTAAGTGCTGAGAGATGCCACTCTCATGGGTCATTGACCAAGTGCAGTAGTGATGAGGCAAGTGCAGGCCCGGAGGCAAGTGCGAGAAGACTGGCAAGGGTACCGGGGACCTGTAAGACTCTGAGGTACACCTGGCGGCAGGTCAGCAGTCTGTGTAGTAAAGGAGAGGGAGAGGGATAGAGTGTAGAGTGAGGTTAGCAGGGTAGAGGGAGAGAGAAGGAAGAGGAGAAAAGGAATGTCTTAAGGAGTTTCCAGAACTTAAGGAGATCAGGCTCAAGACAGAAGGCATCAGGGAGGCTATTCCAGATGGAGGCACTTGCTGAGGATAAAGACCTCCCTCCAAATCTCTGCTCGGAGAACCTACTCACTCGCAGAAGGTTGGAGGCATTTGAACGAAGAGCATAGCATTTTATTAGCTTATGCAGGGGCAATGGTGTGCATTAAATCTCATTTCAAAATACTAAACATTTGTGAGATTTCTATTATATGATTCATGATTGCCATTTGTACCAGTAGTTATTTACACACTGAATCAGTCAATGCTGCTGTAATGTGGCATACATATATCAGTTTTGTTGGTAGCAATGGCTGAGCAGCCAGGCTTATTTTAGGAGGGAGGACGGGCTTGTATGCATTACAAAGAACTACACATAGGCCAAGGGAACACTAAAAGTTATATAAGAATAATGGTTTATTTTATATATACACTAAGGTAAAGGTGATTCTTAAGACAGGTAAGTACTATAATACACAATGAGTAACTTAGGACAACTAATGCAATTTTTACAGTAAGTAAATCACTTGTGTAATACTTTTAGAATGGCAGTAAGCAATTAAAAGGTAAGTAAAACACTTTGGTAGTAACTCTTAAAACATCTGTCTCAGGTAAGAATTAATGAAACAAGACAAACATAAAGCAGGTAAATAATTGTAATAATTTCACAGAGGCCTTAGGCTTTAATAGTCCATCCCTATTTAGTTAAGAGTGTCTCAGAGTCAGATTGGAGGGCCAAACAAGCAAGGCACAAGATGCAGAAAGTCCAAAGTTCCATAGGAAGTCTTCAGTAGCAAGAAAGTAACACTCTTGGTTGTAAAAAGGGTTCAGGGACTTCAGAGAAGCCTCCCTGAAAGCTCACAGGTGTTAAGCCTGGGCGAACGTGGATCAGTGAACTCCAAACACACGAATCAGTACGCCAACAACACAGGTGCAGCAACGCAACTCTAGGTAAGTTCTACCAAGAGTCTCTCAGTACCATAGATGTGAAGAAGAGGATGCAGCACAATGCCCCCACGATGCAGGAGCAGCAGACGACCCGGTCACTGGATTCTTGGTCAGACAGATGAAGAAGGGACACTGAAATGGATCTCACAGCAGCAGTCGAGTGAAGAGGCTCTAGGGGGCAAAGGATTCTTCATGGTTCAGTGATTTTGGTACCCTTTTCAAAGCACCAGTGAAGAACTGTTCCTGTCCAGTCAATTTGTCTCACTTTCCTTGGCCTGGGGACTTTAGGAATGACATCTTTCCTCTGGGGGTCTGGAAGGAGTCCACTAAAGTTTCAGAAGGATTCAAGCTTCGGAAGGCTATGCACTGCACAGTGGCCACATGTCCCAGGGTGTTGGCAGTTTGCAGCCGGTGAAGGTCATAGCTCGTCAGGGGATCGGTCGAAATGCAGGTCGTCTTCAGACAGATTGGACCCACTAGTCTAAGGGAGAGAGTTGTCCTTTTTGGGGCTCTCCTGATGCTTGGAAGAAGGGGTCGGAAAGCAGCGATTACTCAGAAAGCATCTCCGTACTGTTTAATGCTCTGCATTCAAGTGAAGCCCTTGCAGGCTTAACCACCTGAGCAATGTGGGATTTACATGCAAAGGCTTCTTTAAGGGATAATAATATGTTTGTATTCTAAAGTGTGAAATATTATTTCTTGAAATGTATCCATTTTTTAATTTTGAACACCTGGCAGCTGATGAATGCTACATTGTGTTCTCTGCCTTTCTCATCAGTTGTACTAAAGTGCCCACGCCCTAAAGTCAGATGTGTCAGTTTGAACTGTGAAAGTTTGACTGTATTTTGGTGCATTAATTGGTGGGGTGCGGCACAGGTCATATATCAGTCCTTTAAATGCTTGCTGGTACACTTCTGTCCAAATAACCTCTTCATGGAGTTTGCTAGAGGTCTGTGCAGTCACAGCTGCAATGGAACCGTACTTGCGACAAAGTCTCTGTAGTTCACAGTGAGCCCTAAAAAGATTTTACCTACATTTAGGTGAATAAGTCAAAGGTTCCACAAGACTCAAGACATCTGTTTGCTTTTATAAACTGAATTGGAGTAGAGGAAATCAGAAAGCCATTTTAGAATATTTTTTGTCACAGCCAATGTTTTTGGGTATGCAGTGGAGTTACAAGCTAGTCCCTCTCGCCTTAGTGACCATGGAGTCTTAAGTGCCTGCTGGGCTGTCACATCTAGTGGGGAAAGTGACACTTATTACTCCGCCCGGTAGAGGTTCAAGGAGGTAGAAATCGGGTTGTGTGGAGTGAAGACTCCTTAAAGAAAGTGAATAGGTGGTTAGTATCTAGGTTGGGTAACACCCTGTGGGTAGTGAGGTTCCGGTGGGGGACTATGTAGCTCTCCTTTGATCTTTTCCACAACAGAAGGCCCTTGCCACCCGGCCCTGGTTGAAGCATAAGCATGTACTTGATATTGAAGTTCAGAGCAGGAAGAGGGCCTGCGAGCTGAGATTAGGACAAGGTCTTGGTTGGGGAGTGGAGTTGATTTTGATGTCATTAGGGGAAAAAAGCACTATGTAAGAATTGGTTGAGAGGCCGTCGAGCTCTCCTGGCTCAGCAAGATGCAGAAGCGGTTCTCAAAGCATTATCAACTAAGCACTCAGGTGTCTTTTGGAAATTAATTAAAAGCCCCGGCACCCCTCAATTGGCCCTGCAGATAAATCCCATTGCAGAGGAATTATGGATCGAGCACTATTAAAAGGTGTTTGCGGCCAAAAACATGGGAAGTTATTCCACCTTGGGAGAAATATGGTCCCTAGGCTTAGAGAGAGAGGATATCCTTCGACAAATTCTGAAATGTAGTATCTCAAGGGCACCGGGTCCCGATGGGATTTCAAATTTTGTATCAATAATACATCTGGAACTATGGACGAATATTTTACATGATATTCCAGAAAATTGTGAAAACTAGGCAGATTCCCCCTCTTGGAAATCTGCGATAATAATTCCGGTTTTCAAAAAAGGTGATTGCTGCCTGCCTTCTAACTATCGCCCGATAGCCCTTTTGGACAGCCTAGCGAAGATTTTGGCCTTGCTCTTATTGGAAAAGTTGAAGGATTGGGAACAGAGTGATGATAAAATGTATATGTTTCAATCAGGATTTGTTAAAGGCAGAGGGACAGTGTTAAATGGGTTGATCCTGAATATCTTTTAAAAAAGGGCCCAGAGTAAAGGCAAAAAGATCTATGTAGCGTTGATAGACTTCGCTTTAGCGTTTGCTAGTGTTGTTAGGGCCCTATCGTGGTCTAAATTATGAGAGTGGGGCTGCCCAGGATATCTCCTTGATATTATTGTTGAATTATATAGCGAGACATCCATGACAGTAAGGTTGACACAGCAAGGGGCCTTAAGCAGGGCTGTATACTTGTGCTGGCACTTTTTTAATTTGTTCATTTGGGGTTTGGGGAAATTCCTGGGGAAGGTTCATGCATTTTCTCCCCGATAGATGGGAGTCCGGTACAGTGGTTACTTTATGCTGATGATTTGGTACTCCTGGACCGGATTCCGGTGAAGCTCCAGAGGCACTGGAGTTGAAATCATTTGTGGCTAAAAATAAATTGCTGATAAATGTGACAAAAAATCGAGTATTCTGGCTTTTGGCCTGGCAAGAGAGTGCAAGAAAGAGAAATTTAAGTGGTTCCTCGAGGGCTCTGAGGTAACCAAATCAAGTTCCTATTGGTATTTAGGATTGATGATAGATAACACAATGAGAGATCTAGCAAATGCTGTAATGCTAAAGAGTAAGGTGGTAACGCTAACGATTCAGGGATTAGCTCTCCATCGCCGCTTTAGGCAATGTTCTTTTTTGCCGATTTTGGAATATTCTAAAATGAAAGTGGTTCCCACTATCAAGTATTGTGATGAATCCTGTGGAGTCATCCCATCCCAGCCTAAAACCTCCTCCCATGTGGCCAGGGAAAGGGAGAACCACCCTGACCCTAACCCTGGGGGAAGACATCAGGGGGAAGGATCACATGGGAGGAGACGGCTATCAAGGGAATGGGGTGACTGTCAGGAGAGACGCAGTATTCATCTTCGCACAAGGATGAAGGTTTGCGAATGCCTGAATATTTTATGGCATATTGTCATCGTAAGGCCTCCCCTCCCAGTCTTGCCAATGTACCACATATAAAAAATTTCTTAGTGAGTATGAAAAGGAAAACTATCAGGAAAAGGGAGTTAATGCTACTACTTTTAGTAGTACTGATTCTATGTGGGATTCCACCTTATATCTAATAAAGAAACTCTAATTCCCCTAAACCTTCCATTAAACATATGCCACATAAATCCCTTGATCAAAGTGAATTAAAAGATGTTGAAGAGTATCATGGTAATTCAACTGACAACATTGTGGACTTCCAGTCCCATAATGCCCTTAGTACTGGGACGAGGAAGAGAAGTTCAGAGTTACCAGGCCATAGCATGTGGTCTAGTGGTTGTAATACCCCACACATGAGCGGGACCTTTAAATGTTTAAAAGTGTGGGTTGAGCAGAGGCAGCAGCAGGAGCATCAGAAGCAGTGTAAAGCAGAAGTTGTTGTCAGCGCTTTACTGATAGCGAGACGCTGATAAGTCGAGGTGCCCCAGAGATGCAGAGTACGTGCAGCGGGAAGCGATGCTGGGACCGGCTGTCCTAGAGGAGAGATGTGCTCTCTGCGTCTCGCTGCGGTGAGCGAACTACACCGGAGTAAGTGTGGCGACAAGAGAGTGCAAATTTGGAGACCACGCGGTCAGCCGGAAGAAGACTGGAGCTGTCAAGAGGCTTGGCAACCCCTGACGAGCAGTGCAGCAGAGGAAGCAGGTCTGGAGGAGACGCCGGCAACAACAGGTGAGTTGTCCTAAGCGAGGTACCACCATGGCGCTTCGAGACCGGCCCCTTTACCCAAAAGCTAATTTTCAATACAGAACAGTTGAATACAAATGAAATTAATGTAATGCTTTAAAAGAGCGATGACGAACAGAAGCAGATTATAACCCGCAATGCCCACGCCAAAAAGCGACAATATATAAACAAAGTAAATATGACTTTTGGGAGAAAGAAGGCCCAATAGTAAAACACTAGCTCGCATTGCCCAAGCCAAAGAAGGGCATATATAAAATCAAGGGAGTAACATTTTTCCAACAAGGAACATTCAAATAAGGGGCCTTGTTTCCTGCATTGCCAAAGCCAACAGACAGCAGGGCAAATTGAATGTGGACAAATCGAAAGTTGTACATCACAGTATTAAAAGGCAGTGTGTTGCATGGAAAAAGGTCAGAGACCGCAGGGGAAGAGCCCTCCTTGTAGAAAGGATAAAGGGGGAGAGAAATGCAACCTGCATTGTCAATGGCAAACAAATCAATGTGAAAATCATAATCCTTTTGTGTATAAAAAAGCTGTAAATCGAGTATGTTTCAAGTCAAAAGACTGACTCCAGAAGATGTTGATTTAACTTTCCCCATTAGGGAGTTAAATGTGGAAAGTTGTTAACAAGCCTTACGACACAGTACGAGCAGTAGTAATAGAAGTTTTATCCTGGCAGGCGAGTATTCCAGGAAAGGGACAATTAGTGGTTAGTACTGGCAGGCGAGAGGACCAGGAAGAATAGAAGCTGAAGTACTGTACTTGTGATAGTAGGTTGTGGTTAAAGTAGAAGGTGGAAAAGAATTACAATTCCATTACTGTATTGATGAACTGTTGCATAACCATCCTGACTAAAGTAAAACTGATAAATGATCTATTCCAAGTAAAGTGTTGTTTCTGAAGAAGAAATGTAACATAGTGAAAACTGATGGGTCTCCTGAGAAAGGAATTTTTTTGTCATTGACTTTTCAAGTTGCTATATGAAGAATGAGACTTTGATGTGTCAAGTGGAAACTGTAACAACTGTTATAAGATTGAGAAACCTGGCGGACACAAATAAGGAAGTTCCCTTTTGCTAAGTAAAGTACACATTGGATACAAAGAACTGTATATTCCACTTGAAATTGAACTTGAGTTAACACATTCTGAATTGATCACGAGGAAGAGGATCCAACCCTGATCATAAGAGTTCTTGTTTTCATTTCTTGTATATTGATGTTGCCAAATAATTCCTGTATGATTTTGTTGTATGCATGCGTATAAGGGACAGACAGTTTTGGACACTAGGTCACTTTCCTTTTAGTATTGGTTTTATAGGCAGGGAAATTTCTCTTTAGGTTAGGTAAAGATAGGCGTTTATCATCCCTTTTATTATTTAATAAAAGGCCATTGTGATAAATCTTTACCTACATGTCCGTCTGCCATGTCTGACTCCTCACAGTATGGAGAGAAGACTTTATTGGGCACTCCAGTAGCTTTATGGAATTGCATGGAGAGACCTTTTTGGAAAAAGATCTTAGGGGTTCCTCAAGGAATTCAGATCCAGATTATTTGTTTTGAAATAGGTTTGTTCTTCCTCCAAGTCACAGCCCAATGGAAAACCTGTATGCTACTGAGGAAATGTCTAACAGCCTCAGGTGTTTCAGTTTTCCAAATTTTAAACACCGCATTAATGGAAGATAGAGATTTTATACTGGCTTCTTGGCAATCTGAATGTATGATTAGATTGGAAGAAGTGGAAATTGCACTAGATTTATTATTAGAAAACATGATGAAAGTCAAGGAACAGCTTTGGATATTTGACTGGATTCACACCCTGGAGCAATGTGGAACCCATATGTTATATAGTAATTTAATGGGTGAAGAGAAGGCCTTAAACTGCCTCCCTAATTATCTACGGAAATTCCCAGATTGGAAGTTCCGTAATTTATTTATGCGAGTGCACGTCAACCTGTTACCTTTGGGGGAATTAATGGGGGTCGATCTAAACTAGAGATGAGCTTGAGAGGATACAGATTTTATAAATCCACCTTTGCGCTCGAAACAATAAAACATGTTCTCCTTGCTTATCCGGAGTTGGCAGAAAGGCAACATTTATATATAGGGATCTATCTTAGCCAACACCAGTCTCTTATCTCTGAAGGATGGTGGAGAATTATGATGAGTGGAGCAAAAGTTTGACCCTAGCTGTAGGCAGATTTTTAAAGGATGTCTTTGTTTTTTTAATTTACTGATGTGGCTAATTTGGTATTATCAGGTATGGAAATTATAACAAAATGTGTTCGAATTTTAAAAGCTCTCAGTAGCATTTTTGTGAAAAAGTGGAATACGATGCTCTAATGTTTGAAATGTTTTTACAATAATTTTGTTTTCTTTCTGCTTTTATCAGGATGGATTCTTTTTATGATAGTTGATATATTATGTGGTTGTATTTGGTGAAAGGTTTACCTAGAGCAAGCTAAACATAATAAATAAATAAAAGCGTAATCATTCTTTCAACAAATAGTGAAAACTCACCCTGTGCAGAAGTTTCTCTCACTATAATAAACTATACTGCTATTGGACTGCCTTGAGCATCATCAACTGCTCTGCAGCATCTGTTGCAGCACACAGTACAGTGTCCATTCATTGGGCAGTGCCTACTGTTCTGTAGTACTGTATTACATTCTGTAACATACCTGTAATAAAAAGGATCATAAAATGCCCGCCTAAAGAATCTATTATATTTGAATGCTGTCCTGATATATGTTTTATTGATACGTTTTGATGTACTTATATTTGTAGTGATACTTTTTAATGTGAACAGTCACCCACGGGGCCTGGCTCCCGCTTTATAAAACGCCAAAAACAAATAAGTCACTTCCATGACGAGCGCAGTGCCGCACCACGTCCCTCACCCCTCCGACACAGGTTAAAGCTTGAGACTCCTGAGCAAAAGTGAAATCCTTCAGGAAAATCAGACGTGGGCTTAGAAAGATGTGGATTGAACGTTGGGTGGCTAACTGCATTTTTGTTGATGTCAAATTGAATGCACAGGGCGGGGCGCGCTGCTCCGACACATGACAAATACAGTTGAACAATCTTGCAAACATCATATTGCTCTCCGGTACATCTGCTGTACAGTAGGTGTCCTATTGGTGCAGGTATGTATGCATTACAGTATTCAATAACATTTCAGTGGGAAGTGGGCATCACTGCAATACAGCACAGCTGCTTTACAGTAAACTGCCTAAAAGAAAAACCACATGATTCAGCAAGAGCAATATATATATTATTCAATATCTTCCATCTTTTCTGTGGACCAGACCTGCCTCACCAAATCCTGAGAGAAGTAAGCATGCTGACTACATGTATATACTCTACCTACAGACAGTCCCTATGGCAGATCCCTACGATGTTATGGCCTACTGCGTGATTATCCATAAATGTACGTAAACATAAAATAAACAAATTGAAAAGGGATAGATAGTGATAGTGGTGGGACAAACAGATCTGGGACACCTCATTTATGAGACACTCACCCAATTGTTTGGTGAACAACAACTCCAAACCCTTGCTCCCAAATCTATTACACGTAGAAAGACAGCCGAACTCAGAACAGCCGCCACGACCATCACACAGAGTGCTGGTAGTTTGAAAACACATGTGCTTGAATGGACGACTATGTCACACTATCCTCTCATTTACACCTCCCCTGTGGACAGCCCATGAAGGCAAAGGCACTCAGGCACCATTCAATCGCAAGTAACCACACAGTGGTGAAATGAGAAACGGCATCACTAAAGGTTGCGTATGGCCAGCATCGCCGATAGTTTGGAGGCAAAGCATTGCAAAAAGAGGCCCCCCATGCAGCTTCTTCAGCCGATATAAACAGTGCAATTTTACAAACTCGGTGACATGTACTGTACTATACTGCTATGTGACTGCGCCCTACATTCACCTGTCCCTTGACGAATGCTGTGGATGTCCCCGAAAGAATGTATTGTAACAAAAAGGGTAATTACTGTGCAGGTTCCAGGTATATTCCACCTCTTTTGTGCTGTGGATGTCCAGGAAGGAATGTATTGCAATAAAAAGGGTAATTACTGTACAGGTTCCAGGTATATGCCACCTCTTTTGTGCACAAAGCCTTGTTTAACAACCTTATGTAATATCTAAGAAAGAACAAACAACAATACAAATGTAATTTATGAACACACCAGCAATTTTATACATTTAGCTAGCTTTACACAAAAATGTAATATAGTGGATTTTTAATGAGGAAAAAAATGATCTTATACCAAAGGATTTTATCACAGTAATAAAAGCAATCCAGAATGTCACTGCTTTTCAAACTTTCCAAAAAAGTTGAGGCACGCAATACTAGTGACCTTTCATTATTGAGAAAGTAATAACTACACTTAAAATTGGCATTTGTTACAATGACTCACTGCTGCTCTTTTTTGTTCCCATGTTTTGGCCATCTTCGAGAGAATTGGACCCTATTGAAGAGCTGTCCTGGCTGTCTTGAGGGGGCAACTGGAGGAACCCTTCACTGGATTCAGAACGGGAGGGTGTAAGAGTCAATGATCGCAGGCGCTCACGGTTACCCTCTTTCTTGGACTTGATAAGTTTTCTCATTTTTAGAGTGATCCAGTTGCCTCTCCTAAAATTGAACACCCATATTTAATTACATTTTAATCATTTATCTGAAACCACAATTCAAAATGTTCAGAAATGTGCAAACACATAGCATAGATGACGTGCTTCCTAAACACAAAGCCATCCTCATCCAATTAAAACATTTGCACGCTACCTTCTTGGAGGTGAAGGCTCATAAAATTTGTACTGGTCCATGATCTTCTCTTCTAACTTTTCCTTTTGCCGTCTCAATTCATTTAACTTGTCACTATAAAATGAAATGGTTAAAAATAGAAATGTTACCTTCCAACACTACCATTTGGCTTTGGAAATATATAGAAACACAGGAAAATATTGCGCAAATTGCATGCCATGCAGAACTATTTTTCATTGGGCCCAAGTTGAACTATGCTCTAGTAAAATCAAGTGAAATGCGTGATATATGCACAGAGGGAAAATTTTTAACTTAAACACGTACATCCTTCCAGGAGGCAGGTATAGTTCTCTATTCTGTTCTGATCTAGAGCAGGACACTGACAGTCGTCCTCATCACTTGTACGAAAGTAAAACTTGTCCTAGCAACCTGGTCAAAGAGATCACATCCGAATATCAAATTCTCCAGAAAGTTATGGGCCCATGATACAAAATGAACAGTTTCTAATAAAGGTCTCAAGTCCTTGACATCTAAATGAATTATAGAGAGAAGAGGTAAGTCATGAACAATGAGGCGAGTCCAGTCAACCATGAAGGCATCGTCAGCATTCCGTTTCATGAGAAAGAAAACTCCCTGCATCAAAACAAATTACAGCTTTTGTTCAGAAATGCTGAAAACAGGGCTTCCTAGAAAGTCACTAAGGAGAGAGGATCCATTAGCTTCACTCAGACCTTCCCCTGACTGCTCTAGGTATGTTTTTTTGTTCTGACTATCGGCCTTAACCGATGTTCCCGAGTATTCCTAAAGAATGAGAGAGTCATTGCCTCCTCACAGAGGAGAAGAAAGCCCATTCTTCCATGTTTGCTGATGGAACACACTCATATTGTGCTATCTGCAAAGAATAGCAATTATTCTTCCTCACTGTTTTCGGGTTTAAAAAGCTTGAAGAGTAAAACTCAATATTTCATTCTTTCAGTGAAAATCTTTTGATGGCCAACTTAAAATGTTTGACATCGAGGGGCAGGGGAATTGTTATGGAAAGACAAACAAGCAAAAGGATAACACTTTTGAAAAATCTCCAGGGCAAATGGCATCCCTTAAAAATCTTCTAAATCCACGTAGCAGATGGCATCAATAAAGCTTCACTCAGTGGGATGGAGGAGGGATTGGAGATTTAGGTCTGTCATTTTGGCCATGAACTTCATGTTTTCACTTTCTCTTTGCAACCATCTACTCTTCCTTTCCCTTTTTGTTGAACCCTGTCTTTCTTTTACCAGTCAAAAGCTCACTGCCGCTTGGCTGTAATCTGCCTGTCCCTCCTAGCTAAACACCTGTTTTCTTTTTACTCTCTTTTGTAATTTTGATAGCCCACTTCAACATCTTACCTTTCCTTTGTCTGCTTCATCCCTTCCCTCCCTAGAGGCGGTCTTACCTTTCTGTGCTAAACTCTGTTATTTAGATAGGTCAGGGGGTGTTTGCTTTTGGTCTCACTTTCCTCTCTCAATTCTTGCTTGGGTGATTTGATACATGAGCATGTTTCCATGGGTAAAGGATGTTATGTTACTTGGCATTTATATAGCGCTCTATATACCATTGGTATGACCTCAAAGCGCTGGTAGGTTGAACGCCCCCCGGAACCGTAGTTCTGGTCAATAGAGAGAGATAGTGTTGTAGGGTGCGTGGGTGCACCAGATATGTGTGCAGCTGATGTAATTGCCGGGTGGTAGCTGCATCCTAGTGTTAGGTGTGGTGCTGGAGATATCAGTTGGATGTGTGCAGTCTGGTGGGTGGACACCCAGACTGGGCTCTGGCTGCGTTAGGCCTGAAGGACGCATATGTGAGCAACTAGGCCGGAATGTGCTCGGCTAGCTGCATTTTATTAGGGTGATGAGGTGTTCATGGGGTCTTATTCGTATGTGAACAGCTAGGCTGAATTAATCAGGGGTATAGCTGTGTTCTAGTTGAATGATGGTGTATAGTACAGAGTAAGCGTAGTGATGTTATATGATGGTTATTTTCGAAGCGCCCGAGACCAGGCACGTGAACAGGATGGCAGGGAACAGAACAACACACTGACACATAGAGACAAGGGGCTGGGCTTACAGCGACAGGGGGGGGGGATAAAGATATATAGCAACAGCACGGGGAAAAGGAAGGCAGGGTACACAGTGATACACGTGTGGGGCATGTTAACATTTACATTCGTATTTCTATCCAGATGCGATTCAGGCTAATGTTCACAGCTCCACCCAAGTGTGGGACATGCCAAAATGTGCCTTTCTATCTAGAAGCAACTCAGGATAACGTTCACAACCCTGTCAGGGTCTGGCGCAGGCTAATGTTCACAATTCTAACTGAGAACTCCATTAATTCCATCCATTTCCATCCATTTCAACCACTCCATCCTTTTCTTCCATTCCATCCATTCCACCCACTTCAACCACTCCATCCGTTTCATCCACTCCACCCATTCCATCCACTCCATCCATGTTAGCTTAAAAAGGGTCCATCAATTTTGACATGTACAGGTGACAATTAATAGATGCCCGGCCATTCTAAGACAGGCCTTAGTGGCTACCCCCTCTTTAGCGAGGAGGTGGAACTAACATATTCCAGGAGTTTATATAGGACTGTAATAATCTGGAAATCCTAATTACATTGTCATTGGCCTACATGAAATAATGTGGGAAGAACATCATGGCCATTAGAGTCAAAGATCTCAAACACAAAAACTTCACGTTAGACAGGTTTGTCCTCCTTCAAACACTGTTCTAATCTTCAGGAGGAGTAGGTGTTCTGCTATACAGTACAGCACAAACATGGGTAAAGATTACAGGTGTGACTAGTTTAAAGTTCTTGCTAGGAATCATATCAGGTTATCACACCGATCAATGGCTCGGTACGCCTCAGTGCTCAAAAAAGAAAACACAAGATCTAACTTTGCCTGAAGTCTCCGACACATGCCTAGCTTTCACCAGAAGACAGCCCACCAGTGTAAACCGCCATCTACAAAAGCTGGATCTGTGCCCACGCCCTTCTCCTAACACCGTATTCTTCATTGGTATCTCATTGGCTGCCGAGATTGCAGTGAAAGACCACCCCTGCTCATCTTTATAATTCGTTTCAGTTGATATTTATGACTAAACCTTTATTGTCGTCTGTCACCTTCTGCCCGTTTACCGCAAGAGTTCCTGTGCCAGTTTTGGCCACCAACCAGTCCCTCCACTTTAGAGAGTTGGTGGTCTGCGGATGAGACTGAGCACACGCGTGGTGGGGAAAGGCTCTGGGCAAGTCTGCAAACTGTTTACCCTTCACCCCTCGCCCAGCCCCACTGGCGTTCCATGCTAACCAGTTCTATCTCTATGCCGCATGCTTGAGGGACATCTCCTGCTCCCCTCCTACCCAGATGGTCACAGCCCACTCACCTTCCCAAAGCACTTTTTTATCTCCTAAGGAAATGTTTGGGAGGTGAGGGGGTCAGTGCCGGACCTCATCAGTTATTTTGCTTCATAAAACAGTCCAGAGCCTAGCAGGTCTTTATAGCACCACACTTAAATGAAACCGGTATGAGTGAAAGCTATAATATGTAGAATTGAATAATAAGTTGTTGAGCAGCAGGTTTTAACAAGTTAATATCAGAGGATGTGGACTTCTATGACCGAGTGACATGCACTACTATTGCAGGAATTCCTGCTGCAGCTAAAAACCATACATGGAATTATTCAGTTGCAGTGTCAGAATATTTGTGATGAACTTACATGTATTGTCTTTGTTCAACGTGGAAAAGATCTTTACTTTCCATATTTTGTTCAAGCAATGTCCTGTTCTGTAACATTAGTGTCTGAATTTGATCTAGCAAATGCCTGTTTTCTTCTTCTAAGTTCCCCTTGAGTTGGCTCAGTAGCTGTAAAACAAATACATTGTAAAATAAATATTAGTGACTTTAAAATGTATCAAATCTTAAAAGCACAAAACTATTCAGAATGCTCTGCCCCACAGCTTGTTGTCATCAATCTGTAATGGGATGTAGAGTAACAAAAGCAGCGATGGAAATCCTTGAACATAGGATGTTTAACTTCTGGGAGATATGCCACTGGGCATTGTCTCCCTCGTTTTTAGGGTGTGACATGGCAAAGGAGACTGAAATATAAGGAAATCAGATGAGCCTACCCTGCAAGAAGAATTATGACCCAAACTGTTAGACCACTGTGCTACGGCTGAGAAACGACACACTTAAGTTATAAGATTGTGACTCAGCAAAGTATGTTTATTCAGTATGTTGTCTAAGGAAGTAGCAAGAAATAAAAAGAATGTTCCTATCAAAAACAGTGTCAAGAATAGGACAAGATAAAGTGTGGTTTCCAGGCGTTCCACACCTCTGAAGTAGATGATCTAAATAACAGGTTATTTAACCTAGTCTTACGAGTCCTTGTGCCTCCAGGGACAACCTACTCTACAAAATAATGTTCAATGCAGTGGCCAACAGAAAAGTTCCCAAACCCTATTCTTAATGATGCCTTAGCGTCCAAAGAAATGTGCATGTTATTGGAATGTATATACAACTTTTGCAAAAGTGTTGGGCAGCACATAATTACAGTACAATATAATGGAAAAAAAGGGGGCAAGAAACCAATATGCATTAAACCATCAAGAGAAGATAGCTGTTGTGAGTCAGAGAGAGAAAGTGGGATTTAAGGTGTGTTCCAAAGACAGCAAGAGAAGGAGCACACCTGACAGAGAGTGTCAGGTTATTCCAGAGATGGGGGGGAGCAAGACGAGAAAATGAATGAAAAACAGGATTTTGCACAGTCGGGTTTTGGTAGAGAAAGAAGGAATTGTGACTCTGAGCAAAGAAGATGCACAGGTTAGCAAAAGGAAATGAGAGAAAAAAGGTGACTAGGAGAGAGGCAGTACAATTATAAACAATACATATGAAATGGAAGAGTGGACAAGAGTGATAGGGGAGCCAGGAGTTTGAGAGGAGGGGGAATAATAGAGGAATGGGGAGAGGGCGAAGAGAAAACTGAGACAGAACATCGAGGGGCAAGATGAGAGCCAGAAGTGTGAGCAAGAGAGCAGAGCAATAGTCGAGATGGTAAAGGAGAAGCTTGGCAGCTTTAAAGGAAAATTAAAGGACACACTTTGCAGATGCTGTAAGCTATAACATAGTTGCTGAAAGTATTGGCCAACAAATGTGTTCACAAAGCCTCAAATCTCCAACAGCAGTCTAACACAACAAAACAGAAAACATTCTTCTGGGAAGGCTCTTCCAGGAGGTATTCACAGAGTGGACTCTCCTTCAGTCTCTGCTTTCACCTCATTGTACAAGGCCTCGCAGCGGTTTCAAGATTCACAGTGTTCTCTCCTTAGGCTTCTCCTCGGCCTTGCAGCATTCACTTGTTGGTCTCTGTCCAACTTAAGGCTTCTCAGCCTTCACGCAATTTCTTGCAGAGACCTCAGTTTTTTCGCAGTATTCACATCAGCTCTCTCCCTGACCTTGGAGTTCTCACCTTTCACATCAGGTCTCTTCCAGACTCTGGAGTGCTCAGCATTCATGTTATGTCTCAGAAAGGGTTCTATTTCATTTCATCAACAGCTGTTTTTTCGACTGTTTCTTTAACAAGAATATTTTGCCAAAAAATACCATCAGAAAATGTTTATTTTGGGGGGGTTCCCCCACAAACCCCCTTCCCCTATCACCTTTTATCTCTTCCTGACCCCCCCAAACCTTCAGATGCCCCCCTATATTTTTCGATGGGTTTTATCAGCGTAATATTTTCGTTAAAAAAACATCAACAAACACCTGTCGATTAAAGGACATCGTACCCTCAGAAAGATCTTTACTTCAAGTAGATTGCAAATTTCTCCTCACCCCACAACGCCCCATTCCGGGCACATTTTAGGAACATGGTATTTTCTTATCGTTCTCTCAGGATTACTCTTTCAGTGGTTCTTAAAGGAAGCATCCAATCCGCAGGCCCTACTTTAGGACTTCACTTTGCTTTACATAACCTGTCTCTAGGTTCTTCTCCAAAAGCACCACTTTGCCCAGTGATGCAGTTCTTGGTGTTCTTTAACCAAAATATTCCTTATGCAGCCTCAGCAATACTAGCAACCTCTGCCTAGGCAATGGCTTCCTCATGCATCAAGGAGTGGTAGGAACCATGTCTGCTTCTTTCCAGTCTTCATTCCTCTGAGATTTGTCAACCTCTTATACAAATTCTGGGCCACAGAGTTATTTTTTAGCCAGCCGAGCATTGGCTTTTAAGGTTTCTGTCCTCTGATTGGTTTTGGGTTTCTGTTTTAGGCTTTGAACTATAACAACATCTCTTCTCAAATTGGTTAGTAGTTAATTATTGAGCTGCTGTCCTAACAGCCATTTCCAGGCCTTTTAGGGTGAACCAGTGTTGCAGCAATATCTTGCAATTCCATTGGCGCTCAGACAAGACTCTGTGGCATTTTGCATTGATCGCCTGAGCTCGCTGTTGTTTCTGACTGAGTGGCCTTCTTTCCCTGTGATTGGTAAGAAATCTCTATGTTCTCTTTGTGGTTTACACTGGCTCCCTGTTCGATGGACCGTAGACTGTTGCGGGCGAAAGTGTCACTGACTATAAAGCCAGAAAAATGGTTTCTCTTTAATCCATGCAATTTACAAGTGTTTATGCCTATTTTGGGTGTTATTTGTTAGTGGGATATCATTAGTATGAAAGCCTTTAGACTTTCTTGCTCAAGTATTAAGAATATGGGCGTCACTATAGGACAGAAAGTCAGCAGAGTTACCTCCAGCTCATGGCAGGAGGTAAAGCTTCCGACTTTATGCCAAGCTTGTAGTTGGGTGGTGCGGGAATGCAGTGGTATATGGTAATTCTGCCACATTTATCCCAAACTGCCCAATGCATAATGAAGCCCTATGTCTTAAAGATGTCTGCTGGGACCTGTAGATAGGGTTTACTGTTTTTGGTAATGACCTATTTGAATGGTTCAAATAAATACTGATTCTCTGTAATGATGATGAGCCAGTAGGATGGCGCTCCAGCCACACATTTGAGTCACATCAGTTAGGGACCGGACCATCCCAGTCCCTTGTAGCTTGCAATGTTTACTCATTTGCACAGCACACTGCAAATGTGCAGGGCAAAGGTGGCGTACACAAACGGTCAAAATTTGGTAGCAGAGAGCCACCTACATGTATGTCTACAGGTAATGGTTCTCTGCTGTCAAATCACATTATAGAGTAAAATGAGCTCCTCTGTTTCCCCTCTGAGATGAATTCTATGGATCCCTCACTAACATCCTGCCTAAAGTTTCCTCCCAGGTGACCAGGCAAAGGCAGATGCTTCCTGAACCTGACCTTGGGGGTGGTGTACTGCGAGAAGATCACCTGGGAGGAGACCAGGCCTAGGGTGATGAGGAGAACCCGAGGGATGAGACACAGTATTTGTCCTTTGAAAGGGAGAACCTTTTAAAGTTGCCAAAACAGGTAATGTCCTATTGTCATTATGATGTATCAGAGCCCCATATAAGATCTGTGGCTATGGGCACAAATGACCTAGAACCTGAACAAACCCTGAGAATAGTAAGACCATTCAAGGCACTACAGAATAAAAATCCTCATTACTCCCAAATGTATGATGGACGGGAATATAGAAATGTTACCTTAAATAAACTATCTTCCTCTGTAACAACACATTTTAATGGTTCATCCCTAAATAACTAAGGGAAATAAATCTATCCTTAAAAACAAGAAGTTACCAAAAATAACTGTTTTTGTTGTTGGGGACTACAAGCCCCATAATCCCATAAGTACTGAAATGAGGAAGAAGGCTGCAGAGCCATGCTATAGTAGTAGTCAGGCAATTAAGCCTGATAGACCACACTTCAGGGAAGCTCAGAGGCTTAAAAGGCCCTCTCCTTGGCAGGCAATTGGAAGGAGCGGGAGCTGTGGCAAGAATGTATGCAGTAGTAGCATAAGCAGATAGAAGAAGGCACAGTGTTGGCAATCCAGGCAGAAGTGAAGAACCAAATTGAACGTTGGAACTTTGATGCCGCAGATTTGATCTGCTTGTTCTGAGAGGGTCTTGTTCCCCAAACTCTGATGTGCTGAGGCAGCGCAGCGGAAGGCAAGCAGGAATGCTGCCTTTCCCCAGCTGAGCCTAATTGCAGAGATTGCACAGTGGGTGCATGTCTGAGACCTTGGCGAGAAGCTGCAGTAAAGCTGTGGGTCTCAGGAACGAGAAGGGCTCCTTAATTGAGTGGCTGGACCAGAGATACCTTCAGCGAGTAAGGGTAAGTGTCCCAAGTAAAGCCAGAAGTCGTAGATGTTGTGCAACACGCAGAGAAAGGAACTCAGAAGCCGGTGAGTTGAAACCAGGCGTTCTGATTCCTTGCGCAAGCACTGCCGGCAACAAAATGCAGCTAAAATATTACTTGCGTATGAGCAAAAGTGATGCGAAGTTGATCGTTGAATCTTTAACAAAGGAACTCTTGAATTGTAGCACTCGCGTGTGATCGGTATTCTTTCTTTCACTCGCGTGAAGACCAAACACTATGAAAACCAATTGTTGAACTTTAAACTTTGTAAAGCACATGAAGAAGTGGTCACGTGTGCTTAATTATGATTCTAAGAGAAAGAGTAACCTCTGAATCTTTATTAACACAGTCAACAATTGCTAACAAAGAGAAGTCACGTGTTTAACATTGTTATTTAAATTGGAGAGAGCAAGCATTGCCCAAGACAAGAGTTAACCAGGTATTTCCCAATTAAGACAGAAACCAGCCTTTCCCAAAATCACAGAACAGTCCAAACAGTACTGTGAGCCAAATAGAATCTCAGCATTGCCTATGATACAAATGTGCAAGCATTACCTGAAGCCAAGAGAGTGGCAACAAAGCTCCTGGGTAATTATTCTGGCTAACAGTAGGCAGGAGGATGAAGGCAAGGTTGGGGAAGGGAAACTTGCTACTTATAAACATTCTTTGGAGTTAATACAACTTACATTGCCAAAGATAATAGGAAGAAGATCGAAGTGTGTTTTGAAAAAGGATATTGAGAGGAAGAGTGCCTTGTCTACTAGAAGGTGTTGAAGTACCAGTGAATCTTGTCATAACCAAAACCTATAAAAAGTACTGAAGCTGTAGTGGTGTCACAAAGTACGGAAGCTGGTGGTGTATTTGGTTGTCAGTAGATTTGAGACTTCAGTAGCACAAACAAAGATGGAATGCTATGAGACAAGGAAAAAGCCCTCATAGTTACTTCTTGTAGAAGTTGTTGAAGTGGAAGTAGAAGTGCTGTGCAGTCCTTCTGATAAAGATACCCACTGTGATTTGTAGGGCTCTATAATGACATGGGTGGTATGATGGCGCTAATTGCGCCGGGATACCGCACAATGCAATTTGCAACTTGGTCCGGCACAATTTGTGCTGGATGACATGGATTACTTACCGTAAAAGCATTTCTGATGATTGTATCTGCTTAGATTCACATGCTGTGCATATAGTCCGACATCCAGTGGTCACCGCAGAATATTGCATTTTGTCTTTCGAGAATCGAATGGGGACGTCAACATGGGCGTGCCTGTAACACTATCCCTAACGTGACGTGAAGCGTACCCAAAATTCCTCACGCATCGTGGTCCCTCCGATTGTATTTTTTCTGCCGTGAGGGAGCCTATGACTATCGTGTGTGAGTACAGAAGAGAGAGAGAAGTAGTAAGACGTCTATGTTCCTTCCATCCGAGCGGGGTGGAAGGGTGGGCGCTGTTAGGCAGAATTATATGCAGTACCCTTTGGGGACACCACACATAATTAAGACTACAAGTGACAGTACAAATTCACCTTTGGTACAAGCCTGTACTACACAGTAAAGTGGTAGCGATGGCTGAGCAGCCAGCCATCTCAAGAGTAAGTGAGCAGTATCAAATAGTTACACAAGGGACAGCAATTAATATGATTCAGGCAAACACTGACTCAAGGTTTTCAAGTAAAAGTATATACATTTATTTCACTCTTCAGTTGTATAACATTTCACTATTACAAGCAGTTTAAAAATCACACTCTTAATACACCACACAGCTCCCAATAAGTTCCAGACAAGTTAAGCTCACAAAATGAAGTGGGATCAAAATGGCACTCCAGCAATTTAAAAGAGAGAGAAAGACAAAGTTAACAGAAATTGAATCATACCAACAGGTAAGTACTCAGGGCAATTGAACATGAGAGACTACAATGATAGAATCAGGTAGAAAAGGCTTAGGGCCAAAGTCAATGGGTCAAAAGTCTTTTGCTCAAGATCACACAGTTCAGGGTAGTTCGCGGTAATGTTTGTGCCACGGATTCCGGACGAGGTTGGTTGGTAGAAAAGTTAGTTCAAAAGAGAAGAGAAGGACAAACCCTCAGTTTGGAGAAAGATTTCAAACACTTCACCGCGGTTGAACGAAACAAGCAACTGGATTTGCACAGTACCTTAAAACGGAGAAGAAGCTGTAGCTGAGGTGGACGTTCCTGGTAGTTCCTGCAGGCTCCTGAAGCGACTGTCGGACTGACAAGACATAGGAAGACTGGAGGGTCCTGCACTACCCAGGGAAGAAACCAGCAGCAGAGCAAAGCAACAAATAAAAGGTGCGCTCCTTAAAACACAAGCAGGGTCCGACCTTCCTGGCTATCCGGCCCACTGTAGCTCTGTACAGCGAATTCGACCAGAGGAGGGGTCCTGGCATGCAGTTTGGGCGAACTGGTTGGTCCCACCAGCTCAAGGGAAGAAGTTTCCTGGAGGATCTTCTCTGTCATCGGATTCTGAAGATTCGGACCTCCAGCAGGGCTTCACCGGGCCGTTCAGTCGTTGTAGGGGTCCTCTTCCATCAGCTCCTCGTTGGTTCTTTCATTCCAGTGGCGACTCTGCCTTTCCAGTCCCAGAGACTTGCTTTTTATGCAGTTGTCCCCCATTCATACAGCCTGGCTGTCAATCACACAGCAGGGTGGCTGTCCCGGCAAGGACAGTCACCCAGCCAATCAAACAGGAGTGTGACTTGGGTTACCAAGGGAACCCATGGCAAAGGTCCGAAGATCCCGCCCTCACATCCTGCCTACCCAGACTTTCAGGCGCCTTAAGGAGGGCTTCTGTGCAGAAGCCCACGAAAAGACGACGAACAAAGGGACCAAACCTGGTTTGGCGTGCAGAGTAAAACACGAGAAAGACATTTACAAAATTAAATGGCGAATAAACCCAGCTATTTAAGATAACCACGGTATAAAAAATAGGGTAGATACCACTGCCACCAGCTAAGTCTTAGTGTAAAGGGAGCGAAACAATGCTCCAAGAGACATAGACAAAAAGGTATAAGAATTAACCCATTCCAATACTCCATGTGAGATGGGTTGTACTGGGTCTGTGGTTTAAAGTGACTATCATAAAGTTAATGGCAACTTTATCTTTTCTGGGGACAGTAGTCAGCCCCAGAAAATGGAGTCGGTGCAAAGTCTCAAAGACAACCCTGTGTCACTGCACTGAAGGTGCTGTGTAACACACATGAAGAAATTATGCTATGGAGTAGGTGAGGCTCCATTGCCCAAGATCACATAAAAAGTAGAAATACACACAGCAAAACACATGTAAGAGTGGGAAAAAGGCTCACACTCTTACCAGGCGAAAAAGAGAAACCCTAGAAATCCAGCAAAGCTGCTGAGGGACTCATTAGGTAAGGGAAATGAGTCATTTATGAGAATTCTCCCTAACAGGCACATGTGAATCTAAGCAGATACAATCATCAGAAATGCTTTTACGGTAAGTAATGCATGTCTTCTGATGTTTGTTAATCTGCTTAGATTCACATGCTGTGCATGGGCTAGCGAGCAGTACCCTGAGTTGGAGGTGGGATGTAAGAAGGAACAGTAGTGAAAAGATGTCTTAGTACTGCCTGTCCCACCTGAGAATCAGACCTACAATGAGTGTATAGGCAATAGTGTTTTGTAAAGATGTATACCGAACTCCAGGTTGCCGTTTTGCAAATTGGCTCTAGGGGTACATTTGCAATTAATCCTATGGAAGCCCCAGTGCCTTGAGTAGAATGTGCTCTAGGCTTGAAGGGCAGTTCTCTCTTAGCAAGAGTGTAACAGAGTGTGATGCATTTGACAATCCACCTACAGATAGTAGATTTGGAGACCGGGTCTCCTCTACCTGCTGCCACTGAAACAAAAAACGGATTTATCTTAGTGGTTGAGTTCTTTCCATGTAAAACATGACTGCTCTACGTACATCAAGTGTGTGCAGGCTTCTTTCTCCCATGTTTGAGGGGTTGTGAAAGAACGTTGGTAGTTCTATGGATTGGTTCACACGGAACTTTGAAATGAATTTAGGCGCAAACCTTAGGGTGAGTGTGCAGAACCACCTTATCTCTGAACTGTTACAAAGGTGTCTAGAACTGAGAGCGCTTGTAGTTCACTTACTCTCCTAATGAAAGTAATAACTATTAAAAAGGCAGTCTTGTAGGTGAGATCTTTGAGACTTGCTTTATGCATGGGCTCGAAAGGAGACCCCATAAGTCTAGTCAACACCACATTCAGGTACCATCCGGGAGCTGGGTGAGAAATGGGAGGGGGAATTCTTTTTTTAATTTTTTTTTATTTTATTGGCTTATTCAAACCTTTAAAAAAAGAAAGCAGAAAGAGAAAAAAACAAAAAAACAATTTGAACTTCACAGTTTTGCAAGATGTCACTCAATGTCAGTGTCACGATCAGTGTGTATCATCACCGCAATTGTCTATTGAGCATGATCGTGCCTCAGTTTTACCACTAGCCCTGGTTAGTCCTTTGAGTGCTGGGGTGCTGACAGACACACTGTTTCCGAATCCTGAGCTTTCAAGGTCTGTGTTTCCAAACATGTCGGCCAAAAAGAAAGTTAGCGCAAACGTCAATTTTTTGTTCGTACCAGAAAACATTAGTTGCCACCACTCCTCCGCGCCCCTCATTGAGTAAACTTCCATCACTTGGCCTAGATGTATGGTTATCTGCGCTTGGAGGGAGGGGCAAAATAACGTGAGGCGTTTTATTGATTCCTCGTTGATGAGACATAGACGGCACTTTGCGTTTGTCTCACCAGAGCCTGCCCAGTGAATAGTTCTATCTTTGGTCTTGAACAGGTTCAGACGAACGCGTAGATAAATGGTTCTGCTTTTGGTGTCTGGAAATAAGGCCACATAGTTGTGAAGACTGTTATATGCTCTGATTTCACTAGGCACCTCTTTCATTGATTCTAGACATCTTCTTTTGTCCCCAGTTAGTATCCAGTCCTATTTCCAAATGTTTTCCTTTACCGCATCTGGGTTTATTTTGGAGAGTTTTCACGTCTGTGGCATACATTTCTAGGATTTCCTCACATCTTTTGTGCCATAAATGGGAGGGTGAATTCTCTTTACTCCTTCCATGAAAGCCTTAATAACTGACACCTTCTGTTGTGATGTAGTGTAGCCTTAAAGAGCAGCTAAGTGAACCTTTAGAGAGTTAAAGACCAGGCCTGAGTCAAGTAAATGAGTCAGGTACAAATCAATATGTGTAGGAGAGCAGTCAATGGGGTTGATGCTCTTAGAGTTGCAACAGATGACAAACCGCTTCCACTTACTGGAATAGCAAGATCGAGTGTTAGGTTTTCTTGCCTCCCTGAGTATGTCCATACATCTCTGAGGGAGTTGTAGGTGCCCAAACTCTATGACTTCAGGAGGCAGGTTGCTAAGTGCAAAGTCTGCGGACATGGGTGAAGTGTCTCCCCTTTGTCTTGCAACAACATGCTGTACGGGCAAGGCAGTTTCATTGTAGGAGATAGAGTCATCCCCATCCGATGAGCGAACTAAGTTTGGCGGGCCCACCTGGGGGACACCATTATCATTGTGACTTGTTGACAAGTGGAGTCGGGGGAAAAGCGTAACCAAATTTCCCTGACCATGTTATCCAGAGTCCGTTCACCTTGGAATGGTTCTGGGGGTACCTGGAGGTGTAATCTTGGCATTGAGCATTCTTACGAGTTGTGAACGAGTCGATCTCTGGAAAACCCCATTCCGCAAAAACGTTGGAGACGATGTCTTTGTGTAATCGCCATTCGTACTCTGTTGGTAGTGGGAAATCTCTGCTGAGTACGTCTGCCAGAAGATTTGAGTTCCCCTGTAACATGTTGGGAGACAGTTTGGACATCCCTGGAGAATGAGTGCCCCTTTGTTTGTTCAGATAGTACATGGCCGTGGTGCTGTCCGTGAGGATCAGGACCGTCTTTCCCTGCAGTTGAGTTTGAAAAGCTTTCAGCGCTTTGAATACCGCTAACAGTTCCAACAGGTTTATGTGGTTGGATGCTATGTCTGAAGACCAAACTCTGTGCGCTGTCTGTTGAAGCAGGTGAGCTCCCCACCCTGTGACAGATGCATCTGTAGTTAGAGTGGCCTCCATTACAGCAGTGGTGAAGGATTACACTTTCAAGAGGTTCTCCCTCGACCACCACCGTAGCGAGAGAACGAGGGCTGGCGCAACAACCACTAGATCGTCCCATTATCCGCTGGCCTGACACCACTGGAGTTGAGCCACTCCTGCATTGGACGCATGTGCAAGCGTGTGTGAGGAACCAAATAAATACATGGCGCCATCATTCCTAACAGTCGCATAGCCTTGCGTACCACCTATCGACTGACTACATATTGAGGGATTTGAAACAGCATGTTTTGGACCCTCTGGTTGGAGGGGAAGACAAGGCCGTCCTTTGTTCGAATTAGAGCCCCTACGAACTGCTTGACCTGACTGGGGTCCAAGCTGGATTTCTTCTTGTTGCTGGAGAATCCCGGACTGAATAAAAGATCTATTGTTTTTTGGGTATTTGAAAGACAGGTTTAGTAAGAGTCCCCTGTTATGAGCCAATCGTCGCGGTAAGGATGAACCGGGATGGATTGTCTGCACAGGTGTGCTGCTGCCACTGCTAGTACCTTTGTAAATACCCTTGGTGTGGAGGCTATGCCGAAGGGTTTTACCTTGAATTGATAATGTTTGTCTTGTATCATGAATCTGAGGTATTTTCTGTGCCCCGGCAACATTGAAATATGAAAGTATGCATCCTTCATGTCCAATGTTGCCATGTATTCCCCCTGTGAGAGCAGGGGAATTACTTCCTGCAGAGTGACCATGCAGAACTTTTGTGGCTTTACAATTTTGTTCGCTGGGCACAGATCTTATACAGGGCGCATGGTGAGATCATTTTTGGGTACAAGGAAGTACACTGAATAAATACCTTTGTTTACCTGTGAAAGAGGTACGACCTCTATGGCTCCCTTTTCTTGTAGTGTCTCGACTTCTTGAAGAAGGATACGCAGATGGTCTTGCGTCAGTTGTCTTGCGCTTGGAGGTCTGAACGTTGCGGACCGGCAGAACTCTATACAGTACCCGTGGGCACGGTCTTCAACACCCACTGGTTTGTAGTTATCCCCTCCCATGCCTGAAGGAATGATGTAAGCCGGCCCCCGACCGGGGAGGCATGGGAGGGGACCTGGATCTTCAGGTCATTTTGAATCTCAGGCCGGGGAGCCTCTGGGGTAGAGTTCTGGCCCCTTCTTTTCCCAAGACGCTGACCCCTTTGGGGATACGGGGTGGTGTATCCACTGGTTCCTTGTGGAGAGGACCAATTATTTCCCGAGGTGTACTGGTTTTGAGGGAAGCGTTGGCCACGAAAAAAACGTCTGGACCCAGTTCCTCACCTTGTGGAGGGCTTTTGTGTGATTTGATCTAGCGTTGTTAGAATGTCGTGCTCCTTCTTTGCGGTCTCGAAAGCTTTGTCGATCGCTCTTCCAAATAGGTTGGATCCTTCCAAGGGTTTATTAATAAGTGACACTTGAGTTTCTGGCTTGAACCCAGAGTTTCTTAGCCACGCGTGTCTCTTTACGAGGGTGCCCTGAGCCAAAGATCGACCCGCTGTCTCAGCGGAATCCAAAGTGTTCTTGAGTATACTTTGGTTTACTTGTCTGCCCTCGGTTACTGTGGACAGAAGATGAGTCGTAGCGGTTCAGGAAACTCCTGCAGGCCCTCCTGTAACATGGCCCATTGAGTGTCCGCGAAGCTGGCTAACAAAGTGGTATTGTTAGCGATGCACATAGAAAAAAAATGCTGCAGCCTCGACCCTCTTTCCTAGGGCATAGAGTCTTTTACACTCTTTCTCAGGGGGTTCTTCCCCGGTTGACAGGGGAACCCCTGCCCTTTTCCTTCTAGTGGTCATCACCAGTGAGTCTGGGGTGGAGTGATCTGTGATGTAGAGGGGATCAGAGGGGGGAGGCCGAAATAGCTTTTCTATCCTCGGATTAACTGCTCTTGTGAGTGCAGGTGTTGACAACGAGGGAGCCAGAAGCTTTTTAATTGAGTTTAGAAGAGGAATAGCCTGGCTGACTGGCGGTTTCTCTTTAAGAATGTCCTCCACAAAGTCAGCTTCAGGAACAGCTTCATCGGTGGCGATCTTGTAATATTCTGCTGCTTTGCGCAACATGGCGTTAAAAGTCATTTGATCATCCACTGGAGAGGGCTGTCTAGTGGGAGTAGTGTGGGGGGAATCCAAACATAGTGCATCAAGTTCTGGTGAAATTTTGGAGACTGCCAAGGCTGAGGGTCACCCATATCCGGGTCAATAAAATGATCATCATGCTGAGTGTCTGCAGGAACTTCCTCCTCAGTGAGGTCGTAAGTGTACACATCCTCCTCCTGAGAGGGATCAAAGAGTCTTGGAAATTTAGCCACAGGGTTCAAAAGGCCTTCTTCCCGTGGTCTTTTGGGGGTGGTTTGTTCTGAGAGGGTTACAAACCTGCCAAGCCTCTCCATACAGCTCTCAAATTTTTCCCTAGTCCAAACAAAAGACCTAGAGGGGTCTAGAGGTGGAAAGGGCTCTTGTATACAATCCTCTGACGCCAAACGTCGAGATTTTTGTCTCAACACCTTAGAAATACCTTCTTCGCTTTCCGAAAAATCTTCCCGGGGAACCGACAGAGGTTGCGTGTCCCTGTGATTCTCCTTAGGCTTGGCGGAGGTTTCTGGTATTTCCTTTAGCTTATCTTTGGATTTCGACGGATCCTTGGCCTTTCCTGTAGGCTTCGGCGAATCCTTTGACTGCCACTTCTGAGCGTCCGCCGAAACAATTCTCGCAATGCTTTCGGCAACGTCCTCCGCAGTAGGGAGACACGTAGCCTCGGCCTGCGGTTGTGTAGTTTTTGGCAGAGCCGGGGCCTTGTCATAGGCGGACGCCTTCTTCAGCAGAGCCGGTGCCTTGTCGTCACCGGAAGTCTTCTTACGATGCGTCTCAACGGTTCTTGGAATATTGGGGGTAGCGCCCTTCAATTTAGAGTGTCCGGTCGCTAGGCACATCTGCGGCTGCTGGGAGGGCTGCCGATCGTGACGGTTGGCGGGCACGGCCGAAGCTTCCGATGTGCCCGTTGGCGCTGCGGTCTTCTTCGACTTTGTCGAAGACTGGCCGGGGGTTGTGTGTTTAGTTAGTGAGTGGAGAGTGTTAGTCTTTGTCACTGGGGTGTACAAGCCCCATAGCAGTGCCTGAGCCCTGCGTGGTGGGGCCGGGGACAGACGAAGTGGAGCGGGAGCGCTCTGCCGAAAAGGTCAACGACCTCCGAGTCAGAGGCCTGCTCGTCACTGATGCCCTTGTCGCACTTGATGTTTGCGGCAGCAGGAGAACTTGACTCGGCCTTTGACATCGCTTAGGCTGCCCACCGCTTGACACGGCGCTCCTTCAAGGTCTTCGGACGGAGGGGCTTGCAAGCCGTACAACCTTTTTCGTTGTGATCGAGGGACAAGCAACGGTTACACCGTCGATGCTTATCTCTCCAAGGAAATTTACCCGTGCAAATGGAGCAAAAGCTAAATGGACTAATCTCCATAGCTGAGGATAGGGAAAGTGACGAAGATCAGAGAGGAAAGAGGGAGGAAAGGGAAAGGCATTCTCAAATTTTACAGAAATGTCCACCACGACCCCACTCTCCCTACTGTGTAGGCCGGCTGCAAGGCCCGGCCACGTGGTCGGCAACGCTGACTGGATCACCGTCCGTTGAAAGTCCAAGGAGGTTTTCGGCAGAGATCCGGAACAGCCGTCGATAGGAAGGGCGGTCAGGGTGATCTTAAATAATAATAAAATATATTCGACCAAAGGTCGATGGAACAATTAGCAAGGTCTCTGGACGAGCTCCGTTTAAGGCGAGCAGCATGCTGGGCTTAAAAAACAATCTGAGGGAACTCGACGCGGGAGGGATTTTGGGAACACTATATGTCACTTTAGGGATGGTGTCACAGGCACGCCCATGTCGACGTCCCCTTTAGATTCTCGAAAGATAAGATGCAATACTCTACGGTGACCACTGAATGTCAGACTATATGCACAGCATGTGATTCTAAGCAGATTAACAAGCATCAGAACCAGAGTTGCGGGGGCGGTAAATCCCCATGGACTCGATGGGGTTGGGGCCATTACTGCCATTGGTAATAGTGCCAAAAACAGCCGATAAGTGGACATTTTTACCTCCAGCAGAAAGCTGGAGGTATAACTCCAAATTGCCGCCCAACTCGTGGATGGGCAAACCCTTAAATATGGCAGTAATAGCGTTACCGCTGCAGTTAACTCGTGATGCAGCCCTTAATCTAGTAAAGACAGACATACTAAGTGTTAACCAAGAACTGTGTTTCATTAACATTTATAGAAGTTGCATTACCTTTGAAATTAGACATTTCTTCTTGGACAAGTGGAAGTGTGGCAAAGCATTGTGGCTAGGAATGACATTGTGCTATCGCGAGAAAGTAGAAAGTCTTAGTTTCACCAAGAAGGAAAGCTTTTCCTGTTGTTGGATCTTTGGTTAACAGAACTATACTTTAACATTGAAGAAGCCAAGAAATGAACTAAGACTGTATCACAGACATGAAAGATACTCACTGTAGTGACTAGAGTACTCAATAGTTCATAGTGCCCTTCCCTCCATCCTTGTGGGCGTCCCCAAACATGGGGACGGTACTGGAACTTTTGGCAGCGAAAAAATTGAGCTTCCCCTTTAAATTTAGTATAGCGCACGGGGGCGCGGCCTCGGCCGTGGGAACGCCCCGCCCTCCGGCGCCTCACCTCAGTCCCCGCTCAGATATTTGGCTATTCCTAGTACATATTAGCCATTGGGTGGGCCGCATGGAGGAAAGGGGACTATGGACTGTCACTACGGTGAGTAACTTTAATTACTCATACGCCCGTGTTACGCTTACCTGGTCTCTGCAGGAGCATCTTGAGCCTCAAGAGGGTTGATAATGCCAAGGGCGTTGGGTTGGGACTGTCAGTAGGGTCTGCACCTAATGTGAGGGAACAAACATCTTATGAAAATCTGTGTTTCCCTTCACCTCCCCAGCTTCTCCCTGGTTCCCTTCCCCTTAGTGTGCCTATGGGGCCTCAGCTCACCTGAGAGTAGAATATGTTGGGCTCTCCATCCTGCTGTCAATCGTAGGGGCGTCAATGCACACTACCAGTTTCCTCACTGGTACTCAAGCCCAGGCCTGCTGTGGCTTGAGGGTGCAGCTTCACTGATCGTAGGGGCGTCAATGCACACTACCAGTTTCCTCACTGGTCCTCAAGCCCAGGCCTGCTGTGGCTTGAGGGTGCAGCTTCACTGTCCTTTGGTGGATCAGGCCTTGTAGTATGGCCAAATAATGTTCAGCGGCCTTATATTAGGATTATCGTTCTGTCCGCGCTGTTCTGTGCTGTTTTGCTGTTCCTCAGCTGTTTGCGTTGCTCCACGAGAACCTGGGCTCTGGAAAAGTCTTAAAGGGTGTAGCGTGATGCTTTCGGTATGCAGAGCGCGTGCGTCTCGATATTTTAGTCAGCTGTTTGCAGTTAAAGTTCGACTACGGAGCAGCATTCTGCCAGCTGCTTAAAGTAAGTCTTAATGGGTAAGTTCTACGAAATGCACTGCTAGCGTATGCTTGGTTTGAGCTATCTGCTGCGTGCGCGGTGTGCTTGCCTGTTTATCTTGCCTGCTATAACGTTGTCTTTCCTTCTCCTTCAAGAGTTCGGGTGCGGCGGTCTGAAGAGGAATGGTTAGCCGACACTGCTGGAGGTGGATCCGGAGCTTCAGGAGCGAAGGGATGCGAGTCTGATGAGGGGCGAAACGCTGTGAAATGCCGCCGGATGTGACACAGGTTTCAGGAGATCTACGCGACATCAAGGGTAAGTTAAGTTGTTGTTTCACTTCACCAATGAATGCTTCGACCTCTCTCATGCTGTTTCTTCTTGTATTACAGGTGGAGACTGGCGGGTAAGCGTTATGCTGCATTAGCAGAATAACGCGAAGCACGGCTGAAAGTCTGGGCATGGCTTATATAGCCAGCCACTCACAGAAACTAGAAAGTACCCGCCACAGGATTTCTATGGCCTGCTGATCGGCCATTTTAGGTGAACCAAGAAGCCTATAGCAACCATGACCCTACAATGTCTGTGGTTGCTTGCCAGGCGCACCAGGAATGAGCTCAACTTGCCCTTGCCCTCATACCAGCCTTCTTGTGCCTGAGTGTACCAAGGGTGTGGGAGTGAAGCAACCTAACCCTAAATGACCCTCTGACTGTGGGTTCCTGTAGAACACTGGCAGGCAGATGTCTTGATTCAGATGAAATGTAGAGACCACCTTGGGCAAGAGGTTTGGGTGAGTGCGCAAGGACAACGCCTGTAGCTCACTAACCCTGCGCACAGAGGTGAGAGCCACCAGTAAAACCACCTTTAGTGTAACCAAGCAGATATTCACAGAGTCGACTCGAAAGGCTTGTGCTGCAAACCTGCAAGAACCACATTGAGGTCCCAGACCGGGTGCGGCCTATGCACTGGCGGAAAAAGCCTAGACAACCCCTTAACATGGGCCTTAAATATTGGGCTGTCCGCTGAAAACACATGCTCAGGGGAATTCTTGTAAGTCTCAATGGCTGCCAAATAAGTGCGGCACATATCCACCTGAACTCCAGAAAGGGCCAGGTGTGCTGAAAAAGCCATTATGTCATCCAGAGGACAGGTGACAGGGTCCAGACCCTTATCACGAGCTCAATGGCAGAACCTAGTGCATTTACTCTTATACTGGGACAGAGTCAAGAGCCTCCTGGCCTGCTGAATGATGTCCCAGTTGTCATCCGAAAGTTTTTGCATGCTAAAGCCTCAGCTGGTCAGGAACCAGGCCGCCAGCGCCAGCTTGGCCCAGTCCGGATGTTCCACCGCCCTGCCCTGCTGCGTCAGGAATCCCCTGCTGTAGATTGGAAAGTGGATAGGACCCTTTTAGCACAACTGCAGTAGATCCAAATTCCAGGGTCTGTAAGGCCAGTCAGGGGCAATCGGGATGAGGCTGCAACCCACCAAAGCCCGGAACTTGCCGGAGGGTCTGTTGGAGCAGAAGGGTGGGCTGGAACACATAACACATGCAGCCGTGCCAACAGATCTGGAAGGCATTTCCCAGAGATCGGCAACCCCGTCCTGTCCATGAAGCAAACTGGAGGCACTTGGAATTCAGACGGGATTGCAACAAATCCAGGTCCGCAAACCCCCAACGCTGGAACAGGTACAACAAGGAGTCAGTGTTGAACCTCAGGTGGCTCAGTTGGTCCGCTTCTGCATTGCTGTTCCCCAGGAGGGGGACTGCTGAAATCCAAACACCTTCCGTCAGGGCCCATTCCCAGATCGATACTGGCTCCATGCCGAGGAGGGGGGGAAAGGGTGCCACCCTGCTTGTTCAGGTAAAACATTGTGGTAGAATTGCTGGTTAGCCGCGACCAAGTGTTTGTCTGTGTGTGCTTGCTACAGATGCAGACCTGAGATGGAATAACAGCGCTTTCCCATGTCCTCCTTGTAGAGGCAACTGGAGGTGGCTCCCACGGAGGAAGACGACAAGGACAATGGTTTAGAATACAAGGAGGCCCCAGCCACCACAGAAGAATGCAGCTGTGGGTGGGAGGCCAGAAGGATTGGCTCCCTGTCCGTCAGCCTCAACCTGCTGTCCAACTTCTTCTTCATCTGGCGGTTGGCCCAGGGCTTCTCCCAGACATTTCGCGCCACCTGCAGGACATCGTTCTGGAGAGGGATGCCAGACCGGATTGCGGTGCAGACCTCTGCTGGCACTTTCGACTCCTGGGGGGCCTCATTGGGCAGAGGGACCCCCAAAGCACCACCAGGAGCTGAAGGCGGTCATGAAAGGCTTTAACGGATGCAAGGGCTCATTGTCCTGGGCATCATCGCCGTCATAGTTGTCACTGTCCCCCACCCCACTTTTCACAGAGTGGGGAATCTGGGCCCTGGGACACAGGTGCCGACGGGCCCCCTCCCCAGGTTCAGAGCCGCCGACAGGTCCAATGGCTGTTGAGGGGGAAGCGTTGGTGGTACAGGAGGAGGTAGAAGGGTCAGAACAACCGGTAGGCCCTGAACTGTTGGCAGGTCCAGCAACGGGAGCGCAGGAGGAATGGGAAGAGTACTCCGGGGTGCGCCACCTGCAGGATGACCTACTTCACAATGTCCTTCAGGAGCCCCTTCATCTGAGGGGAACGCACGAAGAAGAGGAAGCGCTCGAAGAAGCGGTCCTCACAAGCCACTGGGTCCCCAGGGGCCCAGCCCTCCGAGGTGCTGGGCCTCTGCTCCTGGTCAAGGTGTAATGGTGTATGTAGCCATACAGCTGTGATGGGTAGATGTAGCCCTGAGGGGACGAAAAGACTGCACCGGAGGGACGGGGTTTGGGATCATCTTGCAAAACCCGTTTGATAGGCAAAAGCACTGGCGGGCCATGAGCTGGATCCAAGATGACCACCTGCCTGGCAGGCTCTGCCACGTGCCACTGTGTCATTTAGAAGCCTTGCACCACACCCTGGGCGGGAGGGCATGGAGGTTCTGAGCCAAGAGTGGCCTCAGACACGAGACGATACAACTTGGCACCCAAAGCAGAGGCGTTGACTTCAGAGATCACTCTGGTAGGCATTGAGCCCTCAGCCAGCCGGCCGGCTGCTAGTCTTAATGCCCTGACTCATGACCTTCGAGCGAAGTCCGGTAGGCTGGACACCCTCAGCACCTGTGCCGGTAGCTGTGCTGGGTCTAGCCGAGGACAGACTCTTGGAGGTGGCACTCGAGGACCCCTTACCCCCTGGGGTAGAAGAAGAGGACAAACTTGATTGCCCTTCCAGGGACAGCCTGGTAGGACCCCTGAGCCCCTAAGCCTGGGTGCCGGTAGCCAGGATGGCCTCAGGTCTGTGACCGGAAGAGCCCCTCGGCTTGGGAGCCGGTAGCCTTAGAGGCCTCAGGCCTGCCAGAACCATGGGAACCCCGGGGAAGGAGCCGCCGCACTGTGGAGTAATGCTGAACCCATGGCCTACCTTGTCTTGACGCGAGGTCCTGGAGATGAGGTCCTTACGATGGGGTGTATGAGAAGTGTGGAAGATATCCTTCAACTACGAGAAACGATTCTTTAATGAGCGCTCCAGACCGAACATGAGTCCCAGCGATGGTCGGGCCCCAAACACTCAAGACAGAGTGGATGGGGTCCAATGCCAGGAACAAGAGGTCGCATGAGGCACATCTTGTGAATCCTCCTGCGGCCGATATGCGCCAGGGAGGCGAGGCATCGAAGGCAAGTGAAATAAGAATTTTAAAAACAAACGAGGAGCAAGCGGAAAGCTAAAAAATTCTCTGTGCTGGCACCCAGGTCCGACACCGTCTATGCAGAAAAAGGGACTGAGGTGAGGTGCCGGAGGGCGGGTTCCTTTGTGGGGCGTTCCCACGCCCGAGGCTGTGCCCCCTTGCACTATACTAAATTTAATGGGGAAGCTCAGATTTTTGCTGCCAAAGGTTCCGGTACCGTGCCCATGTCCATGTTGGGGGGCGCCCACAAGGATGGAGGAATGGGACGTATGAATAGTGGCATTAGTAGACAGAAGGGATCTACATGATTTGTCCATGGGTAAATTACCTGCAACGGAAATTTTTGCATGGTAAATGTATGCAATACAAAATGTTTGTACATTTCCCATGCAAACATTTCCATTACAAAACCATACAAACAATCACCCCCACCAACACCCATAACACACCCCCAGCCCCAACATACCCCCACCACCTTACTTACCTTTCCTTCACGCTGTGTCCCTACGGCGCCGGTCCCCTTTCACTTCTGTGATCGGGAACCGGCGCTGCAGGGTCCTTTTCTGGTTTTTTTTTTTCGGGCAGCTGCAGGGGTTTCCCTCACAACCCCCGCTCACTATACTATGCAGTATAGTGAGCGGGGTGTTGCGGGGGACACCCCTGCAGCCTGTTTTTTTTTCTTTTTGATGGGTGTGCTGCAGGGATGTCCCCGGCAAACGACAGTGTAGTGAGCTGGGTGTTGCGGGGGAAACCCTCCGGCCTTTTTTTTTGTTCTATCGGGTGCGCTGCGGGCGTGTCCCCTGCATCCACCTCCGCAGCCTTTTTAAAAAAAACATTTTTTCAGGCAGACCCCACCAAAAGACCTAAACACATACCACAAAAAGTTCAAACTGTTCGTGGTGTGTGTTTTAGGTCTTTTGGTGAGGTCGGTCATTTGGATTAGGTAATTTCGTCCTAACCCAACAGAAGTCATTATATTACAAGCGTTCTCGTCTGCCTCAGAGTGTATGTGGATCTTTGAGGAGTATATTCACCTATACTAATTGGATCACAAAATGCTGCCCTCCCTGATGATTAACTAACATGAAAGAACACAGCTGGTATCAAGGCTTGGATAGTGGGGCTTTGTGCCCTGCTTGCGAATATTGTTTCAGTATGATTCCTTGCACTGCCTGGACCACCCCTTCCATTGAAATGCATGCGGTTCTTTGGGTATAAGAGAATGGTGCATGGAAGGAGGGAGTTCTCACTTGCGCCAAAGTCTCATGCTGCCGATGGGTTTTTTTTTTGTTATTACTTTTACTAATAAATTGTTCACCAATGCACTGCAATCATGAGTGGTCTTTTTTCTCCACCAGACGTTTGGTGTCTTAGACGTCGGATTCCCGCTGCTCTGTAACCAGGTGCAAGAGTCACTGGACGCACTTCCCGGTGATCCCTGTGGGCGCAGGAGAGACAATTTCATTTCATCGGAGGGGAGAGCTGGACGGAGCACCCGGAGACTCGAGGAAATCGGGCAGAACAAGTGCAGAAGAATGAGGCGATCGAAAACCGTGGGTTGTTGAACACAGGTAATTGTGTCAGTGTACTGTTATGTCTTGTATTTTGTTGTCTAAAATGAGTTGGGGTAAATTGTCTCCAAAATTTGAAGTCTGAAATCTGTTGTGATTATCCAAGGATAAAGGAGGAAAGCACCCTGCTTATAGAACTGTTTATCTGAACAAGAAAAAGTAAAAGTGGCTGGCCACCGCAGTTTAAAAGCAGCACATCCATGCTCCCTACTGATTTAAGAGAACATGAGGCCACTGCACCGGTCAGACTAGTGTAGTATCGATTAGGGATTAGGAAGAAAATGTTCTGTATGAGTATGAAGAAAATATTTTGGAAATCCCTATAATTGTCTTGCCTTAACCTGTACCTTGTTACTTGAAACCCTAAGCGTACAACTCAACTGCCAGTGTTTCTGAAATTTTAGTAAAGGGGAGGAACGGAGGTTGGGTGATAACTGAGCTTCCGAATAGATGTGGCAGAGCAGTCAGCTAATGAGTTGTACCCGCAACCGGAGTCACGGGACTCGATAGCGTCCCGATGCAGACAGAGTTAGGAACGGACCTGGATCCATAATAAGCCATACCTTGGTTTATCCCCATGAGAATGGGTTCAGGGCACTCAAGACAAGTGGCACTTCCTCTTGAAGAAAGTCCAGCAAGTTTCATGTTTACTCACTACTCGCCAAAAGCATGAATGTACGTGGATAAATGGCACGAATATACAAAGAATCACCTAGACATTTTCCTCAGGAAGGCACATTTGACTCAAGACAGGATAATCAATTTACATAAGTCGTTAGAGAAGAAAAGCACATGTGTACACCAACACCAATGGGACAGTTATGTAGATTGGTATACTGCAGCTAAGATACAGACTGAATCCAAGACCCGGGTATTGAAAGATACTCAAGAAAAGCTCCAGAAGCAAGTAAAATCCATGAAAACCGAGTACTCTGACCTGCAGGCACCAGCTCATAAAGCTGGGCACAAACGATTATATACTGTGTTCCAAGGGGAGCCGCTGTTAAAAGAAAGTCCAGAAGATATTTTGGACACTTATAATCCTGCCATTTTAAATGTTACATCTGACCAACAACCGGTTAGTTCAGACTCAACCCAACTGCCAACGTAGAATCAGTCCACCCCAATAAACCCCATGGTCGGCCAGTTTACTCCTGAAATATGAGCTCAGATCTCGAAACTTTTTTTGTCGTCCTCAGGTATGTTTGAAGGGTTTCTGAATTTGACAGCCAATGCTAGCACTGGTACATTCCTGCTTAGGCAAAGCCCAGGAGGAGGGGATACTTTAGTTACTGTACATGCCCCATGGAGCACTAACGATTTGTTGTTAGGGAGAATTCTCATCTATGGCTAATTTCCCTCACCTAGTGAGTCCCCCAGCAGCTTTGCTGGACTTCTGGAGTTTATATTTTTCCACTTGGTAAGAGTGAGAGCTTTTTCCCCACTCTGACCTGTGTTTTGCTATGTGTTTCTACCTGTTTTTGTGATTGTGGACTCTGAGGTACACCACTTCAGTAGCCCCCTTCTTTTTGTGTGTCACACAGCACCTTCAGTGCCGTGGCACAGGGTTGTTTTTGAGACTTCCCTCGACTGCATTTCTGAGGCGACTACCGTCCTCCAGAAAAGGGTAAAGTTACCATTAACTTTACTTAGTCAATCTACCACAGATCCAGTACACCCCATCTTCCATGAAGTACTGGAAAGGGTTCATTTGTATCCCTTTTTATCTGTACCTCCTAGAGCATTGTTTCGCTCTTTTAACATTTAGACTTGGCTCGTGGCAGTAGTATCTACCCTTACTTTTCTACCGCGATTATATTAGATAAACGTGGTACTGTTCTTGGCTATTATATTAGCCTCGAAAATAAACCCGCTTGACCAAATTGTCTTTCTTTTGGCTCCGGTTGGGTTTATTCACCATTTCTTTTTGTTCAAGTCCTTCTTGTGTCTTACTTTGTGCAGCAAACTAGGTTTGCCTTCTTTGTTCACTGTCTTTTGGCAGGCTTCTGCTCAGAAGCCCTCCTCAAGGCGCCTGGGTGTCTAGGTGGGCTGAATGTGAGGGAGGGGTGTAGTCACCCCCTGCACAGGGTATCCTAGGAAACCCAAGTCACACTTTGTCATGATTGGCCAGGGAAGTTGTCCGGGCTGGACAACCCCCCTGCTGGGTGATTGACAGCCAGGCTGTGTGAATGGGGGTTTTTCGCATAAAAGGCAGGTCTCTTAGGCTAGAAGTCAGAGAGTTGCCACTGGAACTACAAGGAACTGAAGAGAAGCGGCGAGAACGACGGCTGCTGCCACTACCCCGTCCCGGTGAAGCCCTGCTGCAGTCCTGAGCCATCTTCCCTTCAACGACTCAGAGAAGATCCAGTCTGGAGTCTTCTTCCCTTGAGCTTGGTGGGGATAACCAGCTCATCTTCCACAGCCAGAGGATCCTCTTCCTTGGTCGAAATCGGTGCACGCTGCTGTAGTGGTCCGGGTAGCCACCTGAAGAGCCTCTCCTGTTTTTTTAAGGAGTGCACCTTTTATTCCTCGTCGCTGCTGCCGGCTTCATCCCTGTGTGGTGTAGATCCCCTTCAGACGTCCTCCTTCACAACGAAGCTCTAGGAATTGTGGGTCTGCGGGAAACCAACAGGAACAACTGCCAGGGCACCAGCTGCACCATTGGAACAAGGTACTGTGTTCTACTTGAGGAAACTGGGTGAATCCCTTTTCTTCATTTTCAAGGCTTGCCCTTGTCTTCCCTCCTTCTTATAAAGTTTGCTTCCGAACATTGACAATATCGAAGTACTTTTGGCTATGTTGAATCGTGAACTGTCTGACTGTGTGTTCTTCGGCAACAGGCCCCGGTGTCTTTCGACCCTTGCTCCGGCCCTTTGACTTTTGAACTCCTGTCTCTGAGTGTTTCGTGATTTTTGCCTCCAACTCCCTCTGGGTATCTCAGGTGCTAAGTGTGTTTTTGCCCCGGTAGCATTTCATGTCACGCATACGCGTTTATTTAGTAGACGGAACTGTCAAAAAGTGATCGTAATCGTATTCGCGGTAACGTGTTTTGTTCGTAACACCGGTTCATTCAAACACAGGGTACTTACCTTGAGACTTACTGTACAAAGTGAATTGGTTAGTTGTAGTATATTTAACGTGTGGTTTTTATTTGAGTTTAGTAGAAGTGTTGTGCTTATAACTAATGGTTTAAAAATAAATGTACTTATATTTTCTACCTGAAACCTTGAGTTAGTGTTTGCTTGAGTCACAGTAATTGTGGTCCCTTGGTGTAATCTATGCTACTGCTCATATACTCTTGAGATAAGCCTGGCTGCTCCGCCACTGCTACCACTCTGACATAGTAGTACGGGCTTGTACCAAAGGTAAAACTTGTATTACCACCTGTAGTCTTAATTGTGTGTAGTGGTCCCTAAGGGCAGTGCACAGGATTCTGCCTAACATTTGTTTAATATAGTACAGTGATTTCCAAAGACACGAGGAGATCCTGTTAAGTTTCAGGAGGAACTCCAGGCCATCATAGACTGTTATCACCCTACTTGTGTTGATTTGAATCAGTTGTTGCAAGCAGTGATGCCCACAGATATACTTACCTTGCTTAGATTGTGTGCCAATTGGGCAGTTGAAGAGCCTGCTACTGCTAGGGATTTGAAAACGTTTACGGATAGTCTGGTGCAAACCATTATTGAAATGTGTCCTCGAAAGACGGATTGGTCTAAGATAAATGCATGTAAATAATCAAAGGGAGAAAATCCTGCAAAATATCTTGAGCGTTTGAAACAATGTTTTGAACAATATTCTGGGATTGAAAGAATGAATCTGAAGGAATTAAGGCGGTATTGATGGGAAGGGAAGGAATGGGTTTGGGTGAAGTTTTATTGACTGCACAGCATTTCCATGAAAAGGTTGAGAGACAAAAGGAAACCACAGAAGCCAAACCTATGGCGTGCAGATAGTGTTTACAACCTCCCCAGGGAATGGGAGGGTTCCGCCCTACACCACGTGAGCAAGGTCAAGGATGGGGAAGAGGGAGAGGAGCACCCCAGTCATTTGAGCCAGGGCAAACAGCTGAGAGGTGTTACACGAATACATATACCGATCAATGCAACTATTGCAAAGAGTTTGAACACTGGAAAGCAGAGTATCCATATTGACCTCAGTATGACGTTCGAGGCGGAAAGCCAACCACATCAAGCAGAATGACAAGGTCTGTGCCTCCACCGCTACCATTCCAGACTGATGGTTAGGATTACCAAGGAATCTCTGAGCTTATTGTACCACTTATATCGATTGATCCTACTGCCCCTTATGTTGATTGTGTTGTTGCTGGTCAAAAAATGTCAAGTTTGGTTGACACTGAAGGATCATGCTCCACACTAAAAGCCTGAGTTTCCACAAACGATGCATTCTGATGATGTCGTAAATGCTGTAGGTATAGGGGGTACTCCAAAACCTCATCCTGAATCCACTACGCTTATGGTCACGACAAGCCAATTTCTGACCAGCATGTATTCTTCCTGAGTCCTTGTTCGCCTGTGAATTTGTTTAGATTAGAAGTTGAATTGTTCTATTTACTGTTCTCCTGATGGTGTATATCTTAAAATTCCTGCTCATAGAGAGCACAAGGTGCTGGCAGTATTACAGGAAATTACCCATTTGAACGCTGGGGCCTGGGCTGACACTTCCTGTTCACGGCAGGAACTGTTGGACCGAGTCCCAGTCAAAATGACTTTGATTCCTGCCAAGCTCTTGCCATGTGTACCTCGGTATCCTATTTCTAGACAGGCGGAAGAAGGTATTCGCCCTGTAATAGAATCCCATTTACACCTGTAATACTCCTATTTTGCCCACTAAGAAGCCAGGTAGAGGTTTATCATTTTATTCAGGATTTGAGTGCAGGTCATGCTGTGTTACCGGCTTTCCCAGTTGTCCCCAATCCAGCTACCATTCTATTGTGTATTCCCTACACAGCCAAGTATTTCACTGTGCATTTTTCTCCATACCTATACATCCTGACAGTCAGTACCTGTTCGCATTTACCCATAAATCAACACCATATACATCCACTAGGCTCCCAATGGGATACATAGAGAGCCCTACCCTGTTTTCTCAAATTTGGAAGAAAGACCTTCATTTGGTCCAGTTTGCAAGAGGGTTTACGCTGATGCAGTATGTAGATGATCTGCTCCAGGCCTCCCCCTCCTTGGAAGCATGTTAGGAAGACTAACTTATTTTGTTGAAAGCGCTTGCTGAAAAGGGTCACAATGCGCCTAAAGACAAATTACAGTTGTGTGTGCCCAGTGTGTGCGGTACGTGGACCATGAGATTTCTGCTGGGGAAATACATTTGTACAAGGGTCAGATTGCAGTGATCCAGAAAGTCCCTAAGCCCCAGACCAAGAAGCAGATGAAGGGTTCCTCAGGATGGTAAGTTACTGCAGGCAACGTGTCCGGGGTATGTATCCATAGTTAAGCCCCTTCAGAACCTCACACATGATTCGATCCCCAAACTCCTGCCAATGTCCCAGGAAGCAGATGATGCCCTTGTCACCATTAAGGAAGCACTCGAAATGGCTCTGTCTTTAGGTCTGCTGGATTACAGTAAGCCCTTTGTGCTGTTCTACGATAAGTGAAACAGGTTTGCTCAAGGTACGGTGACTCAGTTACACAGTGAGAAGCACGAGCCCGCATCATACCACAGTATAGCTTTAGATCCAGTAGCCACGGGACTCTCAGCTTGTCTGCGAGGCGTCACCGCTGCTGCTGTCCAATTGATAGAGAAAACTGACAAGGGCATCCTATCACGATTGCAGTTCCTCAAGCTATAAGGTAATTATTGCTTAAAGGGAAGACATAGTATGTGTCGAAGTCCCATCTCACTAAATATGAAAAGTTGTTTATTTCTGCTGCCAATGTAACTCTGAGTCGCTGTTCAGTTCTGAATCCTGCCTCTTTGTTACCAACCCCTGTGGATGGGGAGTCGCATGACTGGAAGATAGGCGTCGAGACATTCTTGTCACCCTGTGTTGATCTATCTGATTTTACTTAAATGAATCCTGACCTGATTCTTTTTGTTGATAGATCTTGTATCTGTGTCCCAGAAACCGGGGAATTGCTTTCTAGGTATTCTGTATGTACCCCCATGCTGTTCTAGAAGCATACTGATTAACTATGGAAAAATCATACGATTTTACTGAATACAAAAGTCCGACTCCACCAAAAGACCTAAAACAAACACCACGAAAAGTTCGGACTACCAGAAGTCCGAACTTTTCATGGTGTGTGTTTAGTTTAGGTGTGTCGGTTGGGGTCGGACTTGGGGCTAGGGGGTTGTGCCCCGCAACACCCCGCTCACTATGCTATACAGTATAGTAAGCGGGGTGTTGTGGGGGACACCCCGCAGCACACCAGAAAAAAAGAAAAAAAAACAGGGGTGCTCCCTGCAACACCCCGCTCACTATACTTTACTGTATAGTGAGCGGGGGCTGCAGGGAAAACCCCTGCAGCTTCCGAAAAAAAAAAGAAAAGGAAACTGCAGCGCTGGTTCCCAATCACAGAAGTCAAAGGGAACTGGTGCGCAGGGAGACAGCGTGAAAGAAAGGTAAGTAGGATATGGGTATGTTGGGGGTGTGGGTGAGGGTGTGTGGTGGGTGTGTTGTGGGTGGGGGTGTGAGTTTGTAAGGGTTTTAATGCGTGTTCACATGGGACATGTGCAAACCTTTTGTGGTTCGCACATTTCTCATGAAAACTTTTCCGTCGCAGACTTTTCGGCGATGGAAAAATCACGCATATCCCCTGGTTTAGCCTCTATGCCTCAGAGTTATTGTGAAAATTGTGTTATATGTTTAGCATACAATGTTGGGAGAGTGGTGCCAACAAAGTTGTCTGCACGTCCTGTACCGGAAGGTCCAATCTTACACATGCAGACAGACTTCATACAGCTCCCCGCCTGCATGCTTTATATTTACTTTTTGGTCCTTGTAGCTGTATTTTCTGGGTGGGTGGAGGCATAGCCTTGTAGAAAAGCAGATGCTGTTACTGTGGCTAAGAAGTTGTTAGCAGAGTTTATACCTCGGTTTGGATTTCCCCTCACTATAGACAGCGAGGAGGGTCCCATTTCACTGGTCAGGTAATAAGAGAAGTGTGCAAAAGGAACAAGTTACTTACCTGTAACTGTTGTTCTCCAGCATGGGTCTGGCATGGATTCACATGCTCATGAATATTCCCAGTCGTCAGGCTGGGAATCCTCGGTAAAGAAAAAAATCAGTATCAGTTTTGTTTCTGATCTGTCTTTCTTAGTAGTAACCAATCCCTGATCTCTGGGTCATATTGCCCCCAGCCAATGACTGCCCTCTCCCTAAGCCCCTCCTCTGGCAGCCATCCTCAGATTCGGTAGCACGTAAAGTGGCAGTATGACCAAGTGAAGAGCCGCAGAGGGGAAGCAGGGAGGGTTCGCATGTGAATCCATGCCAGACCCATGCTGGAGAACAACAGTTACAGGTAAGTGACTTGTTCCTTATCCAGCATGGGGTCTGGCATGGATTCACATGCTCATGAATATAAGAATACATAGCAGTATACACATGCACAACCACGGGAGGTGGCAACAGGCTCAACATTAAGCAATACAACAACTCAACATTAAGCATCGCTTACCTCCTCACCAGGCTCACCTTAAGCGAACAGGTTGCGTAGCACTGCTTGGCCGACCCTGGACTCCTCCATGGAGACCCGATCGACGTAGTAGAATCTTGTGAAGGTGTGCTTCGACCTCCACGTAGCAGCCCTGCAGATGTCCAGCAGGGGCACACCAGACAGGAACGCCGTGGAAGCATCGATCGCTCTCGTCGAATGGGCTCTCGGACGGCCGGGAAGTGGTCGGTTTGCCAACCGGTGACAGTGCATGATGCAGCCGGAGAGCCATCTGGAAGTGGAAGCCTTCGAGAGAGCCTTCCCTTGATTCACAGGTCCAAAGTTCACAAACAGCTGTGATGTCTTCCGAAAACTCTTCGTGCGGTCCACGTAGAACTTCAGCGCTCTAGCTACGTCCAGCGAGTGCAGAGTCCTCTCGGCCTGCGACGAAGGCGACGGGAAGAAAACTGGCAACACCAAGGGCTCGTTGAGGTGGAAGTCCGACGGCACCTTGGGCATAAAGGAGGGGTGCGTCCTCAGCACCACCCTTGTGTCGTGAAAAGTCAAGTATGGAGGCTTGCAAGATAGGGCCTGGATCTCTCCCACTCGTCGTGCGGAGGTGATGGCCACGAGAAATGCTGTCTTCCACGACAGGAACTTCAACGGCACAGAATGCATAGGCTCGAATGGGGCCCCCATGAGCCTGGTCAGCACCACGTTCAGCTCCCACGCCGGGGCAGGGGCCTTCACCGGCGGGAACGATCGGAATAGTCCCTTCATAAATTCCTTCACCAGGCGATGAGACCACAAGGACGCCCGTCCTGGTGTATCGGGAGATGGCAGCCAGATATATCTTGATGGAGGCGTGAGCCAGTCCAGCTTTGGCCAGCGACAGTAGGTACGGCAATGCTTGAGGGGCCGTAATCCGCAGAGGGTTAATCTTCTATGCACGGTACCAGACAGAGAACCTCTTCCAGTTATGTCCATAGCACTTGAGAGTTGAGGACGCCCTGGCTTTTGCAAGAACCTCTCTGCAGTCAGCCGGGATATCGTATCCTCCAAACTGTAGTGCTGCAGGAGCCAAGCCTGCAAGTTCAGCGACTCCGGGTGGTGATGAAGAATGGTGCCTCCTTCTCTGGAGAGAAGATCCGCGTCCGTCGCCAGCTTGATAGGTGGGGACGTTGGCAAGTCCAGAAGGTCCGGGAACCAGATCTGTCTCGGCCACGCCGGTGCGACGAGGATCATCCTGCACCTGGACCTCTTGAGCTGGTTGATGACACGGAGCAGCAACGGCAATGGAGGGAACGCGTACAGGAACAGGCCATCCCAAGGGAACGAGAAAGCATCGCCCATGCTCCTCGGCTGTGTGAACCTGCTGGCAAACCTCTGGCACTTGGAGTCGCTGTTAGGCAGAAACCTGTGCAGTTCCCTTAGGGAACACTGCAAAAGATTTAAGACTACAGGTGTTGGCAGTAAACCCACTTGGTAGCAGTCTGTACCAACCAGATTTACCCGGTAGCTGTGGCTGAGCAGTCAGACTTCTCTCAAGAAGAGTTAGGCAGTATGCAAAGTATACACAATAGGCACTCAGTCACACTAATACAAGCAAACACTGACCAGAGCTTTGGTATCAAAGTATATCATTATTTATTTAAAAACACACTGTTTGAAACACTCCAGCACTCTTATTGTAAAATATTCTAAACACAGTTACTATTGTAATATATACACCCCTTTTTCCTTATCAGATAAGTCATAGTAAAACACCACTTATTTTCATACAGAGGTGAGCGCTTAACTAGATGGCACTCCAATAAGTTTGTGAGAAAGGGAGGGAAAAAGACAGAATATGGAAAGGTACACCACTCTAAGATTCAGGAACACTGTTAGCAAGGCATAAGAGCAAAAGTCACTGGTGAGCCAAAGTCCAAAGGCTGGGCCCACTCTTAGAGAGAGCAGAGCACAAATGTGCTCAAGCTCAAACAGTTACACTAGGCTTTGAAAGTCTTGCAGAGGGTTCAAAAAGAGTTTAGAGAGGCTTTAGGAAAGTTTAGCCAGGGTGTCCCAGGCTAACCCAGGTTCGAAAGCCGGGGGCTAAATCTAACCCGTACAGTCGGTAGCAAGGGAAGCCGGGCGGGACACGATACCTTAAGTGGGAAGGATCCTCCAGCGGTGGCAGTTGTTCCTGGCAGTGGGTGCAAGTCGCGTCGTCGTCCAGGGGAAGAGAAGATCTCGACTTGGAGGAAAGATGAAGGTCGTTGCACTACCAGAGAAGAAACCAGCCGCAGAGTTTTCCGGTTAAAGGGGGTACCTTTGTTCACGGTCGTGGTAAAGCGTGGTATCCCGGTTGCCGGGGTGCTTGGCACAGGCAAGGCGGCCACGAGGTACGTCGGGAAGGCGAAAAGACGGTGAAACTGGTTATCCCCACCAGTCAAAGGAAGAAGACTCTCCGGCGGGAGATCTCCTCTGTCGTTGGGAAAAGTGGTGAGACGGTCCAGCAGGGCTCCACCGGGGGTGGTGTCGTGGCAGGTCGGCTCAGCTTCTCCCTCGTTGGATTCTTAGGTCCTGTGGCGACGTCTGAAGTTCCAGTCCCCAAAGCCCTGCTTTTATGCAGAAAACCCCCATTCACTCAGTCTAGCTGTCACTCAAACATGCTAAGTGGTGAGCCGGCCGGCTCACCACTTGGGCCAATCAGGACGGAGTGCGACTTGAGTTGCCTAGGCAACTCAGTCCAGGGTGCCTAAATTCCCCTCCACCCCTTCTAAGTACCCCAGACAGAGTGGCACCACTTTGGAGGGCTTCTGTGGAGAAGCCCGCCAAAAAGTGGAACAAAGGGCTCGACTTGGGTTGGAGTCACAGAAGAGAACACAAACGCCATTTTAGAATCAAGTTTTGGCAAAAAATACCAACGGGAGAATTAATATTAATTAAATAAACCGGCGGTATGTTTGAGGCTACCGTAAATAATTAAATAAAGGTAGTAGCCTAAAATAATTGGAAATCCCATACGAAAATATTCACAGTTGAATATAAAAAGTAGTATCCACTGCCACCAGCCAAAACTCGATCAGGGGGGACGGAGACGTGCCCCCTCGACTAACAGACCCCGGGGCAATTGAATTGCCCCAGCCAGTATGTCCACAATATGATGGTTTGTACTGGTTCTGTTCAGAATTTAAGACTAGTAAAGTCAATGGTGACTTTACATGCCCTGGGAGACAGTAGTCAGTCCCAGGGTATGGAGTCTATACTGGGGGGTCACTATGACACCCCTGTGTCACTGCACTGAGGGTGCTGTGTAACACACATCATAAAAACACATGAAGCCCTATGGAGTAAAAGACCCCATAGCCCATTAAACACATCTAGATTCAAAGAAACACACTCAAATCATGCCCAAGAGTGAGGGTAAAAGAGTCTCACTCTTGGCAGGAGAAAAAAATAAACCCCAAAAATCCAGCAAACTGCTGGGGGACTCACTGGGTTAGGAAATTCAGCCTAAACAGAGAATTCTCCCTAACACTCGCCCCCCCCAGACTAAGGGATAGGAGGATTTAATCCACTCCTGGATGAACCTCATACCTCTAGTCGATGACATACATCCTAGAGAGTCCATCAGCATTTTGATAGTGACACCTTGACCTATGTTCTAGGGCCCAAGCAAAGGTTTTCCTTTGTAAGCTATATGACCTACAAACCCTTTGAGGAACATCAGTCTTTTTAAAGTTATAGGGGATCTGGTTGACCAGTCCCTGAGAAGTTGTTACAACTTCTGAACCTGTGATAGCCTTTTTCAAGGGGTCCTTATAAAGGATTCCCTTAGATCTAGAGGGGCCTCCAAGGTTCCTCACCACCTCTCTTGTGCGAGCAGGTTGGGTCTTAGGCCTCTTGGTTGGAGGGGTTGGGGTTAGGCAATGTACCTGTTTCCCCTTCCTCTTAGATCTAACCTTACCTACTTTAGGAATTTCCCCCCTAATACTAGGATTTGAGTTGGGGTCTTCAGTAGAAGGTCCAACAGTCTGAAGGTTTTTGGCCTTAGACTTTTCTTTCCTGGTTTTCCACCAGCATTGAGAATTACCAGTTCTCTCAGGCCTAGGTAAGGGTCCAGTAGGCCTATCCTCATCTTCCTCAGAAGCAGGGGGAGTCACATACTCTGAAACTGGGGGAACAATGATGGAGCTTGGTTGGGGCTCCCATTTCCTTAATGTGCTAGCCTGAAATGTGCCTGGGTTAGAGGTTAACTTACTAACACCAGGGCTTGTAGTGGTGGTCTCAGTAGAGGTTCCCACAGGCTTAGAGTGGTCCCTTAAGGTGGCCTCTCTAGCCAATTTGGTTAGGTTCTGGTTCTCCATACTGGGAGGCCTGGGGGTATGTGACACTACTCCTAGAGTTCTCAGGTCATTCCCCAACAGGACCTTCCCAGGCACCTCAGTCTGAACACTGACAGGGATCCTCACTGTCATGTTGTTACACTGAATGAGGGCTGGTAGAATAGGAACCATTTGGACAGGGCCTCCAGACATCTTAGTGGGAACCTTTGGTGCTTTTGCCACATCCTCATGGTGAAAGAAGCTTTCATCCACTACTGTTCTGCTGGCCCCAGTGTCTCTCCTGGCAGGAGTATCCTGGCCATTGACAAGAACACTGTCCACATAATATACCTTAGAGTTAACAGGTAGGGAGTTATACACAACCCTATTCTGGAGACTAACCAGACCCATAGGCTCTAAGTTTACAGTTGCTTGAAGACCCAAGGGTTCTTCAGCAAAGAGTTCAAAGTGGGCACTAGCCATCTGTACTTCATCCTCAGGGGTGAAGGCTAAGGAGACTGTGCTGATCCCTGCAGGTTTACCCTTGCATCTTGGTTCCCCATTGATATGGTCAGAAGCTTTACAGATATAGCATTTTCCAAATGCTCACTGAAAGGGTGGCTTGTTCTGACCTCCTCCTGGTTGTTGACCAGAAGGTACACTAGCCTCATTCGGTTTACCCTGGGGCTTACCCTGGTTATTCTGTTGTTTGGGGCCCTCTTTGGTATGGGAGGTATTAGAATTCTCTGGATTCTCTTTAGGTGGCTGCTTTCCCTCATCCTTTTTCTGAGTGACCCCTGAATCCTTGTGAGTGGCCCTGTTGGCAACCCACAAGTCAGCAGCCTTAGCTAGTTTTCTGGAATCTAATTCCTTTGAATCAGCCAAGTGCTGTCTGAGCTCAGGAGAGCAGGCATCATAAATTGACTCCAACATAAAAAGATTTTTCATACCTTCATAAGTGTTCACCTTGTAACCCTTAATCCATCCCTCTAAGTTTTTCAAACATTCACTCACCCAGGTTGCCCAAGGGGTACTATCATGCTTTTTGAGGGTCCTAAACCTCTTAAGATACTGGGAAGGGGTCTTCCCAAATCTAGCTATCAGAGCTAGTTTCACACATTCATACTCTTTACTATCCTCCCCCCCCAACTCCATTACCACATCAGTTGCAACAGGGGGAAGCCTAGAGAACAACCAGGTGAGTAAGTCATTTCCTGTGATGTTCTGGAGCCCATGATTATATTCAAACAGAGACAACCAATCCAACACATCCAACTTAGGCTCATACATACCAACCAATTCTTTAGGCATCTGGGGTCTTTTAGGACTGGAACTTCTAGAGGAGCCAGAGAGAGAAGCATTTTCGACAGAACATTTCTTCATTTCTAGCTCATGCTTGAGCTCCATTTCCCTTAGCCTTAGTTCTTGATTCAGTTCCTGATGTCTCTGTTCAGCCTGAGTATTCAGTCTCTTGAACTCTAGTTCAAGTTTCATTTTTTCTAATTCAAAATATTGAGGACTAAGTGTGGGACTTGGCAAAGGCCCAGTAGGTACAGAAGGTAGAGCAGACAGAGGCCTAGGGGGGACAGTCACAGCAGCCTCACCCTCCTCTTCTGACTCTTCCTCAAGATTATCAACATTTTGATCAATATCAATTTCTATACTGTTATCTACATTTTCTGGCATGGTAGGTTCCTCTGAACCATCATCCAGACTTTGGTTAGCTAACAACCTTTCTATCAATTCCATTTTCTTGCCTTTAGTCAGGAGATTCTTATGCTTACATAGAACTCTTAAACAATCAGCAGTTATTGTAGCAAGGGACTCTTGACTATAAGTTTCCATAGTTGACATGTTAGAAAGATTACTTTTTCAGTGCTAAGCTTTGTGGTTAGTTGTACTAAGGTATCCTAAAGCACTCTAAAATGTATACTCAATACAAATCCCACCGCTGTACACCAGTGTTAGGCAGAAACCTGTGCAGTTCCCTTAGGGAACACTGCAAAGGATTCAAGACTACAGGTGTTGGCAGTAAACCCACATGGTAGCAGTCTGTACCACCCAGATTTACCTGGTAGCTGTGGCTGAGCAGTCAGACTTCTCTCAAGAAGAGTTAGGCAGTATGCAAAGTATACACAATAGGCACTCAGTCACACTAATACAAGCAAACACTGACCAGAGCTTTGGTATCAAAGTATATAATTATTTATTTAAAAACACACTGTTTGAAACACTCCAGCATTCTTATTGTAAAATATTCTAAACACAGTTACTATTGTAATATATACACCCCTTTTTCCTTATCAGATAAGTCACAGTAAAACACCACTTATTTTCATACAGAGGTGAGCGCTTAACTAGATGGCACTCCAATAAGTTTGTGAGAAAGGGAGGGAAAACGACGGAATATGGAAAGGTACACCACTCTAAGATTCAGGAACACTGTTAGCAAGGCAGAAGAGCAAAAGTCAATGGTGAGCCAAAGTGCAAAGGCTGGGCCCACTCTTAGAGAGAGCAGAGCACAAATGCGCCCAAGATCACACAGTTACACTAGGCTTTGAAAGTCTTGCAGAGGGTTCAAAAAGAGTTTAGAGAGGCTTTAGGAAAGTTTAGCCAGGGTGTCCCAGGCTAACCCAGGTTCGAAAGCCGGGGGGCTAAATCTACCCCGTACTGTCGGTAGCAAGGGAAGCCGAGCGGGACACGGTACCTTAAGTGGGAAGGATCCTCCAGCGGTGGCAGTTGTTCCTGGCAGTGGGTGCAAGTCGCGTCGTCCAGGGGAAGAGAAGATCTCGAGTTGGAGGAATGATGAAGGTCGTTGCACTACCAGGGAAGAAACCAGCCGCAGAGTTTTCCGGTTAAAGGTGGTACCTTTGTTTCGTGGTCGTGGTAAAGCGTGGTATCCCGGCTGCCGGGGTGCTTGGCACAGGCAAGGCAGCCATGAGGTACGTCGGGAAGCCGAAAAGACGGTGAAACTGGTTATCCCCACCAGTCAAAAGAAGAAGACTCTCAGGCGGGAGATCTCCTCTGTCGTTGGGAAAAGTGGTGAGACGGTCCAGCAGGGCTCCCTCGTCGGATTCTTAGGTCCTGTGGCGACTTCTGAAGTTCCAGTTCCCAAAGCCCTGCTTTTATGCAGAACACCCCCATTCACTCAGCCTAGCTGTCACTCAAACATGCAAGGTGGTGAGCCGGGCCGGCTCACTTGGGCCACTCAGGACGGAGTGCGACTTGAGTTGCCTAGGCAACTCATTCCAGGGTGCCTAAATTCCCCTCCACCCCTCCTAAGTACCCCAGACAGAGTGGCACCACTTTGGAGGGCTTCTGTGGAGAAGCCTGCCAAAAAGTGGAACAAAGGGCTCGACTTGGGTTGGAGTCACATAAGAGAACACAAACGCCATTTTAGAATCAAGTTTTGGCAAAAAATACCAACCGGAGAATTAATATTAATTAAATAAGCCGGCGGTATGTTTGAGGCTACCGTAAATAATTAAATAAAGGTAGTAGCCTAAAACAATGGGAAATCCGCTAGGAGAATATTCGCGGTTGAATATAAAAAGTAGTATCCACTGCCACCAGCCAAAACTTGATCAGGGGGGACGGAGACGTGCCCCCTCGACTAACAGACCCCGGGGCAATTGAATTGCCCCAGCCAGTACGTCCACAATATGATGGCTTGTACTGGTTCTGTTCAGAATTTAAGACTAGTAAAGTCAATGGTGACTTTACATGCCCTGGGAGACAGTAGTCAGACCCAGGGTATGGAGTCTATACTGGGGGGTCACTATGACACTCCTGTGTCACTGCACTGAGGGTGCTGTGTAACACACATCACAAAAACACATGAAGCCCTATGGAGTAAAAGACCCCATAGCCCATTAAACACATCTAGATTCAAAGAAACACACTCAAATCATGCCCAAGAGTGAGGGTAAAAGAGTCTCACTCTTGGCAGGAGATAAAGATAAACCCCAAAAATCCAGCAAAGCTGCTGGGGGACTCACTAGGTTAGGAAATTCAGCCTAAACAGAGAATTCTCCTTAACAGTCGTCATTGCGAACAGGTCGATCTGGGGTTTGCCCCATCGTTAAAAGAGCCGATCCACCTGGTCCTGGCGTAGTTCCCACTCATGGCACGAGCGCAGCTCCCTGCTGAGTGAGTCGGCGATGGTGTTTTTTATTCCTGCGAAGTGGAAGGGAACCAGAAACATCCCCTGGGCGACGGCCCAGTGGCACAGATCCTGGGCCTCCTTGGATAGGGCTGGGGATCTGGTGCCTCCCTGCTTCCGGATGTAGAACATTGTGGGTGTTGTCGTTGAAGATCCTCACCACTTTGTCCTTGAGGGACGGAAGGAACGATTTGAGCGCCCAGAACACGGCTCGTAGCTCCAGGATGTTGATGTGGAGAGACCTCTCCTCCAGGAGCCAGAGGCCTCTTGCGTGAAGATCTCCGGTGTGGGCCCCCATCCCTCCAGGGAGGCGTCCGTCGTCACCGTCTCCTGATACGCTGGGGTCTGAAAGTCCATGCCTGGCGTGAGGTGCGCACGGGTACCCCACCATAGAATCGCCCGACGGAACTCCTCGTCGAGCAGGATCCTGTCTTCGAAGCTGCCCGCTGCTTGAATCCAGCGGGCGTCGAGGAACTCTTGTAGTGGACGCATCCAAAGTCTGCAATTGGGCACAAGGTAGATGCATGAGGACATCATCCCGAGGAGGGACTTGATGGACCTCACCCTGGCCACATCCGTGGCTAACAGGCGCTGCACCTTGCCCAAAATGGCCTTGGTCCTTTCTTCCGACGGAGATGCCAATCGCTCCACTGTGTCGAGCTTCGCTCCCAGAAACAGTGCTACCTGCGATGGAACCAGGTGGGAATTGGGGTAGTTGATGGCGAATCCCAGTTCCGTGAGCAGGCTGACGGTCCTCGCTGTGTGTTCAACGTTGAGTTCTCTTGACCTTGCACGGATTAGCCAGTCGTCCAGGTAGGGGTAAACGTTGATCCCCTGCAGGCTCAGCCGTGCCGCCACTGGAGCGAGGCACTTGGTGAACACCCTGGGTGCTGACTTTAATCCGAACGGCGGGGCTCTGAATTGGTAGTGACGGCCCTGGACTACGAATCTGAGGAACTTTCTGTGTCCTTTTAGAATGGGGATGTGGAAGTAAGCATCCTCCAGGTCCAACGACGATAGGAAGTCGCCCTCCTCCATCTGTCCCAGCACATGCTGGAGGGTGACCATCCTGAATTTCTGTGCCTTGATGTACTTGTTTAGCCGACGCAGGTCCAGGATGGGGCGCCAACCGCCTGTCTTCTTTCAGACGAGGAAGTACCTCGAGTATACTCCGGAGCCCCGGAGCCTCTTGGGGATGAGCTCGATGGCACCTTTCTTGAGCATCGCCCTTACCTCCAACAGCAGTTGAGGGACGTGATTCTCCTTCCTGGCCACGGGAGGAATGCGAGGACACTTCTTTTGAAATTCTAGCGAGTGTCCGCGGGCCAGGGTGTCCAGTACCCAACGGTCGGTGGAGATGGACTCCCACACGCTGATGAACTTCGTCAGCCGGCCTCCAACCGGGGTGCTTCGGTGGGGGCCCGACGCAACGGCCGGTTCAGTCCTGCTTGGAAGAGGCCTTGCCGCCTTGGCCTCCTTGACGACGGCGGCGAGACCCTCCTTGCTTGCCGCGGCCTCTGTAGGCCTCCTGGGACGAGGAGCGGGCCGCCTGGCGGTACGTAGAAGAGCCACCGTTGGATCCCTTGGAGGCTCCCTGTCTGCCTCCGGAGCTCCGAAAGGGCCGCCGTTGCTGAAGGACTCCTAGGGCTCGGGCTGTCTCTGTGTCGGTCTTGATGGCCTGGAGGGACTCATCCACCGTTTTCCCAAACAGGTTGTTGCCGTCGAACGGCATATCCAACACTCTGGCCTGGACGTCCTGGCGAAAGTCCGTAGCCCTGAGCCATCCTCGTTGTCGAAGGCAAACCCTGTTGCCCAGCTGGCGAAATCCGATCTCGGCAATGTCTGTTGCCACCGTAATGGCGTGATCCGACGCCACCTCACCTTCCTGCAGAATCTGTAGGGCCTCCGCCCTCTTGTCGTCCGGTAGGAAGTCTAGCAGGGGAGCTATTTTGAACCAGAGCTCCCTGTCGTAACGGGCCATAATCGCTAAGGCATTGGCCGCCTTAATCGTCGTTGCCGCCGACAAGATGACTCGTCGTCCCATGGAGTTCAACTTCTTGCCCTCGCTGTCCGGCGGGGTAGTGGAAGTTGAAGCCGCCGCACCCGCCGTCTTCTTCTTGGCCGCTGCCGAGACTACCGAATCTGGCGTAGGCTGGGCCCTGAGGCACAAGGGGGTGGCGTCGGGGACCCGGTACTTCTTCTCGTACCTGTCCCTCTTGGCGGGTGTCGTGGAAGGGTTCTTCAGGATAGCCAGCCCTTCGTCCCAGATGTCGTTGAGCAACGGTACTGCGAGGACCGTCTTTCTCTTGGCCTCCCGTCGTTGGTAAAGAAAGCCTTCCTTTTTCTGTTCCTCAGGACAGAGCTGGAAGAGCTAGGATGCCCTGGCTATCATGGCGTGGAAAGAGCCAATTTCGTCGGGCTGAGAGGCCCGAAGGGGGGGTTATGAAGGAATGTTCGTTGTATCATCGCCACCGTCGTCGTCCGTCCCCGTCGCTGTATCCGTCGCCGTATCATCCCGAGGGTCCGGCGAGGGGGATGAGGGGTCCACAGGCCTTGTGGGCACAAAGGGCGGTGAGAGGCTTGTTCGGAGGGCTTCCCGATGGTCCAGGTTCTGGATCCTCCGTCGGGGTCTGTGGTAACCTCATCCTTATCTCAGTACATAAGGATTGGATCGCCAACAAAATGGCCACCAAGCTATCCTGGGGCCCGGGCAATGGCTGCGACGGGCAGGATGGCTGCTCCACTGGGCCCTCATCGTCGCCATTGTTGCTATCTTCGATCACATCAGCAGGATCCTTCCCCTGGGATCGAACCTTCTCGAACCTCTCGTTGAGGCCTTCGAACCTCTCTTTGAGGCCTTTCACGGTTTCGACCAAATCCTCCTCGGAGGCTGAATCCAAGTCTGTAATGGCCACCGCCCCCGACCCCTTCTTTTCCGCCGGGGTGTTCACGGGGGTCTTAACAATGGGCTGGAAAGAGGATTCCCTCTGCGGTGGCAGGGAAACTCTGGGCCCCAAGGCCGCCTCCACTGGCGTAGTCTCTGCCGGCTTCGCCAGGGCCGCTGCGACAACCTCTATAGAGGCCTTTGCCGGGTGGATCAAGGCCCTCACCACCTTAGGTGCGTCCTGGGCCTTCGCTTTGGGGGGAGGGTCATCGCCTCGCTCCCCCTCAGCTCCATCCGAGATCGACCGGGGCCTCTCCAGAAGCTTACCCGGGTTCTCGGACTTCCTCGTCCCCGAACCAGAGCGCTGGCTCGCGGTTGATCGTGCCGGGGAAGTCACACCCTGCTTGGCAGCCGAAGAGCCCGACCTTTCGGCGCTCCCGGTGCCCGCGGACTCGCGGTGCCTTGCCTTCTGTTGGGCCCTGTCACCGGAGCACTCTCACAGGGCTTAGAAGACCGCTCAGACTTTTTCTTCGCCTTCTCACCTGCTGTGCCCTTCTCCAGCCAGGCGGTGAGGCGGGAACGATGATCTTGCTTGGTCCATTCCGACAGGTTCTTGCAGAACGCACAGTCCTTTTCCACGTGCGTCTTGTCCTCATGAAGGCAGTAGAGACATCTCGAATGCTCGTCCTCCTTGAAAACATTTTGCAATCTGCATCCTGGGCAGCTCCTGAACAGCTTGGATCCGGGAGTCGAGCTTCCTTTGTCCCGGGTCATGTCCATTGAGGTAGGCCTCAGATCTTCTGGAACCTCCAAGAAGCGTAACTCGACGAAAACTTCACCCTTGAGGGGCATAGAAGAATTCCGAAACGGGTCCCTGTTATCGGAAGTGGAAACGGTGGAGCTTGAGGCCCGATTAAACCGAAAAAATGAGAAAACCTCCTGAAAAAGCGTGAAAACGCAGTAAAACCTCGAGAGCTAAAGCACAAGGACTCCCAACACTTGAACGTGCGGTAAAAATCTGAGGATGGCTCCCAGGGGAGGGGCTTAGGGAGAGGGCAGTCATTGGCTGGGGGCAGTATGACCCAGAGATCAGTGATTGGTTACTACTAAGAAAGACAGATCAGAAACGAAACTGATACTGATTTTTTCTTTACTGAGGATTCCCAGCCTGACGACGGGGAATATTCATGAGCATGTGAATCCATACCAGACCCCATGCTGGAGAACTTTAGGAATAACTCAACAGTGCCATTGCGCTTATCACCTGCGCTCTAGCGTCCATGTAGAACTCTAGAAAGGGGACCTTAAGTTAAGTCTGTCTAAAGTCTGTAAAGAGGCGGGATTGAAATGGCCCCAAGCCTTGCCCCTGGTTATGTGTGCCATGATCAGTAGCCTGCAGCGTAAACACAAACTGTCTGCTCATGAAATCCTTGCTGGTCGCCCTATGAGAATGGGGACTGCACCCCCAGCAGTTCCCCACATTCATAGTCTGTCATTAGAGGACGACACCTTCATCAAATATTGTTGCATGTTGATTAAAACTGTTCGATCTCTTTATGCCCAGGTCCGTGAAGGTCTGCCTGAGCCAGCTACTGAACCGTGCCACCCTTTACAGCCAGGACACTGGGTCTTGGTGACGGTTCATCAGTGAAAGTCTGCACTCGAGCCGAGGTGGCGTGGTCCGTTTCAGGTTCTCCTAACAACTAACTCGACCATCAAGTGTGCTGGGATCCCGGCCTGGATCCATACAACACATTGCCGCAAAGTTGCCGCCCCAGCGGATTACATCACCTCATCATCGACTGAACTTCCTCGGCTTAGCTCCAGTTCCAATGAACTCTGGTGGCATAGAACTCTCTCCTTCAGCCAGGATAACATTGGTAGTGGGTGATAATTGGGACTGTTCTGAGCTACTCTGGCTGGAAGATGCAGCAGCAGGAGAAACAACAGAAGCAGCAGGAGCAACAGCAGACACAGCGTCAAAAGTCCTGAGAGGCTGAGCCGATAGGTGGGAATAATAGTCATCACTTCCCATTCATCCAAAGTCAGCGGGCTGGCTCATGGGACAGCACAACGGCTTATTATTAATGATAAGAGGCTTGATGTCATGCAAAGTCTCCCACCCCTCAAAGTGGTCCAAGCTAACAAGGACGTTGGACTAACCCAAACATTTATTTATTTCACTAATGATGGTATAAGCTTCCCCCTGGGATCCAGATGAGTTAAACAAGCTGATTTCAGCAGTACATAACAAGGGAGATGGTGGAGCCAATTGCCGTGCCAATGTCAGAAATGTCCTTTTCACAGTTAGAAGCTTTCGTCTAGTTAAGGGTACCAGGGTCTGTTCCAGTATGGTGAATATAACAGGGGGTGGAGTTGCCATTGTTACTACATGGAAGAAAAGAAATGAGCAACAGGTCCTTTTTTGTGGAGGTGACAGTGAGCTTAGAGACCCTGCAGCAATCCCGTATCACTTGAAATCGCAGCAAATTCAGTGGCAGCACAAACGATCTGTTCGCCTTGTTGTTTTTCCTGTCATAGCTTTATTAAAAACGGCCTTATGTGGCCCCCCAAATTGCCTCTGTGTCAAAATGCTGCTTCGGTGGTTGCTCGATTGGTCCACTTGACGCAAGTGCAGTTCCAGATTCCAGCGGGTACACAACCTGTGCAGCAACTTCAGCGAAACCAGTAGGAAATACTCCTTCTTTTAAACAAGCCTGGAGACACTAACTCCTCCGCACTTTCCCCTGCAGGCTTCACCCTGCGGGAGGAGCTGAGATCAAAATAGAAGAGGGGGCGTGGCCTCCAACAGAGCTTCCTAGGTTGGTGTTCGCAATTCCTCGGCCCTGTTCCCCACCGGCTACTGTGTAGGCTAAAGCCTGAAGATATGTAGACAGTTGGCGAGGCTCTGGAATCCCTGGGTGCTGCGAAGACGCTGTCGAGAGCCACAAGTCGCATCGAGCATGATTGCTAAAAACGGTCACATGAAAGTTATTATTAAACTAAATATAAAATTATAAATGCTCGATGACTAGCAGTGATTTCGAAAACTTGAACACTGTGAAATGCGACCAATAGGATGGAGTGAAAAAACAATATGAGGACCACAAGGCATGTAGTATCATGGGTACAGTACACGTCACATTAGAGATAGTATTACAAACACGTCCCATCGATGTCCCTTTCGAATTCGAAAATAAGTCATGTAATACTATGCACCAATCACTAGTTGTCGGCTTATGCAAAGCATGTGATTCTAAGCAAATCCACGAGCCTGTGAAAATGTGTTACGATTTGCCAGGATGTGATGTTTTTTCCCTTAAAGATGTTTGTAAGGAGACTGGAGTGAAGGTCGCATAGGAAGGGAGTGTGGGGGGAAATTTGGGATTTGAAAATTTGATGTACTCCTCTTGAATATTACTGCATTATAACATTAAGCAGATACTGCAGACTGTCGTGTTTAAACACCTGTCTCTTGCTTGTGCGAGGCTTTATACTTTACTGCTCATGCCTTTGCAATGAATGCTCTTTGCCTAGCATGTAGGAATGCTCATCTGCACATATCTCGGTTCTGACGCGTTTCCCTTTTGGTATATGTAAGCATGTTTTAGGCTCCCACTTTCTTAGGAAAAACAGCATTAGTAGACGGAAGTCGTCATGTTACAAGCATTCTCGCCTGCCTCAGAGCGAGTATATTCACCTTTACTAATTGGTTTACAATATGCTGCCCTCACTGATAACATTAACTTACATGAAAGAACGCAGCTGATATCAAGGGCTTGGATAGTGGGGTTTTATGCCCTGCTGGCAACATTGTTTCAGTATGATTCCTTTCCCTGCCTGGACCACCCCTTCCATTGAAATGTATCTGTTCCTTTGGGTATAAGAGAACGGTGCACATAGGGAGGGTGGGGGGGTCTCACTTGCTCTGGAGAAATTGTGCTGGTGGTGGTTTTGTTATTGTTATTGCTTTTACTAATGAGTGGTACACCAATCCACCAGAATCTGGAGTGGTAAATTCTTTTCCACCACACTAGTAAGAACGTTACTTTCCAAGAGATGTACTTTATGTTGCATTTATATATCAGATTCTAAAAGGCTCCATTAGTGATGCCAGCATGTGATGAGATCCCACACTGGCATGAGACGCGTACAGGTCGGGACAATTGCAAGTCCTTTTACAAATGTTTTACCAGTGGAATAGTTCAACATAAGCTTTTTGCCAATCTACATAAACATTCATACAGGGGAATGAATTGGTCTACGGATGCTTCTAAGACCAATTCAGGTCTGGTCTATGGATACTTCTATGGCCAAATACAGCAACAATTGTGACACTGATATGTCATTTGGGTGTAAAACCTCCCTGACACACCAGAAAGAGAAACGCTTCCATGTCTTGGTGTAAGTCCTGAGTGTAGATGGTGCCCTTGCTGCCCGTAGGACTGTCAGACATTCATCAGACAAATTAAATATCCACATTTGCTGTTTTCAAGAGCCAGGCTGTTGGTGAGAGCAATCCCAGGCTGTGATGTCATATTTGACCCCCCTGTCTTGTTAGGAGCGCCAGATGGGCTCTGCTGTTGATGTCATCAAAAATGGGTATCATTTACTCATGGCAACCATGAGCCAAGGAAGGCTTCCCGGCACTGTGCGCGCTGCAGGAGCAGCGTGCAAGGAACCCCCACTATCAATGCTCGTTCAAGGCAAGCCTCACAGGTTTCATCATCTTTGTGCTACCATTCATCAGAATTTATTAGCTGCATGAGCCTTGCAAACACTAAGTGCAATCTAGCTACATCGCCTCTACAGAAGACTGGGGTTACTATGGCAATGCATAAGGTTTTGTTTGTTTTCCCACGTGTAAAGATGGCCGCCGCGGTAATCCTGCGTGTTTGAAGTGTAGTAGACCACCTCCAACAGCTGATTGGGTGCCTGACCCTACTTCCACCTATCCGGAGGACCAATAGGCGAAAGCCGGCCTCAATCTAAGGCCATCATCAAAGGCCCCTGTCTGAACCTGTCCGAGCCAAATGGAACGAGTGGCCCCTAACGCTTGCCGAAACGAATATCCAGATAAACACCCATAAAGGTGGGTAAGTCCCTTGTCTATAACTTTGCCCCAGTTTCCAATCAATTTCGGGCGAATACACTCACCCGCACTCCAACGTCACTATTACCCACTTCGCCAGTTGAGCCCATCCCAACCCCTCATTACAAGAGGAGGCATTTCTGAAAACGCAAAGCTCTTGCGTCAGCTCCCCATGGTAATTGCCTTGTGAACCTGTATTAGTACGGTGCTTAGGCATCACCGACGGTATCTGCTGCTCAAAACTACAGAAAGTTAATTACCTCCAATTTTCATCTAAGCGCAAGCTTCTGCAAGTAATAATCATTGCCCAACCACCCGTTCACAATTATGCACTCTCAAAATGTACGCACTTGGTATTAATGCCTGAATGCCGTCATCGCTGAAGTGCTTGTCACTACAACAGGCTTAAGACCAGTGTATATATGCTATACCAGAGGCCTATTGCTTAACTGAAACCGTATACGTGCATTAGACGGCAATTAGCTACTCATTAAATGCCCTTCATCTCTGCCATTCTCGCTGTGTATGTGACCTCAAATTGCGTACGCTTTTCATATTTGCTGATTACTAAATGCCTAATGTTCACATCCTTGTCTGAAATGTTGCATACACGAGAACTATTGCTGCACTTGATTGTAAAGTTGCATTGAGGCTTGTACTAGCGGCCTTGGGGTTCTACCTAGTGATATGATTAACAATGCAATAGGTTTTTGATCAATGTATGTGATGCTTACGATACCAAAATACCTATCACCTGTCGCTTTAAATGTTATAAGTGTCAGGCCACCGCATTAATTGTAAGTACAGGTGTTTTATCTCATGTGCTCTACTAACAAACTTTGAAGGCTAGGTAGGCCACAACAACTGTCCATGCAGATAGGTTGCTAATTATAGATTCAGGGCCATCTCTGCCTCTCACGCACCTTCATTCAACAGTATCTGACTGGAATCACTGAATTTACACAATTGTTACTCAATCAGAATGAGTAGAGCAGCAAGACTACCCAAAATGTCTGGAGGCGTGACCAAACGCCACTCGCACTTCAGACCTCTCACCTCCCAGACACGGACTAAACCCTTAGCGTCCTTACTCACGCTACAGCATCCCCTTGACCCTAGTGCCATCTCACCTACCAACTTCCTCCCACCTAGCTACCTCCCAAATACGAATTTACCAGTGGCTAGGCTTATACCCACCACCCTATCAGCTAAATTGACAACTGCCCTAACTACCATGTCAAGTCCTAGCCACCTTTTGGCCGAAAATCATCGACAATAGCGACCACATCCCCTCACTAACCGCATCCTTACAGCAAAGGAACTCCCATCGTTCCTACAGATCAGCACACCCACATACTACCACAACCAACATCTCTCCACACTCTAAGGGTGCACCTTGCCCAATAACAGCTATGCTAGAGATACCACCAAAAGCAACAGATCCACACCTTCACCGGCTCTAAGCACAGAACTGACCACAGATGCACATATCAGCAAGAGTAAGACTAAGCAAGTTCTCCTAGGCGCCCTTATTAATGCCATATCCCTTCCGGCTCATGCCCTAGATTTTGCTGACACCATCGTACACACCAACTTGACTTCATAGCAATCACTGAGTCCTGGCTGCATGCAGCCGCTGGTCCGGCACTGGCCTTGGCCATACCAGACAATTACACAATCTTTAGAATGGATACACCAGATATCAAAGGAGGAGGTGTAGCCATACTAGCTAAGAGTACCATTAACTTAACAGTAATACCAAACACCTCTCTCCCCCCTGGAGAACTACTCCCACTGAAATTAACACTCTTACCCACTGCCACTCTGAACATTCACCTTATCTATAGACCTCCAGGCCCTACCTTCTCATTCGAAAATTATGTAGCTCAACTCATCTCTACCAACAGGAAACCATATTCCCAGACCATCCTTCTGGGTGACTTTAATCTAGGCTTGAATGACCCTCTAGATAGGAAGGGCTTCTCACTAGCTAAGACCATCTCAGCCTTGGTTTCACACACCGCATCCAAAACCTGACCCAACACAAAGGCAGCATCCTTGACTGGCTAGCAGATTTGAACTGCACTACTGACATTACCTCAAACACCCACTGCCCCTGCTCCGACCACCATCTCAAACTTCAGGATCACAGCTAGATGCGGCCCCACTAACTCCCCACCGCACTATCTAGAAATAAAATAAACATTACTGTCAATAACATCCTTCCACTCATACAACCTATCCTAACACACCCAAACGAAGTAACAAATTACCCTTCGGCACTGGTAAAATTGTACAATGAAACCGTACTTATCGCTATTGATAACCTGGCGACACTCTCCATGCAGAAAGCCAAACCATTTGCTCACCTTAATGCATGGTTCACTCCGGCATTAAAAACTCTTCGAAATTCCAAAAGATTAGCTGAGACAAAATGGAAAAAACTGCCTAAGAAAACGAACAAAGTAGAATTCACCTCTGTCTCACGTGAGTACACGCAAGCAGTCCACCTGGCCAAAAGTACCTCGTACAATGATAGAATTACTAAAGGCAACTCAAAGACAAAAGAACTCTTCTCCATCCCTAGAGAACTTGAGTCCCCGGTCCACCAAGTGGAATCTTGCAACAAGGACATAAACTGGTGCTTGAACATACAGAATGCCCTATCCAGTAAAATAACACTACTATTAGCCAAAATTGAATCATAAAAATCTTCTATCCAATTGGATCCTCCACAGCGCGCCCTCCTACCTGACCAAGGTACCAGCTTAGTGCCCCAATTTGAATTCTCAACTGTCACGAACCAGGAAATGCTCAAAGTTATCACTAGCCTTAAACCTTCAAGGTGCCAAGGCCATGGCGCCCTGGTACTCACCCCGTTCATCACCAACTTAATTAATGCTTAATTTGCCAACAATACTGTCCCCACCAATCTCAAAAACGCTTGGGTGCTCCTGCTCCTAAAAATACCTTCCTTGGACCCTAATACACCAACCAACTACAGGCCTATCACAACAGTACCATTCCGACTGAAAATAATAGACAGAGTGGCGTACTTACAAATACAAAACTATCTGGAAGACAACCACCTTGGCATACTACAATCCGGTTTCCGTCCTAATCATGGGACTGAAACAGCACTCTTGGACCTAAAAATCCAAATGGATGATTTAAAAGATTAAGGCAAACTAGTTCTACTACTCCTATTAGACCTATCTGCAGCATTTGATCTTATACACCATAATATCCTATGCAGACACCTAGCCTCAGCGGCACACTTCTCTCCCAACGCCACCCAATGGATAAAATCCTTCCTGGCAAATAGAACCACGAGAGTCTTCTCCCCACGGCAGAAGCAGAGGAGGATAGATCAGGGGCAACGTGCTCAGCCTTGGAAGCAAGATGACATGGAGCAACACAGTTCGATCCCTGGATCCACACTTAGAAACCTCTGGGTATTAAGCACGTTATAAATAACCTATCATATGATATCATATCTCGACCCACACGCACAGCCCTCCTTGAAGGAGGTTTGCCTCTCCAGAGGGCAGTCGGGCAGGAACTCCCCAATCTCCCGCCACAGCTTCTGGTTCGCCGCGGCTAGGAGGGTGTCGGCGTTGGCCTGCCGCAAATGTAGTCCAGAGGTAAGGTAGCAACGCTTGCCAAAAGACTCAAGAGCTTAGTACTCTTTCGAAAGACAACTGGAGGCAGCCCCTGCAGAGGTGGATGAAGACGATGATTTAGAATACATGGAGGCCGCTGCCCACACTGAAGAGTGTGGCTATGGGTGGGAGGCTAGTCCTGGCTCAAAATCTAAAAGCCTGAACCGGCTGTCCAATTTCTTGTTCATTTGGGCGTTGGTCTTAGGCTTCATAAAGAGCCTTTACTGAGGCTGAAGGCTCTTCGTCCTGGGCATCATCATCGTCACCATCATCGCCCACTCTTTTTTCCAGACGGAGGGGAGTGCGGGTCACCCTGATCCGGCCCCGAAGATAGCTGTGGATCCATCTGTGACTGCAGGGGAGGCGTTGATGGTACGGGAGGAGAGTTCTGAAGCACCGGCAAGGCCTGGACCGGCAGAGGAACAGGCAGCTGCACTGGCAGCGCCGGAGGAACCGTAAGCGGGTATAGAGGCAGACGTCTAGGAGGCACGACCTGTGGGATCACTTCCTTAACAATTTCCTTAAGGAGCCCCGTCATCTGAGGGGAGCGCATGAAGAGGAGGAAGCGCTCGAAGAAGCGGTCCTTGCAAGCTGCTGGGTCGCATGGGGCACGGCCCTAAGCGGCTTCCTGATCAAAGCGTCTAGGCGCCTGTGGCGAATAGCCATAAGGCTGCGAGGGGTAGATGTAACCTTGCGGGGACCAACCGCCGGTACCATAAAGTCTGGAGCCGCTTCCAGAGGGAAGGGGACTGGAACCTTCTTGCATGGCCCGCTCTCTGGGCAAAGGACCGGGGAGGCCCAAATCCAAGATGGCGACCGACCTAGCAGGATCTGCTGCATGCTTGTCTGCCATGTTTGGGCCTTGCACCCTGGCTTGGGGGGGGGGGGGCACGATGGCCTGTGCCACGTGATGGCTCAGATATGGAAGGGCACTCCTTGGCCCTAGAACCTGAAACAAGCGTTGACCTCAGAGATTGCTCTGGTAGGCTCTGCATCTTGAGCCCGCTGGCCGGTGGTCGAATCGCCCTGCGCAACGACCTCAGAGGTGTCTCCATTAGTATGGGGGCCCTCAGCTAAAGAGCTGGTAGTGGTGTTGGATCATGCTATGGACTGACTCTTGGATGTAGAACACAACAATCCCTTGCCCACTAGGGCCGAAGAGGAGGATGAACTTGAACGCCCCTCCGTGGACTGCCCGGAAGAGCCCCTGGGCCTTTTGGCTTGGGAGCTGGTCTCGGGTCTGTCGACGGAATGTCCGGAAGAGCCTCTCGGCTTGGGAGCCGGTAGCCTTATCGGCCTCAGGTCTGCCGGAACCAGAATCCAAGGTACCCTTTCCCGTGGAAACCCCTGGGAAGGAGTCTCTGCGCTGAGGAGCCGTTAAACAAAGGGCCTACCTTGTCTTGACGTGAGGTCCTGGAGACAAACTCCTTAAGATGACCTGGAGGAGAAGCGTGAAAGACTATTTTTCAATGCCCGGTGACCAAGAGCGCTGCAAACCCTGTACATGTCCCAACGGTGGACGGGCCCCAGGCACTCAAGAAAGAGTGCATGGGGGTCCGAGGCCGGGAACGAGCGATCACAGGATGTGCATCTCGTGAAGCCTTTTGCAGCTGACATGCGCTGGGGGAGGTGAGGCACCGAAGGGAGGTAAAGAAGATTCAAAAGACAAAAAACTGGGAGCAAGCGAAAAGTTGAAAAAGTCTCTGCACCTAGCTGCCAGGTCTAACACTGTCTATGGGGAAAAGGGGACTGAGGTGAGGCGCCGGAGGGTGGGGCTTTGGGGGGCATCCCTGCGCACTAGACTAAATTTAAAGGGGGAGCACATTTTTTCGCTGCCAAAGGTTCCGGTACCATCCCTATGTTGGGGGACGCCCACAAGGCTGGAGGAAAGGGGACAGAATGTATGAGTATTGGTGTTGAATAACACGTATGCCGGGTCACCCTACCTTAAAACAAAAGTGATACATGACCGTAACAATTGTTTATCATAAGAACAAAAACATTTGCATTAAAGAATGTGTTTTGAAATTGTATTTACAAGTGTGTTTGTTGTTTTTGACGGGTTGTCATTCCAGGGGCACCCACTTGTTGTAGAGCCCTGGGATCTCTTTGCGTGTGTTGTGAGGCTTTTGTTCATCCGCCAGCGCAGTGATCATTGAAAGAAGTGGATGAAATGGAGGTGATCATCCCGTAACTTGATCCCACTGTAGGTCTACCTCCTCCAGTATTGGACACATTCTCAATCTGCAACGAGGCACAAGGGATATACAACATAACATCATGCCAAGTAGAGATTTGGATTGCCGCACTATGCAGGTTCTCCTGGATAAGAACTGCTTTGCCAATCCTTTGAGGGGCCCTGAACAGCTTATGTCCTGACCTGTTGAATGTTAGTGTAGAAGTCTGTTCTCAGGAATCACAGATATGAGCTGGAGTAAGCCCTGATTTTCTCATGGATAAGAACTGCTTTGTCAATCATTTGAGGAGCCCTGAACAGCTTATGCCCTGACCTGTTGAATGTTAGTGTATACGTCAGCTCCCAGGAATCACAGATATGAGCTGGAGTAAACACTGATTTCTCAGTGTTGATGGAGAACCCGAGAATGGCGAGAGATGTGACTGTGTATCTACACTTTGAATAGCCTAACCCTTGGAGTGTGAGCTAAGTAACCAATTGTCCAGGTAGGGATACACCTCTACATCCATTCTCTGCTGATGTGCTTCCACTGGCGCTAGCCACTTTGTGAAGACTGTTGGTGTGGAACGGAGTACAAAGGGAAGAACCCGAAACTGCCAGTGGTCTTTGCCCATCATGAACCTGAGAAAGCGCTGGTGGGCCCGAATGCGGATTGCAACGTGGGAGTAGGCATCCCCCAGGTCAAGTGGCCACGTAGTCCTTTTTTTCCACCCATGGAAGGGTTTGGTGTAGACTGCTCATTTTAAAAGTGAGGCACTTGCTGAATTTGCTGATGCAAAGCAGATTCAGAATGGGGTGCTATTCTCTGTTCTTTTCCCGTAGTGGGAAACAGTTGGGGTAGAATCGCTTCCATCTGTTTTGGTTTGGTACTCTTTTTACTGCCACATTTGCTCACATCACGCTGTAGCTGCTGGAGCGGATGAGTGTGCAATATTAATGATGGTGATGGAGGAGGACTTTTGATAAATTCCAGTGTGTGTGCTTTGGGCACTGTGTTTCATCTGTCATCAAGCTGTCATCGCCAAGGCATTGGTGGTTCTACTCGTCTGCCCGCTTTGGCAGGTGGGGCTGTTAATGAAGAGGCTGGGTTTGGTTGCTTACTGCTCACCAATACCGTAATAACTGTCTGGTTTAGGGTGGTCCCTCAGGCATAATAAGACAGTATCAGGAGCCTTGTATTGTTTTTCTCAGACCTTACATGGATTTCTGGTACTGATGAAGATGCTTTTCACTCTCCCAGATTGTATCTTATATGGGGATCGTAGAGGTAGTGTGCTGACGTTTACCTCTGTGTCCCTAGAGGACCAACTTTGTTTTCTCTGTCGACACTTGGAGGTCTAAGATTTCAGCAGCGTTGGATCATTGTACGGAAGTACACAATATTATCTGGGGAGTCGTGTTTCTTTTTTTGGGGGGGAGCGGTAGCATAATTCTTTCACTCGTCCTGGTCTTCTTCTGGGGAATTTTGGTGAAATTACCCCTCTTCAGGTTAGGCTAAAGGTTGTTTCTCATCCGAATATTCATGATATGGGTCCCAAATGGGGATATCCCACAGATTGTGCTCTTCATCAGGCTCCTCAAAGGGGGCGGGCTGCAGTGAACGATATTGCATTGGTCTGGGAAGGAATGGCCTCTTTTGTGGTAGCAAAAGCGCTAATGGTCATGTGCTCTGGCTTTTCTTTGGAAGCTGTGGTTGGAAGACTCTGATACCTTTGGAATTCTAAGAGGATGCTTTGCAGGGATTGCATCAAGGCCAGTGGGAATGGGTAATTAGGGTTGCAAAGGTAGCTCAGGACTATCCATCCTCGGGGAAGGTGAAAAAACTGAAGTCTTGTTTTTGGTCTGAAGACTGGGTGCTCCTGTAGGATCAAGACTCAAAGGTCAGACATCTCATTTAATGGGAGACATATGTAACCCCTTTGATATGATATGGCATTTATAATGCGCCTATACACAAGTGTTTCAAGGCGCAACGAGGCGGGGGGGGAAACAAAGGAAGGACAGACAACGATCCTACTAGGCCAAGTGTCATTCAGATCGCGCAAGTGCATGGGAAGGGGGGAAAAGGAAAATTGCGCAGGGGAAGGGAGAGGGGAAAGTGCAGTACATGGGAAAAAGTGGAATAAATAAGAAAATAAATAAAAGCCAGCTGGTGGCAAGTGCAAGGAAGTGCAGACAAAAGTTCTGGTAGGGGGACTGTTGGGATACAGAACAATGGCCCCCAGATGCAGGGGTTGCCAGGGAGGCAGTGCAGTGGGCAAATTGACAGGGCCTGGGCCAGCGATCAGAAAGGGTGGCCAGGTAACCCGGGCAGTTTCAGTCAGGAAATCAGCAGGGGAGAGGGGGAGAGAAAGCAGAGGCAAAGAGGAAGGTTTTGAGGTGCTTCCGGAACCGCAGATGGTTCTCCTCGAGTTTCAGGGAGGCAGGAAGGCTGTTCCAGAGAGAAGCCCCAGCCGAAGAGAGTAATCTGCCACCAACTCGTTGCTTGGAGAAGCGACTGACACTGCGGGAGTTGGAGGCGGAGGAGCGAAGAGCTCGAGAAGGAAGATATTTAGGAAGAGTGTTGAAGATATTTCAGCCCCAGATCCCAGAAGGCCTTGTGAACAATGCTGAAAAATCTGCAGACAGAGCCATCAATTAGATGCGTTCCGGAAGATGATGGCTAGGTCGGGGGACATATTTGGTGACCTTTTGTGGATGGCCTTATTGACAAGATTTTCCCTGTGGATGCTGTTCCGGCAGACAATACCCACTTGCCTTTCGATGAGTATGTCTTTGACGGCCGATCGTCAATGAAGTCATTGATGGCCTACGCGTGGACAGCCTATCTGATGATGGTGCCGTCGACGGGTGCGAACCTGATGGTTGCTTCTTAGCTGTTTTGAGGTATTTCTAACAAATGGATTTGACACGAAGCACTGGGGAATGGACCCTTTTGAGGCTGTTAGTCTTAGAAGTAGTTTGTGCATGCAACCACTGAAGCTCTCATTTTTGGAGGAGCTTGCTTTTCAGGAGTTCTAAGATGTATAGAGGCTGGGGATTGTCTGGTAGATTCCTCTCCCAAGTTAATATTTTCTTTCAAGTACAAAAAGAACCTCCTGTGCGTGTGCCGACTCATTTTGTGTGTTGAGGCTTTGGCAGATCACATCGTCTTCATACTTGCGAAGATGCAGACAATAAATGTACTCTAACTGTGGGTCTCTCAGAAAAACATGTTTATTTCCACGACTGCTACAGTCCTTATACAGTTATGTTTTAAGCTTCCTTCCTACCTTCATCTGACATGGTCCTTCTGAGGTGTGAAAACTGGATGTTTCCTAAGCCTAGGATGCAGCTTTGCAGGAACAAAAACTATCGCCATGAACAGCAGGCAGGTTTGAATAGGATGATAAGGAAAAACTTGCCAAAGTACTTGCTAAATAAACCAAAGGAAAGCACAGAGAATGGAAGAGGATTCCCTGTCACAAGGTTTGCAGTGAAGAATCTGAAGATGGCTTCTCTGGGTGGAGCTAAAAGCCCGCCCACCTCATTGACGGAGGCAAAAAAGAACCAAAATGATATGGAGATTATAAGTTAAAGTATTTCTCTACAACTTATGTTGGCATTTTATTGCCATGTTGTTTTCTTATGTACTGGGGTGTTTCCCACTTCAGATGATGGGGAATAATTCAAGCATGGGAATCTATGAAAGATCCAATGCTGGAGAACGTGTCATTGCTCGTAGGACAGAATTTTCTGTGGGGCAATACTCTGATAAATCTCAGAATTTTAAATTAGCAAAAAGGTTATCATTCATTTTCACCAGACCTGTTACCGGCATCATCACCTTCTTGGCGATTGTGTCAAAGATCTCAGCTCTGTTCTCTTCCTCTACTGTTCACTCTGTGATCCAATTGATGCCAAAAAAAAACAATATGAGGAGGGTGTTGAGTGGAAGGAGCATTGTGGGTAGTATGCATACATCATATATTGCGCATATTATGTAGCTGCAGCTATCGATAAAGAGGATGTAATACTCTGGGTCAACCACTAGATGGCAGTTTATGCAGACCATGTAGTCATAATGTATTCAATGCAAATCATGAAATGTGAAGGATCTTGCTGCAAGGACAAAGGAGCCAGGGTCAGGCTAGTACAGCCATACCAGAAACATCAACACCAGCCCATCGCCAAACAACCTTCAGGTACGACATCAGGAACGTATATTGGGAATGCACAGGGCCAATCACTGATATTACATTCACCCAGGGGTTGACCTAAACTGGCCCACCAATCACACTCTAGGCAGGCACAAAGGGTTTGGCGGGTAGCCAATGAGACTGGCCCTAAAAACTGCTAAACACACAGGTACTGCCACACTGGATGTAGATTAGAAGGTCTTGAGGATTTTAAACCAGTCACCACCAGTTTAAACAATGCCCAAGGAAAATTGGCACTTTGGCCATACCCTGTGGTCCACATGGACAAAGGGATGGCACAAAAACTTGCTGAGAGCCGGGCTTAAGAAAATAAATTAAAGGAATTTTAGATCTGGCAGCAGCTTAAGGGCTCAGCTCCTGCAACCGAAGATCCTTGAAAGAAATAACCATGGGACATGCTGATTCAGTTGAAATGAGAGATTCTCTATGTTCAAGGCAATCTAGGGATGGACCAGAGGTAGAGAGAGTATCTGCTGTCTCTTTCTGAGAGACACAACCATTTAAAAGTGTCAGTGAGGAGAATGAACTGGGCCACATCTGTAACATCTGGGCTAAGGGCCAGTCCAACGCAGACTACTTTATGGAAATAAAGGATGATGTTGCATTATTCATACGGAAGATTAAACCGTCAGTCCTTATATTAAACAAAACAATGCTGTGATCAAACAGCATACAGAGGAACTAGAAGGCAGGATCCAAAGCTTGGAAAAGAAGGTAGCTGACCTGACCCTCCAATTAGACACAGCCAACAAGAGGATAGCAGTACAAGAAAATTAACCAAGGCAGCTCAACATCAGGATCATGGCGTTCCCAGAAGATATGGAGAAAGGATGACCTAATGAAGTTCTGAAAACGACTTCCTTTCCCACCTCCCCCGAGGAAGCTACTAGAAATAGAGTGAGCACATTGCACTCAAGCCCCCAAACCCAACCCGGTATAATCACCCATAGCCTTTGTAGTCAGATTACTAAAGTATCCTGTCAAGCAAATGGTCATGAGGAGGGCTTGGGACCTGGGTGAGCTCAAATGGGAAGACACCTGTAAAATAATGTTCTTTGATGAGGATGGGAAGGAAGTGGTGGCCCAAAGAAAGCTCTCCTACTATATGGTTTACCCTGCAATCTTAAAAGTGGTCCCAACTTACTCCTGTACAGATCGTGGAAAGGCTATGCAATTGTTTGTGACTGTGCAAGGAAACCATAAGCATCCTGTGAAAAAATCCCAAATCCAGCATGGGATGTTGCATAATTATTGTTAAGAGTTAGGGGAGACTGTCTTGGTGCTTTTTTCTTTCTGCAACAAATTATACTATTTTTGAAGACATGTTGGTCGCTGGGCCCACAGGATAACATTGCAGAAAATTGCACTCAGTGACGTGCTCAGTTGACGCTAAAATACAAGGCATTACAGGAGTGATTGAGTGCTGTGTAAACACCGGGAGCCTTCGGCCTTCCCTTTAATAGGGTCGCGCAATGCGTGGCATACTTTTGTTTGTCACCACTGAAGATAGACTTTGGTGGAGGAAGCTTGTGGAGGACGCCATTCAGGGAGGACTCTGCATCCGTGTGGCTATGTCAGGTTCTGGGCTGCAGTATTACTCTGTTTCTGTAGTGCTGAACGTTGCTACCCAATGGGGCCTGGGCAGTGTGCAGGTTTATTCCCTTAGCGTGGAACCTACAACCATTTCCCTAGCAGGTGCTATAAGCCTGGAAAAGATGGGCAACGAGCATGGCGACTCCCCAATAGAAAGGGAGAAAGGTAACTTGTGCTGTGCCTTGGCAGCATAGCAGGGACGCCTTCCACTCTTGAAATTCTACACAGCAATCGTCTTCAAGAACATTCGGATTTGGGCTGTAAGACCGTGGATGGAATGTTCGAGAGAGAAAAGACAAAACATTTTTTTTTCAAAAATAACTTTTGGTCTTCTCTCCTCTGAACATTTCAGCCTTTGTCTTTGCCCCCACCCTCTAATTACCTTCCAGTGGAACACTTCGCTGTGTGCCGCCGGCTCGCTGTGTCCCTGCGACGCCTGTTCCCTTTCACTTCCCTGATCGGGAATCAGCGCGGAAGGGTCCTTTCCTTATTTTTTATTTTGTTTACTTTTTCACGGGACTGGCTGCGGGGGACACCCCGCAAACCCCACTCACAGTATAGTGAACAAGAGTGCGGGGGACACAGCCCTTGCCACCAAATGGGGGATTTAGTTGAACTTTTCGGCCGTTCAGATTTTTAGAATGGCTGAAATTTGGCCAAATCTCCCATTCGGGATTTTAAACCGTCTTTTTGGACGTTTCCAGAACATTCTACTGGCCCATCCAACAAAAACGGGATAAGTGAATATGAACAATGTAACATGGAACAATCTACAAGAGACAGCCTACCCAAACATCCTGCTCAGACCTTATAGCAGAGATTCCCTGTTCGTGGGCATCTGTAAGGTCCACTGATAGAATGTAAACCTTGGGGGGGAGGGGGAGTGAATCCAATGGAGTCATCACAGATTCCCCAGTGGGAACCTCCTTCCATGTGGCCAGGGAACGGCAGCCACTACCTGATCCTGGCCCTGGGGGTGGTTATATGAGGGAGGATCACATGGGAGGAGACAACTACCAGGGAGATGTTATGACCTCATTAGAGGAGTCACAGTGTTCCTCCTTTCCCATAAGAAAGACACCCTGCCCTCGAGAGCTCAATGGCCTATTGTCAGATAACGATTCCCTCTGCAGAGGAAGCAAAGAAACCTTTTCTCTACATCATTCTAGTCAGGCCCCCACTTTCCACCCAAACATCCATAACTCACCCATGACACCTTTTGTTTTTGATGTGCCTTTATGTGAAGTTCATGAAACAAACCATCCCAGAGTTAAACAATTCAATATGGACTTCAATTCCCATAACCTCTCAGGTACTGATGAGGACAAGGGAGTTTGTTTAAAGTAACTGGAGCTCTAAATGCAACACACAGAATAGTTGTTTTTCCAAACCTTCATTGAACAGGACATTTAAAAATGGTGACTGCACTGTGCAGAAGGATAGTGCAGGGACGATCCGTGCAGGAGGAGATGTTGCCATCCATGCCGAGGCTCCTGAACGCTGGCAAAGCAGAGAAGGCCATTGGGATAGGAAGAGGAGCGCTGTGTGTGAGCCAGAAGGACTGCAGGAGCTCCTGGAGGTCCGGTCGTTCGACGAGGCAGCAGACTTCACCCCAGGCCGAGAAGGAAAGCCTTGCGTGTGACCGCAGAGCCACGCTGGGTGCTAGAGGAGCGTCCGCACACTTCAACCTGGAAGGAGGAAGAAGAAGCCAAAACGCAGAAGCGCGAGCAACGCCAGAGATGCTGGAAAAGACTGGTGAGTCTGCCCAAAGCAGCTGGGGACCATAGGGCATTCCAAACAGCGTGCCAAAAAGTGGTTGAATGGTACAAGAATGCTAATGCAGAAAATATACAAAGGCAAAGTTTGTTTGAATGCATTCAAGGCAAAGTTCAAAGGCAAGATTCAATAAGAAGAATGTTTGAATGCAGACAAGACAAAGTATAAAAGCAAACCCCAATCCAGCATGGGAAAAGTCTGAGTAAACACGTTTGAGCAAATATTAACCAAGCGGCACATGGTACATGCTATTGTGGTATACCAAAGAACTGTGAAAGACATAACAAATCCTGGCAGGCGAGTAGAACAGGCATTTAAACCTATACAAAGATTCCTGGCAGGAGAGTACACCATGGGATCTGACAACCTGGCAGGGAGACAGGTGAGTTCACCAGGCAGCTTAACATTGTACAATGATCCCTGGCAGTGGAGTATACCAGGTAATCTGCAAAGATACAAGAACCTTTACAGAAAGACTGTTACAGAACTTTTTGCTTGAACAGAACCTTTTGGTTAAACAATACATTTTTGAGTCCAGTGAAGACCCAAAGGAACTTTTAGCTAAAGAGATATTTTGCCAACCTGTTTAAGAATCCAGGGGAAGGGGACCCACTTTTGGGTCGAACCTTGGAGAACATTTTAATTGGAGGTATTCTTACACTTTTGATTTTGAACACTTTTCCCAAACAAAGTTAAAAGACATTTCCTTGCACCTTTTGTTGTTTGTTTATATTGTGAGGGTCAGGATAAGTTGTTTTGGACACAAGGACGGTTATTCAGTTACTTAGTTTTAGTTTCTAGGTAGTGAAATTCCTCTTTAGAATAGGGCTAGAGGTGCATTTTTCCAACCCATTTTTATTTAATAAAAGTGTCTTTAACCAGGAATACAACAACCTTGTGTCCTTCTCTCATTTCTGATTCCTCACAGGAGGTTACCTGTGTACTGAGTCACCATGTCCTGATGGGAATGAAGGGTGGGAGCACCTGCCATATCCATACCAGTGATAGCTCAACGGTTATGTATATCTTTAAAGATGTTATCAATTATAAGACATTAGTCATTTCAAATCTATTCTGTTTCTTTAATGAAAGTGGGTCTGAGACAGTCCCACATGTTGGTTTACTTACCTGCATACTTGCTTTGTTTTTGTATCTTTCCTCCTCCCTGTAGCCCTATTCGTCCCACTTTTTCACAGGACCTGGCTCTCATCACATCACACTTGTTATGTTGAAACTTGCTTTTGGTTCATAGGAGGAGAACAGAATGATTTGCCAACATGTCTTACCTATGATTACATAAGGTTGATTGGGCAAATGGTATTTATGTACAAGGAGATGTATAAGCATTTGAAGCACCTTAAGCTGTAATGTTAGTAGTAGTAGTGAATATCCCAGTGAAAAGTAGAAAGATCCTTACATACATTATGAGGAAGAGTGATCATTGTTATTTCTACAAGAAACCTATCTTCTGGAGGAACAAAGTTACTATATTTTGAGTAAAACTTGTAAAGGTACAAAGTTGTTACATAGCCAGGCTTTTTTTTTCACAGTTTTATGCTGGACATTTTCAGTTGAAAAAACGAATTGAAAAATATGGGGGGCGGCGGTCAGTGGGTGGTTAAGGGGATTATAAGGAGTACTGGAGTGTGAGGAATAGAGTTTAGATATTAGAGAAAAAAGTGGGGCTGGGGGAACTCAGTAATATTTTTAAAAAATGAGTTTTTTCGGCCAAATGTTTTCAGCAAAAAACTCCACACAAAAAAACCTGACGATGTAAGAACATAGAACCATTATGAATAGGGTGGTGTCTAGCTGATATGTGGGCATATCTAGGGGAGTCAGTATTTTATGTGTGACAGATGTGAGGCTGACTATAGACCGGCTGGAGAAGGACTCTGATGGTAGATACATGACAGCCCAGAATACGCCACTCGTTTTAGAAAGTGTCTATAAGCCAAATGCTGCTCAAGGAGCCTTCCTTAAGAAGAATGAGAATGATAGTTTTGAGGTGGCTGGGAGATATTGAGGGATTTTAGCTGGTGATTTTAATGTAACATTGGACTACAAGCTGGATAAAACCGGGGGTTCTTGCTCGTATTCAGAAAAGAAGGCAAGGACTGATCTTCTCTCGATTCTGGGCTCATGGGGCCTGGTAGATGCTTGGAGGGAACTACACCCAACGGACAGACAGTAAAATGTTATTCCACGTTGCAGCAGATGTCCGCACATATTGATCTATTTCTGCTCTCCAGAATCATTTTTAGTAATGTCCTCTCTGTAGATGTGGGAAACATAGTGACCTTGAATTACAAGGACATTGAGATAATCCTGTCCTGCTCATTGGATGAGAGGTGGTATGGAGTGGGGTGGGACACTGGAAGATAAGTGGCTCCCTCCTCACTGATGCTGCCTTCCTAGAATACATGAAGGAAGAAATATTGTTGTACTTGTCCTCCAATGAAGAATCAGCCTCAAATGTTTTTGCACTGTGAGATGTCATTAATTCAACTATCAGGGTAGAATTATCAGTCATACTGTCTGTAGGTGCAAAAGTGAGGGAGAGGGAAATGTTTATTATGAAGGTTGAATTATGCTGGCCGAGCCAGTGCATAGCGATGACCCATCTCAGACGCAAGGGAGAGAGTGCTAGTGGCTAAGCACTCCCTCGGCCATAATCTAAATGTGCAAGTCTAGTGAAAACTGTTCTCTTATGAGACAAGTTTTCTGGATGTACGGGGAGAACCCTGGGCTAAGCACTCCCTCAATCATAATCTAAATGTGCAGGTCTAGTAAGAACTGTTTTTTACGAGACAAGCTTTCTGGATGTACGGGGAGAAAGTCAGGCCGCTCCTGGTGAGCCACCATAAAAAAAAGATTTAAAATTTAGACATGCTTTCTCAATTATAGACAAGGTAACCCAAGATAATGAGTAAGAATACGGAAATCTGGATAGGCCACCAGGGAGCGCAGGCAAGATGGCTGCCTGAACTTTGAGCTCCCCGTATGGCCCCGGGAAACAAGCTACAAGTCGTGCCTCAACGATCCCCGAACCTTGACTCCCAACCGGATTCGTGAAGAGGAACTGTTCTGGAGCACGAGGGACTTTGTGTGGACTTCGGAGGTGCCCCCGTTCCCTCGCTGGGTCGTTGCTGGCGGCAGCCCTCCCCCTCCCCCAAACTCTCTTGCGGCGTCTCCACGTCAAGAGCCGCGCGCTCGCTGGTTGTGCTGAGGGAGGAGGGGCTGGGCCTTCTGCCTGCGTCCGCCCGCCCGACGAGCGCCGCCCGACTCTGCATCACGGGCCTGGGCAGGCCTCCTGGGGACCCCTGCCGCTGACCGGAGGCTCGCCCCCCCGCCCCAGGAGACGCGCTGCTCAGCCCAGAGGAACGACGAGTGCAGCACCCTCGGCATCCTGTCATACAGAGCACCCGGGGAGCCGTGTCTCCCCCACCGACCCAGGTACTGTTGATACGAATTGGCCCGGGCCGACGCGGGAGCGTGCCCGGGCCCCTCCGTAGTGTCCGGCCCACCTCCAAACAACCATCACTGCCCGTAAGTCGTTGGAGGCCGGCCCCGGCTGCCCTCTCCACTATTGCACACCGCCGCCTATGCCATAGCGGGGCCCGCCCTGCCTGACTCTCTGGGGACATTAATAGCGGGCAGAGGAGCCCACACAAACACCGGGGACCGGCTTGGGTCCCCCCTACCTCTCATCCCACTCATCAGCCTGGACTGGCCCCACCCGCAGGAGACTGGTCCCGAAGCCCTGGGTTCCACGCTTTGTACAAGCTGCAGGGCCACACTGGGGCCCCTGTCTATCAACAACAACACCCTGCCTCATGCCGAGGGCGGAGGTATCTCTGATCTCATACAGCCAGCTGCCTGCTAAGGCCCACTTCGACTCTTCGGGGGCGACACCAGGTTAGACCAGCAAACTTCAGTGAAATAAAACCGGACAGAGGGAAGTCGCGCCCCTGGCGACATCACGGCAGCGCGCCACCCATCGGAGCCCACACACCGACATACAGCCCCTCCACATGAAAGATAACTACAAGGCTTTGAGTTAAAACAACGGGGTCTGCAGGTCGGGACCCCGGGACCCTCCCGAAAGAGACACCTGGAGAAGTCCCGATATCCCAAGGCAAACGACACCCCATGAGCTGGAGGACAACCCTTGCAAAATACCAGTTCACCCATAGACACCACGCGATGGAAACCGGCCCTGCCGCTGCACAGCCCCCAGATATGAACGCAATGCAATGTAACATCCAAATGATCCTCGAGGAGATCTGAGGCATGAGAACAGATATGGGGGCCAAATTGGCTGACCTCACGGCTAAGGTTTCCACATTAGAGGACCGAATGGAGGGGGTCGAGAACAATCAAGTGTCAACGGTCCTCCTCGAAACGCAAATGGACACCAGAATCAAGGAACTGCAGCGCCGCAAGGAGGATCTCCGGCTCAAGGTTGATGATATGGAAAATCGGGAGAGGAGGAACAACTTGAGAATTTTCGGCCTCGAGGAGATTGAAGGAGAAACACTGGTGGGACGGGAAAGTAAAGTTCAAGACATCATCCGAATTGTCCTGGGGTCCGAATCAGGTGAGACTCTTCTCCTCGACAGGGTTCACCGAGCTGGGGGCGGAGGCAGGGGCCCACTCTCGGTCCTGGCAAGATTTCACTATTACAGAGACAAAGCTAGGGTTCTGGAGAGGGCAAGAACCTTGCGCGATATCCAACACGGTAACTCCAGAGTGACAATATACCAAGACCTCTCCTCCCTCACGCTTCAGATGTGAAAGAAGTGTGGCTCCATCACCAGATGGCTTCAAGAAAAGGGAGTGCGATATTGCTGGGGTCACCCGTTCTACCTTGCGTTCGAGTGGCAAGGCCAGAGATATCAACTGGTCACGGAAATGGACATTCAGAGGGCCACTGATGACCTGACGGGAGACCACGCGGGACCATCTGGAGATCAGAGTGGAACCCAGCGAGATCGCAGTCATGTCCCCCGGGGCCCAGACCTCCCTCATGGGAAACTCAAAGTCAAGGGATCACGCAAGTTTCGGAAGACCAGACACCCTTCTACGGAAAGAGGGGACCCCACGTGAGCACACATGCAGTACTCAAGGCTGAATTACTAAGCTATGGCCTGGTTTAGGTCCTCCCACAGTCATCGTACTTTCAAGGACCTCGCCGGGCACAATATGTTTTCCCCACAATTTGCGTGGAGTTCCTAGTTCAACCGATCCAGGTCGGAGTTGCAATGTTGCCCATTTTTGAGGCTGTTATGTGGTTTCATGGTGTGATACTTGCCGTTTTGCCTCGCAGAACTGCTGGCGGCATGCAACCAGGCACAGCGACACACTCTGAGAGGCTTGGGAGCTGCTGGTCGGCTACCAGGGTTGCAAGATGGATAAGGAAGGGGACACTGTCACCGGATCCCCTCCATCAAAACCAGAGGGCCGACATGCACCGCTAAAGAGGCATGACGCAAGGTGTCATACCAAAAATCTCTTTTCCCGGGGCAGCGACCCTGGCGGTTCGTTGCTCGCTTCAACCCCCTTTGCGGAGCAGGCGGCAAATGCCCTACAACACGGGTAAGGGGGACGGAGGGGGAGTGGGGGGTAGGGGGGATGGAGTTTGTTATGGGGTGAAGGGAATGGGGGTAATCCAGCTCAAGTCATGGTCACTGATCTTACAGCAGGTTCTAGATAGCGGTCACTCAGAGGGGCCTATAGAGCACAGGATGAAAGATAATGATTGATGGGAAAATAGGCACGCTAAATGTCAAGGGCCTCAACTCCCAGAACAAAAGGTCCCTTACGAGTAATGTGTTCCGCAAACAACACCTGCCAGTCCTTTTCCTACAAGAAACAAACTACAGGCAAGGAAAGGAGTCGAAAATAAAGGGGAAAGAGATTGGTAGCAACTACTGGGCCTCCCACAGGAGCTCAAAGAAGGAAGGGGTGGGCATCCTTCTTAACAAGACGTTTCGCCTTACGGGAGTAGAGACCAAGAGGGGCTTTGGAGGCCGATTCCTGGGTATTAAGGGAACCTACGAGGGGGAACGCATCACCCTGGCCACTTTATACGCACCCAACTCAGGACAGATACATTTCCTGACCCAGATCTTTAATCTCATGGACGAATGGGCAGAGGGCGCCATGATACTAGGAGGGGATTTTAACCTGATATCGGATCCCCGCTTGGACTGGTGGTCCGCGAAAGGGAGGGCACCCAAGACGACCTCTAAAGACAACCTGGTCCTGCAAGCCCTCCTTAGGGAACACTACTGGGTGGACGTCTGGCGTAAAGCACACCCGGG